>NC_091287.1:82534031-82856173 GCF_032444005.1 Ranitomeya imitator
TTTTCAAGGTAAACAGGTATTTGTAATTTCGCATCAGGCTGTGCTAATAGAGGACAAACGATCAATATGATTAATGAGAAATTTGCTTAATTAGTCAGATTATTATGACCATTGCACCTAGCGCAGAAGTTTGTCAATGTTAAGCACCTAAACGTGTCCCACTGGTGACAAATGGTGGGAAAGTGTTCTAAGGAGGACAGGTCCTCAACCTGCACTGAAAGGTCAGTATGTGTCCATCCACACTTTCATGTTTGTCTTACACAAAACAATAACATATGCTGCTCCTCGCAAATATCACTTCCACATGTACATGTCCTGCTTCAGTATGGAAATGCTATAACATTGCTATGTTAGAAAGATAGATAGATAGATGATAGATAGATAGATAATAGATAGATAGATAATAGATAGATAATAGATAGATAGATAGATGATAGATAGATAGATAGATAATAGATAGATAATAGATAGATAATAGATAGATAGATAATAGATAGATAGATAATAGATAGATAGATAGATAATAGATAGATAGATAGATGATAGATAGATAGATAGATAATAGATAGATAATAGATAGATAATAGATAGATAGATAATAGATAGATAATAGATAGATGATAGATAGATGATAGATAGATAGATAGATAATAGATAGATAATAGATAGATAATAGATAGATAGATAATAGATAGATAATAGATAGATGATAGATAGATAATAGATAGATAGATAGATAATAGATAGATAGATAATAGATAGATAATAGATAGATGATAGATAGATAGATAGATAATGAGATTTATAAGGAAAAGGTAGATGATAATCTGCTAGATAAATAGCCAAAGGAATAACTGACATAGATTGTTATGAGTATTACTGTATATCTAGAATGTAATTTTTTTCTATGCTGTATTTCTGCTGTGTGGTATCACTGCAGCTGAGAGCACTTGTCATCTTTTGATTTCCTACCTCTGCTTGTTTTAAGGGTCTGTATTTAGGCAACTAAGTTTATACATATTATGTATCTATTTTATAATGTTATTAAAATTAGTAATTAGTAAAGTATAATTCTGCATGGAAATGTATATATCATCTCTCTATCCATCTCTCTATCTATCCATCCGTCTATCTATGTATCTATATATGTATATATCTATCCATCTATCGCTCTATCTATCTATCTATCTATCTATCTATCTATCTATCTATCTATCTATCTATCTATCTATCTATCCAGCTACTCCTCCACTGATTTTTTAGCTGGACTGTGTCCCACTTTTCCACTTGTCATAGGTCTGGTTACTTTTGATATATAAGTACATTGCTCCAAACCAAAGGATTTCCCCCTCATTGCATGTAATCCTCTAAGAAAGAACTAATAAAAAATAATATTCAAAGAAAGAAAACAGAGACTTCAAACCTATCAAGTGTTTGGAAGCTGAATGATATTCATCTGTAGGCGCATGGCCAGAATGTAAATAAAATGAAATTATTCCGGGAACATATGGGAATACTTACTAAACCTACAAACATGATACAGTATTGATATTTGGAGGTAAAATGAACAATCGCCTTCATACCTGCTGGTCAAGACCCTGTCCCCAAAAGGCAGAGCAGCCCAATGAAGCTGTAATAGGTCCTGACAGTCCACTAAACAGGAAAGATCAACTGGAGTCAGAATGCAAAGAGATGTGACACTCTCTGGCTCTTGTGTATGAATGAGTCCATAGTGATAAATGTTAGGAGCCGTCCCATATTTATTAATGCATCACTCAGCTTTTAGAGAAAGTTTCTAACTCCTCTGACAAATGCATTTCTTTAAATATTCTTGGTCTTGGCACTATACAGAAGTACTGAGTATATACAATGGCGTACTCCCAGTAAATGGCACAATATGCAGTAAAATAGATAAAAAATGAGGCAACCAGATGGATATTTGTGTGTACATAATTTTGACATGTATGCTGACGGTCATAGTAGTGATTGAGTTGTGGATTGCAGCATCTTAAAGGGAATCTGTCAGCAGGTTTTCACAACCTCATCTGAGAAAAGCATGATGTTGGCAAAGAGACCCTGAATCCAACAATGTATCACTTAGATTACTGGGTGCAGCCATTCTGACACAATCAGAGTTTTTAGATTAGCAATGCAGCAGAGCTGAGAGAGCTAACCCCGCCTACACCAGGCTCTGTATGTATAGACAGTGAGCTGCTTATCACAAGGGGGCGGAGTCGAACTTGTAAGCACACAGCCAGCTAGTAACTGCAATGATGATGTCCTAGTGATAAAATCTCCATTCTAAGTAAACAAGAGCACACAGTCGGACATGTGACTCAACCTTGAATTCTGTATTTTAACCCCTACCCTTCCTCAGATTACATAGCATACCTGCTGAGAGATTCCCTTTAAAGGGTAAAAACTAATATGCAAAGTTCACATGAAAGGATAATGTCAATGGATTGGTGGCTGTCTTACTGCTTAGAACTGCACCGATTCTGAGACAAGGAATAGAGAGCAGGCCGCACATGGTCTTCATGCTCTATTTATTCCGAATATACTGCCAAATAAAGAGGGTAGTACAGTATATTGGCAGTGATGTCTCTGGCAGCCTCATACAGAATGAATGGAGAAGTGAGCATCATGGATGGCCGCTATTCCATTACAAAAGAACGTTTTAAGCGTCACTTTTTTAGCTCACAGGGGGCCATACCGTTTAATCTTAAATTTTACTCTTAAATGTAAGCCAGGAATAAGCCAAAGTAGATATCTGCTGTAATTTCCATCCCTTTTTTGCACAAAAGTTTGTGTTTTTTTAAACTGAAGATACTAGTGTACACTCTGTTTATTTCTGTTAATGTTGATGATTATGGCTTACAGCCAATGAAAACGCAAAAGTCATTATCTCAGTAAATTAGAATAATTAACAAAAACACCTGCAAAGGCTTCCTAAGTGTTTAAAAAGGTCCCTTAGTCTATGTCAATAGGATCCACAATCATGGGGAAGACTACTGACTTGACAGATGTCCAGAAGGCAGTCATTGACACCCTCCACAAGGAGGTAAGCCACAAAAGGTCATTGCTAAAGAAGCTGGCTGTTCACAGAGGGCTGCATCCAGACATATTAATGTAAAGTTGAGTTGAAGGAAAAAATGTGGTACAAAAAGTTGCACAAGCAACCGGGATAACCGCAGCCTTGAAAGAATTGCTAAGAAAAGGCCATTAAAAATCAAGGGAAAATTCACAAGGAGTGGACTACTGTTGGAATCATTGCTTCAAGAGCCACCACACACAGACGTCTCCAGGACATGGGCTACAAGTGTCACATTCCCTGTGTCAAGCCACTCATGACCAATAGACAACACCAGAAGCGTCTTAGGCTACGTTCACACTAGCGTTGTGCGCCGCTGCGTCGGCGACGCGACGCACAACGCACCGAAAAACGCGTGCAAACGCACGCAAAAACGCTGCGTTTTTCGACGCGTGCGTCGTTTTTTGACGAAAATCGGACGCAAGAAAAATGCAACTTGTTGCGTTTTCTTGGTCCGACGCTAGCGTCAAAAAGGACGCACGTGTCGGAAAACGCAACAAGCAACAACGCATGCGTCCCCCATGTTAAACATAGGGGTGCATGACGCGTGCGTCGCCGCTGCGTCGCCCGAGGCTAGCGCGACGCACACTAGCCGAACGCTAGTGTGAACGTAGCCTTACCTGGGCCAAGGAAAAAAAGAACTGGACTGTTGCTGAGTGGTCCAAGGTGTTGTTTACAGATTAAAGTAAATTTTGCATTTCATTTGGAGGTCACGATCCCAGAATCTGGAGAAAGAGTGGATAGGCCACAATCCAAGCTGCTCGAGGTCTAGGGTGAAGTTTCCACAATCAGTGATGGTTTCGGGAGCCATGTCATATTCTGGTGTAGGTCCACTGTGTTTTATGAAGACCAAAGTCAGCGCAGCGATCCACCAGGAAATTTTAGAGCACTGCACTTCATGGTTCACTCTGCCGCAAGCTTTTTGGAAATGGAAATTTCATTCTCCAGCAGGACTTGGCACCTGTCCACACTACCGAAAGTACCAAAAGTAGCAACTCGCCTCACCTTAACCCCATAGAGAATCTATTGAGTATTGTCAAAAAGAAGATGAGAGACACCAGACCCAACAATGTGGATGAACTGAAGGCTGCTATCAAAGCAAGCTGGGTTCCATAACATCTCTGCAGTGCCACAGGCTGATCGCCTCCATGCCATGACCCATTGATGCAGTAATTGATGCAAAAGGAGCCCCGACCAAGTATTGAGTGCATTTTACTGAACATACATTTCAGTAGGCCAACATTTTGGATTTTAAACTCATTTTTCAAGCTGGTGTTATAAAGTATTCTAATTTACTGAGATAATGACTTGCAGGTTTTCATTGGCTGTAAGCCATCAATTGTGTAGTAAAACACCCAAATATCAGGGCATAATATAAGGTAGTAGAAATCTTAATTATGTAGCAGGGGTTGGGGTAGCCCCCTCATAGAATATAAAGTAGACCCCCTCATAGAATATAATGTAGCCTCCCACAGAATATAATGCAGCCCCCTCATAAGGTATAATGCAGCTCCTCCACAGAATATAATGTAGCCCCTCAGAGTATAATGCCAACCCCTCATAAGACAGCCCCCCATAGAATATACTGTAGCCCCTCATAGAGCATAATGCAGCCCCCTCATATAGTATGATGTAGCCCCCTCAGGGAATAATGCAGCCTCCCACAGAATTATAATGTAACCCCCTCATAGGGTATAATGCAGCCCCCTCCACCATCATCATCATTGTTCTCCCCCTCCACCATTGTACTCATTACCACATCCATCATTGCCTCCTCCCCCACCACCAGTCCTTTCCACCACTATCATCTTTGTCCTTTACACCACAATCATTATTGCTTTCTTCCCCACCACCATCATCACTGCCTCCCCCACCACCACCATAATCATTGCCTCCCCCACCACCATAATTGCTTCCTCACTACCATCATCATCATTGCCTCCCCACCACCATCATCATTGCTTCCCTCACCACCATCATTGCTCCCACCACCATCATCATCATTGCCCCGACCACAATCATCATTGCCTCCAGCACCATCATCATTGCCCCACCACTATCATCATTGCCCCACCACCATCATCATCATTGCTTCCCCCGCCACCATCATCATCATTGCCTCCAGCACCACCATCATCATTGCTTCCCCCACCACCATCATCATCATTGCCCCACCACCATCATCATTGAACCACCACCATCATCATCATTGCCTCCGGCACCATCATCATCATTGCCCCCACCACCATCATCATCATCATCATTGCCCCCACCACCATCATCATTGCCCCCACCACCATCATCATTGCCTCTAGCACCATCATCATTGCCTTCAGCACCATAATAATTCCCCCCACCACCATCATCATTGCCTCCAGCACCATCATCATCATTATTGCCCCCACTACATCATCATCATTGCCCCCACCCCCATCATCATTGCACCCTACCACCATCATCGCCTCCAGCACCATCATCATTGCCTCTAGCACCATCATCATTGCCCCCACCTCTATCATCATCATTGCCTCCCCCCAAACACAGATGCATACACAGAGGCAGGGACACACACGCAGGCAGGCAGAGACGCACCCACAGACACACATGCAGGCACACACAAGCACAGCACCCACTCACCTCTCCGCACGTTCCCAGCAGCCACAGCACATCCCGGCAACTTTCTCTCTGAAACCGCCGCGCTGAATGATTACGTTATCCAGGTGCGCTGATTCAGACAGGAAGTGCTGGGCAGGAAGGAGGACAGTGTGGATCCCTGCAGCTCCGCTCTGGTCCCAAGCTGCAGGGTTCGCAATCAAGGATCGCTGCCCTTTAGGGGCCCATCTCCGGGGGCCCCATTCAGCGGCGGGCAGTGTTAGCCTCAGCCTGCGGCTAACGCTGCCCGCCATTAAAGTGAAATGGTATTCACGCCTCTCCATGCCCATGTTCTCCGGTGGGCAAGTCCGACCCTGGCTGTAAGCCATAATCATCAACATTAACAGAAATAAACACTTGAAATAGATCACTCTGTAATGACTCTATATAATGTTTGATTTTCACTTTTTTGTATTGAAGAACTGAAATAAATTAATGATTTATTTTTGATGATATTCTAACTTTGTGAGAAGCACCCGTAATCACAAGTTTAAGATTTGCATAATTGTAAACATGTGCCAACTAGATTCTCATCAGATTTTCTGAAATGATCATTGAACTTCTTTAATTGCAGCACATAACCACCCTGCATGGCTACCAGCAGGGGGAGCAAATTGAATAAAGGATCATTTATCGTTAGAAAGAAGAAATATAAGCCAGCTCACCCGTGATGCATAAACCAAGCTTCAGGAGCACGGACCCGCTGTGTCCAGGCATATGAAGTCCAAAATAAAAAGGAAAAGAATGTCCAGCTTCACCGAATCCGTCAAAAAGAGTTTTCTTTATTCACAAACTTTAAGCATAGAGGATACAGACTTCAGCACGAACCATATGGGTAAGAATCTCAACGCGTTTCTGGAGACTAAGCTCCTTTAACCCCTTTACCCCCAAGGGTGGTTTGCACGTCAATGACCAGGCCAATTTTTACAATTCTGACCACTGTCCCTTTATGAGGTTATAACTCCGAAACGCTTCAACGGATCCTGGTGATTCTGACACTGTTTTCTCGAGACATATTGTACTTCATGATAGTGGTAAAATTTCTTTGATAGTACCTGCGTTTATTTGTGAAAAAAATGGAAATTTGGCGAAAATTTCGCAATTTTCAAACTTTGAATTTTTATGCAATTAAATCACAGAGATATGTCACACAAAATACTTAATAAGTAACATTTCCCACATGTCTCCTTTACATCAGCATAATTTTGGAACCAATTTTTTTTTTGTTAGGGAGTTATAAGGGTTAAAAGTTGACCAGCAATTTCTCATTTTTACAACACCTTTTTTTTTAGGGACCACGTCTCATTTGAAGTCATTTTGAGGGGTCTATATGATAGAAAATGCCCAAGTGTGACACCATTCTAAAAACTGCACCCCTCAAGGTGCTCAAAACCACATTCAAGAAGTTTATTAACCCTTCAGGTGTTTAATAAGAATTTTTGGAATGTTTAAATAAAAATGAACATTTAAGTTTTTTACACAAAAAATTTACTTCAGCTCCAATTTGTTTTATTTTACCAAGGGTAACAGGAGAAATTGGACCCAAAAAGTTGTTGTCCAATTTGTCCTGAGTACGCTGATACCCCATATGTGGCAGTAAACCACTGTTTGGGCGCATGGGAGAGCTCGGAAGGGAAGGAGCGCTATTTGACTTTTCAATGCAAAATTGACAGGAATTGAGATGGGACGCCATGTTGCGTTTGGAGAGCCACTGATGTGCCTAAACATTGAAACCCCCCACAAGTGACACCATTTTGGAAAGTAAACCCCCTAAGGAACTTATCTGGATGTGTGGTGAGCACTTTGACCCACCAAGTGCTTCACAGAAGTTTATAATGCAGAACCGTAAAAATAAAAAATCATATTTTTTCACAAAAATTATATTTTTGCCCCCAATTTTTTATTTTTCCAAGGGTAAGAGAAGAAATTGGACCTCAAAAGTTGTTGTCCAATTTGTCCTGAGTACGCTGATACCCCATATGTGGCAGTAAACCACTGTTTGGGCGCATGGGAGAGCTCGGAAGGGAAGGAGCGCAGTTTGACTTTTCAATGCAAAATTGACAGAAATTGAGATGGGACACCATGTTGTGTTTGGAGAGCCACTGATGTGCCTAAACATTGAAACCCCCCACAAGTGACACCATTTTGGAAAGTAGACCCCCTAAGGAACTTATCTAGAGGTGTGGTGAGCACTTTGACCCACCAAGTGCTTCACAGAAGTTTATAATGCAGAACCGTAAAAATAAAAAATCATATTTTTTCACAAAAATTATATTTTTGCCCCCAATTTTTTATTTTTCCAAGGGTAAAAGAAGAAATTGGACCTCAAAAGTTGTTGTCCAATTTGTCCCGAGTACGCTGATACCCCATATGTGGCAGTAAACCACTGTTTGGGCGCATGGGAGAGCTCGGAAGGGAAGGAGCGCCGTTTGACTTTTCAATGCAAAATTGACAGGAATTGAGATGGGACGCCATGTTGCGTTTGGAGAGCCACTGATGTGCCTAAACATTGAAACCCCCCACAAGTGACACCATTTTGGAAAGTAGACCCCCTAAGGAACTTATCTGGATGTGTGGTGAGCACTTTGACCCACCAAGGGCTTCACAGAAGTTTATAATGCAGAGCCATAAAAATAAAACAAAATTTTTTTCCCACAAAAATTATTTTTTAGCCCCCAGTTTTGTATTTTCCCTAGGGTAACAGGAGAAATTGGACCCCAAAAGTTGTTGTCCAATTTGTCCTGAGTACGCTGATACCCCATATGTGGGGGGGAACCACCGTTTGGGCGCATGGGAGGGTTCGGAAGGGAAGGAGCGCCATTTGGAATGCAGACTTAGATGGAATGGTCTGCAGGCGTCACATTGCGTTTGCAGAGCCCCTAATGTACCTAAACAGTAGAAACCCCCCACAAGTGACACCATTTTGGAAAGTAGACCCCCTAAGGAACTCATCTTGATGTGTTGAGAGCTTTGAACCCCCAAGTATTTCACTACAGTTTATAACGCAGAGCCATGCAAATAAAAAATATTTTTTTTTCCACAAAAATTATATTTTAGCCCCCAGTTTTGTATTTTTCCAAGGTTAGCAGGAGAAATTGGACCCTAAATGTTGTTGTCCAATTTGTCCTGAGTACGCTGATACCCGACATGTGGGGGGGAACCACCGTTTGGGCGCATGGGAGGGCTCGGAAGGGAAGGAGCATCATTTGGAATGCAGACTTAGATGGATTGGTCTGCAGGCGTCACATTGCGTTTGCAGAGCCCCTAATGTACCTAAACAGTAGAAACCCCCCACAAGTGACCCCATATTGGAAACTAGACCGCTCAATGAACTTATCTAGATGTGTTGTGAGAACTTTGAACCCCCAAGTGTTTCACTACAGTTTATAACGCAGAGCCGTGAAAATAAAAAATCTTTTTGTTTTCCCACAAAAATTATTTTTTAGCCCCCAGGTTTGTATTTTCCCAAGGGTAACAGGAGAAATTGGTCCACAAAAGTTGTTGTCCAATTTGTCCTGAGTACGCTGATACCCCATATGTTGGGGTAAACCCCTGTTTGGGCACACAGGAGAGCTCGGAAGGGAAGGAGCACTGTTTTACTTTTTCAACGCAGAATTGGCTGGAATTGAGATCGGACGCCATGTCGTGTTTGGAGAGCCCCTGATGCGCCGAAACAGTGGAAACCCCCCAATTATAACTGAAACCCTAATCTAAACACACCCCTAACCCTAATTCCAACGGTAACCCTAACCACACCTCTAACCCTGACACACCCCTAACCCTAATCCCAACCCTATTCCCAACTGTAAATGTAATCTAAACCCTAACCCTAACTTTAGCCCCAACCCTAACTGTAGCCCCAACCCTAACCCTAACCCTAGCCCTAACCCTAGCCTTAACCCTAGCCCTAACCCTAGCCCTAACCCTAGCCCTAACCCTAACCCTAGCCCTAACCCTAGCCCTAACCCTAACCCTAGCCCTAACCCTAGCCCTAACCCTAGCCCTAGCCCTAACCCTAGCCCTAACCCTAGCCCTAACCCTAACCCTAGCCCTAACCCTAGCCCTAACCCTAGCCCTAACCCTAGCCCTAGCCCTAACCCTAGCCCTAACCCTAGCCCTAATGGGAAAATGGAAATAAATACATTTTTTTTTATTTTTCCCTAACTAAGGGGGTGATGAAGGGGGGTTTGATTTACTGTTATAGCGAGTTTTTTAGCGGATTTTTATGATTGGCAGCCGTCACACACTGAAAGACCCTTTTTATTGCAAAAAATATTTTTTGCAATACCACATTTTGAGAGCTATAATTTTTCCATATTTTGGTCCACAGAGTCATGTGAGGTCTTGTTTTTTGCGGGACGAGTTGACGTTTTTATTGAAAACATTTTTGGGCACGTGACATTTTTTGATCGCTTTTTATTCCGATTTTTGTGAGGAAGAATGACCAAAAGCCAGCTATTCATGAATTTCTATTGGGGGAGGCGTTTATACCGTTCCGCGTTTGGTAAAATTGATAAATCAGTTTTATTCTTCGGGTCAGTACGATTACAGCGATACCTCATTTATATCATTTTTTTATGGTTTGGCGCTTTTATACGATAAAAACTATTTTACAGAAAAAATAATTATTTTTGCATCGCTTTATTCTCAGGACTATAACTTTTTTATTTTCTTGCTGATGATGCTGTGTGGTGGCTCTTTTTTTGCGGGACAATATGACGCTTTCAGCGGTACCATGGTTATTTATATCTGTCCTTTTGATCGCGTGTTATTCCACTTTTTGTTCGGCGGTATGATAATAAAGCGTTGTTTTTTGCCTCGTTTTTTTTTTTTTTTTCTTACGGTGTTTACTGAAGGGGTTAACTAGTGGGACAGTTTTATAGGTCGGGTCGTTACGGACGCGGCGATACTAAATATGTGTACTTTTATTGGTTTTTTTTTTTTATTTAGATGAAGAAATGTATTTATGGGAATAATATATATATTTTTTTTCATTATTTTGGAATATTTTTTTTAATTTTTTTTACACATTTGGAAAATTTTTTTTTAACTTTTTTACTTTGTCCCAGGGGGGGACATCACAGATCAGTGATCTGACAGTTTGCACAGCACTCTGTCAGATCACTGATCTGACATGCAGCGCTGCAGGCTTCACAGTGCCTGCTCTGAGCAGGCTCTGTGAAGCCACCTCCCTCCCTGCAGGACCCGGATCCGCGGCCATCTTGGATCCGGGGCTGGAGGGAGCAGGGAGGGAGGTGAGACCCTCGCAGCAACGTGATCACATCGCGTTGCTCCGGGGGTCTCAGGGAAGCCCGCAGGGAGCCCCCTCCCTGCGCGGTGCTTCCCTGCACCGCCGGCACATCGCGATCATCTTTGATCGCGGTGTGCCAGGGGTTAATGTGCCGGGGGCGGTCCGTGACCGCTCCTGGCACATAGTGCCGGATGTCAGCTGCAATAAGCAGCTGACACCCGGCCGCGATCGGCCGCGCTCCCCCCGTGAGCGCGGCCGATCGGCTATGACGTACTATCCCGTCCAGGGTCAGATAAGCCCAGGGCACCTCGACGGGATAGTACGTCTAAGGTCACAGAGGGGTTAATCATAACATGATTCCATCATTTATCGTTACATTGGCTGCCCATTCATTATAGAATCCAATTCAAAGTACTTGTTCTCACCCACAATGCTCTCCACAGTGCAGCACCACCTTATATCTCCTCAATCATTTCGGTCTATTGGCCTAACAGACCACTGTGCTCTGCAGTTGACTTTTGACTAACCTCTGCACTAATCCGTACCTCCCACTCCTGACTCCAAGACTTCTCCCGTGCTGCCTCAATCCTCTGTAATGCTCTACCCCAAGATATTAGGACCATCCGCAATTTGCATAGTTTTAGGCGCTCGCTCAAAACACATTTGTTCAGAGCAGCCTATCACATTCCCTAATCAAAGTCATTTTATGTTTGTTTGTGTGTAGCCCCTTCACTATCTCCATCTATCCCCCACCCCCTGAAGATGGCTGGACCATCATTGTAAATACATCATTGGAAATACGCACCTGTACTTTGCATCTCCCCCACCTCATTGTAGATTGTAAGCTCTCACGAGCAGGGTCGTCTTGTTTTCTTTTAATTATTGTATTGTTAACGTTGTTACTTATGAATGTTGTGTTTGAAACTGTTAAACTGTAAAGCGCTGCAAAATATGTTGGCGCTATATAAATAAAGATTATTATTATTTGACGGAAAAGGGACATATCTCCAAAATGGAGTAAGGCTGTGGTTCCATCATCAAGTCAGTCAGTTGCAATGTTTATGGATATGTCTCTAAGGCCCTGTTCAGAAATTGATGATTTTCATCCTATATAAAAACATGGACTACTATTCATTGGTGTTCTGGATCCGGTTTCATCAGGATTTGGTCAGTGTGCTAATTTTTATCAGTGATTTTCACTGATAAAAAAATAGATAAATTACAAACCTTTTCCTATCCTCTACAATGTTAATCACGGACAGCACATGGACTGCACACTGTCACCTGTGTGCTGTTTATGATTTTCAAGGACAAATAGACTTTGTGGTAGATCGGCTCACTTAGCTGCACACAAAGTTAGACACAGGAATGCTGTCTCTTGAAATCTTCCACTGGTTTATTAAATATACTGCATAAACCAGTGTAGAGTTAGTAAAATAAACATGGCTTTTCTGGCCTAACGGGAAAATAAAACATAACAAATGGCACAGCCCTTGTTGCTGCGGGAAACCACCCGCTCAGGAAACAAACACAAGGTTCAGCTCTCATTAACATGAGCACAGCTTTGGAGATCTTGTCTCCAGAGACACTGAAAGCTGAATGAGACAGAAGTCTTTGTATCTACTCTCTGGACTCCACTCTGGGGTAGAGATATGGTGAACATCTTCCCACCCACTCATCAGCTGTTCACTAAATCTAGCCCTTCACATGGCCAATTAACCCCTCTCAGCACTTAGGGTATGTGCACACGTCAGGATTTCTTGCAGAAATTTCCTGAAGAAAACCGGAAATTTTCTGCAAGAAATCCGCATTTTTTTTTTGCGTTTTTTTCCCCGTTTTTTTTTAGCATTTTGCATTTTGCAAGCGAAATTAGCTTGCAGAATGCTAAAGTTTTTCAAGCGATCTGTAGCATCGCTTGGAAAACTGACTGACAGGTTGGTCACACTTGTCAAACATAGTGTTTGACAAGTGTGACCAACTTTTTACTATAGATGCTGCCTATGCAGCATCAATAGTAAAGGATAGAATGTTTAAAAATAATTAAAAAGCGGCGTCCGTTCCTATAGATGGTGTGTGTGTGCAGGACCTTCGATGACGTCGCGGTCACATGAGCGGTCACGCGACCAATCACAAGACGGCGACGTCATCGCAGGTCCTTCACACAGAGCATCTATAGGAACGGAAGCGGCAGCGTGCACCGATGAGAGGCGGGAAGACTGCGGGGCCATCAGAGGGTGAGTATATGACTATTTTTTATTTTAATTCTTTTTTTACCAATTATATGGTGCCCAGTCCATGGAGGAGAGTCTCCTCTCCTCCACTCTGGGTACCAACCGCACATAATCTGCTTACTTCCCGCATGGTGTGCACAGCCCCATGCGGAAAGTAAGCAGATCAATGCATTCCTAGGTGTGCGGAATCCCCGCAATTCCGCAAATTTAATGAACATGTTGCTTTTTTGTCCGCAATGCGATTTTTTCGTGGAAAAAAATGCAACATTTGCACTAGAAATGCGGAATACACTGTAAATAATAGGAGGCATATGTAAGCGTTTTTTTCACATTTTTATTACGTTTTTATACGTAATATAAAAACGCGAAAAATACTGAACATGTGCACATGGCCTTAGTGTCTGGGATTATTTTCCTAGATTCATATCACTGAAGTTAATGACCTCAGTGACACATATCTCCCCACCAGTAATTTGCCAGTAACTTTGTCACAACTTGTATATGTCACGCAGGGGTTGGGACTTTGGCGCTTACTAGGTCCCTAGAACTAGGGACTCCCTGGTCTATCCCTATCCCCTGGATTATTCCTAAAGGTGGAGATGCCGGGTTCTTGTGCCTTGCTATGCTCCTTTATATACCTTGATCTGTCCCCTCCCCCCATCCAGGATAGTGGGAAGACGAAATGTATAGGAATACAGTAACCAGACAAACAAGGGAATATGGACAGGGATAAATGAAAAAAAGGCCATATAAAATACACTCACCGAACAACAAAGAGGGACACATGGGAGTTAAAGGAAAGAGAAACCAAATAAGGGAGGTTGAGGATGTGCACACAGAAAAGCAACAATCTTCTGAACGATCTCCAAACACCACCTCCAGCCAGGAACAACATCTCCAACTCCAGAACCAGGCAGTAAGAACTAACACTTGTCAATCCCAAAGTGCCAGAGGCGAGTAGATACAGCAGAGGGAAGTGGCCAACACTGAATAGCTGAGATAATCCATGTAGGAGCTTCACCTGAACAGATTAATCCTTGCACTACTAGCAAGGAAAAAACCAACACTGTTTAATATCATGGTGAAGCACTTCTAACCAGGACATGAGTGCGTGAAATGAGACACTGCGGTCTTCTGGCTCCTCTTTGTCACAGTATCTCCGTGACAGTATAGGTAATTTTTATCCGTGACTGGCCCGGAAGTCCTAGCTAATGGGCCCAAGCTCTCAATGTAAGTCTTTGACAGCATTTTTTTCTGGCCTCCTTCTGGCTTTCATAAACTTACATTGAGAAGTGACTTCTGGATCACCCAGCAAACACTGGAGCGATCCGGCAGGTCATAACTTGCATTAGACGACCGGAGCGGTGTTGGTAACAGATGAAGATGGCTGCTGGTAAGTGTAATGCTAAGTGCAGGGAACTTACTGTACATTAGTGGCACCACTCCAGTGCTGCAATAAAAAATAATGCTGGAGAGGTGCTTTAAGGTTTACAGTGATGCCTAGATATATATACTTAGAGAAAGCTCATGCTCCTGGATATACAAGAAAACACATACCCATGAATATCTGCCAACAACTTAGTAAGTTTTAGCTAAGAAATATTTTTTTTCATGACTAGTAGAAAACAAAGGGTTAACAAGACACCCATTTAAAGGCAGCAAATGAAAAGCCTCCCTTGTATTTTAAAACAGGTTCTATGGTTTCAGCAGCACACTGTGCAGTGCTGTGAATGTGCGGGGCGCCCCTCACTGTGATATTTAATTGCTCCCTCACCCAGCTGTGATATTGCTTTTAATTTCAATCGACTCCAATTACAAATTAAAACTCATCACAAAACAATATAATTTTGCATCTGGTCCTTTAAGAGAAAATGCAGATGCCCCTGTAAACAAGAGTGATCAAAGGAGTCTGAATGGTCATTATGCACTTTGCTCAATAAAGTCTATTACCTAAATGGCACCATAAACACAGACAAGATGGACCTGCAGGGCCCCCTCATCAATGAGCATTTCCTACATTTATGGTTAAATTAAGGCATAATTGACTCCAGGTAAATAAAAAAGCCCATCACATAAATATGCAACATTATGTGTATAACAGAGAAACAATCTCACATTTCAATAGAGAGGATCTCATCATTATAGCATCACAGACATATCAATTATTATTATTATTATTATTATTATTATTATCTCATTACTGGTTCAGATGCATGACAACGTTTATGGCCTGGAATGGATCTGATGTTGCAGTGACCATCACAATAGGTCCTCACACTCTGTACAGTAATTCTGTCTGGTTAATCAGACAGGTAACAGAACGAGAGACTAATGAGCTAACAGTATGTCACGCTTCCCATACAATAGGGTTAGTCAGTCCGTCTGATCAATGATAGCTTGAGGCATAGTGCTTCAATCAATGAACATTAGCTCCAATTAATTTGACATGCCTGGGGTAATAAGATTATAGCTTAGATGCATGCAGTAATAAATGTTCCTATCTATTATCTATCTATCTATCTATCTATCTATCTATCTAGAAAATGAAAACATAGCAGCACTCTCTATAAGCCAAGGTATATGCAAACACTGAAAACATTGAATTTAAACTGTTATTACTCAGTAAGATGTACTTACAAAAATGAAGGTTCTTAGAACATAAATTGGCCAATTCATGTATGCCCATGAACCATGGCAAGGTGACCTCTATCTTATGGGTCCTATTCTATTGTACATACCTTTTATCAGTTCTACACACCCATTTGAATTGTAGGCTCAAAGCCCAGCACAGACATGTTTGTCCATTTAAAGGGAACCTGTGACCCCCAATATCGAAGATGATCTAAGCCCACCAGCATCAGGGGCTTATCTACAGCACTCTGTAATGCTGTAGATAAGCCCTGGATGTATCCTGAAAGATGAGAAAAAGAGGTTAGATTATACTCACCTGGGGGGGCGGTCTGATCCGATGGGCTTCGCGGTCCGGGTCCCCCCATCTTCACAGGATGACGTCCTCTTCTTGTCTTCACGCTGCGGCTCCGGCGCAGGCGTACTTTATCTGCCCTGTTGAGGGCAGAGCAAAGTACTACAGTGCACAGGCATCGGGCCTCTCTGACCTTTCTCGGCACCTGCGCACTGCAGTACTTTGCTCTGCCCTCAACAGGGCAGACAAAGTACGCCTGCGCTGGTGCCGCGGCAAGAAGACAAGAAGAGGATGTCATTTTAGAAGATGGGAGGCCCCGGACCGTACCATGACGCCCATTGGACTGGACCGCAGCGGGACCGCCCCTGGGTGAGTATAATCTAACCTCTTTTCTTCATCTTTCTGGATACATCGGGCTTAGCTCATCTTCGATTTTGGGAGTGACAGGTTCCCTTTAACTGTAGGCTGATAGCTCAAAAGAGCTATGTACAGTAGAATAGGACCGATCAGACGGAGGTCACCTTGCTGTTCTTCACTCTGCAATATATGCTGCATCATTAATATTTCAGTATTGTGGGATATGTTAGCTCCTCGTCCTGTGTGTCCTATGCACATATCATTTGCGTGTTTTTGTGCATGCTATTTGTCCACGTGTTCTACTATTTAATAAAGATGTTATACTTTTTTACTCTCTATGGGATTCCTTGATCGTTATTTCTCTCTCCTTCCCCTGTTGTATTTATCTATAAGTCTATCACATTATTTTTTGTTCTGTCTGGATTTTTTAAAATAAATATATGGTGGAAGCAAACCTGTAAGACTTTAGAGGCTGTTGCACTTTTTTCTACATCTATTGATACTTGGATGAGGAGTGACCAACTCACATCGAACATACTATAAAGGCATTTTGTGACCTGAATTTGTACTACTTATCAGCCACCATCAACCTGTAAAGGCGTGAAGAAGCTGTCGACATTCCCCTTAAAGGTTTTATAGTGATATAATGCATTGCCATGTTTTCAGTGTTGTTTTATTTTTTTTTTGTGCCCTGCAGCACTTAGCTAAGTAGTGGATAGGGTTAACTATTGGGGCCATGATGGGAGGAGTTGATTAGGCAAAAGGAACTCAGATCCTGTTGATAGGCAGTTAGGGAGTATTGAAAGGAGAAGGACATATAGTGGCTTGCGAAAGTATTCACCCTCTTAGTTTTTTACCTATTTTTTACAATACAATCTGTGCTTAAAAATGTTTGTAATCCGATTTTGGCTGTGACGCTTTAGCACTAAATAGTCTAAGTTGGTGAAGTGAAGTGAGGAATATCTAGATATATTAAATTTATGGCATCAAATAACTAAAAAATGGCATGTGCACATGTATTCACCCCTTTTACTATGAAGCTCCTAAAAATGAGGGCCATAGAGGAGAAGATGGTCAGCCTGGACACGTATTCACTAGGGTAAACTCATCAAATGGACTTGAGACTAGGCGTGAGGAGTCGTAGCAATGCACTTCAGTCAGTGAGGTCCTCACACGCAGGGAAGATGGAGGTTCCCATAGTGGTTTGCTGGTCTAATGTAACATATAACAGAAGCAATGTACCCAAGCGTGTAACTGTGAAGTTCCTGCCTCTGGACTGTGCAGTCTGCAATGGTGTATCGCTAAGGCAAAAGCACGTACACCCAGCTGGGATTCCCCTGTTCCTGTAGCGTGGTGGGGTGCAGAGGTGACCCCTGGCCACGACCGCCCCGATGGTTACAAACTGACTCACATTTTGCATCTACCATTTCATTTGGGTATGAAGTGTTAAACGTGAAAAGCGGTTGGGTGGGGTGGTTAATTGCTCTGAGCCCTCTTGTGGTAACGTTAGTGTTGGGTAATTGTTCTGTATTTCTTTTCTCTGCCATATTTGTACTTGAAATTTTTTTTAAAGAAATAAAATAAGTATATTTTGCTTTCTCTAATTACTCCTAATCGTTTCGTTATGATGGTCATGCATTTTTACGTTTTACATATACTGTAAATTATATCCTAGCTTGATGTACTCTATGGGAGCACAGAAGAACATTAAAGAAGACACATTCTTGTGTTTATTTTATTTCCACTGCTCTCCTGAGCACTCCATTTATTTAATCCACCAATCAGATATATACTGTAGGTCTTTTTATTTAGCATTAGTTTTTATGGTATTTCCAAAGGCGTGTGGCTTGAGGGATCGTCTGGGGATGTGTCCTTAGCCTTTCCTACATAATTAACCTGCGAGCCATGCCCCTTTTGTAAAGACCATAAAAATTAGGACTAAATAGCAAGGCTCTCGGAATCTCTGAAACCATAAGGAGGATTAAAAAAAAAAACAGAATATATTCAGGAGAGTAGCAGGAATAAAAAAAACTGGTCACTTTTGATTTATTAGGAGATCGTCTTTAATCCCTTCAAGTCGCGGCCCTTTTTCGTTTTTGCGTTTTCATTTTTCACTTCCCTCCTTCCCAGAGCCAAAACTTTTTTATTTTTCCGTCAATATGGTTATGTGAGGGCTTATTTTTTGCAGGATGAGTTGTACTTTTGAATGACACCATTGGTTTTACCATGTCTTTTACTAGAAAACGGGATAAAAATTCCAAGTTCGGTGAAATTGCAAAAAAAGTGCAATCCCACACTTGTTTTTTGCATGGCTTTTTTGCTAGGTTCATTAAATGCTAAAACTAACCTGCCATTGTGATTCTCTAGGTCATTATGAGTTCCTAGACATCTAACATGTCTAGGTTATTTTTTATTCAAGTGGTGAAAAAAATTTCAAAATTTTGCTTAAAAAAAAAAAAAGTGTCATTTTCCGATACCCGAAGCGTCTCCATTTTTCGTGATCTGGGGTCAGGTGAGGGCTTATTTTTTGCGTGCTGAGCTAAAATTTTTAATGATACCATTTCGGTGCAGATACGTTCTTTTGAGCGCCCGTTTTTGCATTTTAATGCAATGTCACGGCGACCAAGAAAATGTAATTCTGGCGTTTCGGATTTTTTTCTCGCTACGCTGTTTAGCAATCAGGTTAATGCTCTTTTTTATTGATAGATTGGGCGATTCTAAACGCGGCGATACCAAATACGTGTAGGTTTTTTTAATTGTTTTATTTAGGATGGGGCGAAAGGGGGGTGATTTAAACTTTTATATTTTTTATATTTTTTTCATATTTTTAAAAACATTTTTTTTTACTTGTGCCATGATTCAATAGCCTCCATGGGAGGCTAGAAGCTGGCATAGCCTGATCGGCTCTGCTACATAGCAGCGATCATCAGATCGCTGCTATGTAGCTGAAATGCAGGTGTGCTGTGAGCGCCGACCACAGGGAGGCGCTCACAGCAGGCAGGCATCAGTAACCATAGAGGTCTCAAGGACCTCTATGGTTACCTTCCTGATGCATCGCCGACCCCCGATCATGTGACGGGGGTCGGTGATGACATCATTTCCGGCCTCCCCAGCCGGAAGCGCCGGTTAAATGCCGCTGTCTGCGTTTGACAGCGGCATTTAACAGGTTAATAGCGGCAGGTGAATAGCGATTTCACCCGCCGCTGTTGCGCGCACATGTCAGCTGTACAAAACAGCTGACATGTCGCGACTTTGATGTAGGCTCACCGCCGGAGCCCACATCAAAGGGGGTGACACGGCATGCGCAGTAATAGTACGGCACATGTCGTGAATGGGTTAAAGATAAAGCCACATATGAAATACTTTTCCACGGTGTATTTTGCTGCAGGGAATCCATGGTAAAATCTTTTTTTGCTACATGGGGATATTGATGCAGGCTTGTATGTGGATGTACCATGGACCAGATACAGATTCTGTTAAATCTGCTGTGAATCCCAATCAATATCTACCTGCAACACATGGAGATTTTGTGGTGGATTTGCTGCATGCAAATCCACTGTGGAAACATTGTTGCATGTGACATTGCCAAATGTAGACGAAGATAGTGATGGAGGACAATTTTAAAAGCAAATCTTATTAATGTTTGCAGATTGCAGGATTTTACGTTAAAGGGGTTTTCCTGTCTTAAATTACAAGTCTGCAGTCAATCTATGTGACTGCAGACTTGTGAACACCCACAAATCGTGAAAAGTGCTGGAGGCGTTGACAGTGGGCACATGACTGTAACTATGGGATCTGCATACATGCGATCACTTGCTGACTTGATGGGCAAGTGTATTGAGCGAGGATGGACATAGTCTAATCAGAATGTGTCCAGGAGTATGCATATTGGGTTCACATAACTGTCACATAACTGCCCACTCCTGGAGCTGGAGAATCCTCACAGTGAGCTCTGTGCTTCATATGAGGACTCACAAGTCTGCAGTCACATAGAATGACTGTAGACTTGCAGCCTAAGGCCAGATAACCCATTTAAGAAAATGTTTTGATTGCTAATGTTAAGTTACTTGAATGGTTTTGCAATCAGTATGGAGTGAAGGTGCAAGTGCTTTAGCAATTACCACATTTGCTCTTTTCATTTGTCCCTGATTGTCATTGAAAATGTTTTATATACATGTACTACAGAGATACAAAAACCTTGACTGCAACTTAAAACTCTCTTTGAATCTCAGTCAACTTTCAGATTAATATGTAAACCTAATTTTTAGAGAAAATTAACTAAATTCTGAACAATTTGTGGATACCAATAACAAGTAAAATCCTATGGAATGAGCGCTGGGGCCAATAATGTCCTCCAAAACACACAGCAATAAAAATAAAAAATTGAAGTAGCACTTAAGTGTTATTTACTTTACATACTACTGTGGGATTGTAGGACATCAGACAGAAAGTGTTATAGATCACTGAAGAGGTAAACATGCTAGAGGAAAGGTCATGGATGGAAGTGTCAGCGTAATGGAATAGAATAAGTAAGGTAACAAAGTGTATATATAAACCAATTATTTATATAAAATTATTTTCTTGTCGGCAAACCAACTCCACGCTCTATAACATCTGTAATAACTTAAATTTCATTGCAAAGATATCACCTTATAAATGATATCTATCTTCATAACATGTCCATTTTATCAAAATTTAATGAGTGCATAAAAAAATCAAAGAAGTATCACCCTTCTATCTTAAGCTTGGTTTATATTTATCAAAATCAGCTTTGTTGTGCCTGAATGGAATATATGTCAAAATGGCATTAGTTAGTGGGCTGAAACGAAAAATGCAAAGTATCATTTTGTGATCTGGCTCCTTGAAGAGTCTGTTGCAACAACTGATATACCGGATGAATGAGAATGATGCCCAAAAAAGAAAGGAATCAGTTTCCCTCCGATGTTACTGCAGCATGCTGCAAGAAAAAAAAGCATGATGGCTGGATACATGTGAAGCACCCCCAGACGCAGGGCCACGGGTTACTCGGTACCGGTCCTCTCTGGCTCAGTTCTGGGGATGTCACGGTGGCTGGACCCGGTCCGTGACCCTGCTAAGGGGCGTCCAATATAAGGTGATACAAGTCTGTCAAGGTTTCGTGACGCCACCTGTGATATTCGGTCAGGGTGACCGATGCTGCTTGGGGTCCACTGGGGTGATGTGATGATGGCAGCTAGATGGTATACCTTCCCACAGGTGAAGTATGTCCCCAGGGCTTCCCAGTAAGGTGGATGGTGTGAGGTGCAGACAATAACGAGGACACAAGGTTGCAGTCTCTTTACCTCTTTACTGGTGACTTCAGGATCCTCAATCCAGAGCACAGTTAACAGGGCTGTCTGAGACCGGCCGGTCCGAAGACACATCCAGAGTTCCCTTTGCAGGTGGAAATCGTTGCCTACCACTAGTGCCTGTGTGTTGTAGTGCTTCCCTGCTGAGCATTCGGGATAGTCCTCACAACTTCTATTCTCATTCGTTCCAGTTCTTTCTAGTTCTTTCTATTCTCCGTCCCCCAGGTTTGTTATGGCTAGGATGCACCCGTTTGATGGGTAGGCTCGGAGCTCTTCCGGGACCCTAGAGACATCCCTCTCCACGATTTGCCCCCTATGTCTGCTTAGGTGATGTAAGGTAGACAGCCAACCTATAATTAACTGTCCTGTGGTATTTGAAGTAAGGCATAAAGTCAGCTACTTCCTCGGTGTTCTGGGCACCGGCTACGTGCCTCAGTAGGATGTTGCCATTCTCCGGGCACGACTCCTACTGGCTCTCCTTTGTGCTTGATCTCGTTTCTCACTGTCCACAATATCCTTCGCTTCGTGTCCTTTCTAAGGATACCACCGCAAGGTAGTGCAGGCGCAGTTCCGTTTCATTCTATTCTTGTCGTTAGGTACCTGCCAGGTTCCCACGCCTGACAGGGACCCCCCTGAATCTTCCCCCGCAACACCCCCCTGCCACGGGATGTTGCCTGGACAAAACCCAGTCAGCTTCTGTCTAACTTCCTATCCAACCCCTAGTTTTATCAGTGTGAGGAGTGGCCTAATAAATAAAACCTTTTGCTCCCCCTAGTGGCCGGAGTGTGAAGTGTAATGTGTGCTGGTGATACCTGGTCAGATGAACTCCTTTAGTGCCATCAGACGTACCATCACTCCCCTTAGTGGCAGAGCAACATTACTGCAACGACCAGGTCTCTGGGGCGCTGCACATGAAAAGTAGGCCACAGTCCCCGAAATTACATAAAATCAGTGTAAATATTTGTATTTCTATGAGGTATTCGAAGATGATGCACATATCTTGCATTTTCAGAATGAACACAATTCCTAAAACTGTTTTAGTTGCAGATCACTTTTATTTTTTTAAAGAAACCATCTCATGAAGATTATTTTTAAAATAAATCTTTGTATATGTTTATGTAGTGTAGCGTGTGTTAGCATCCTCACTTATCGCCACCTTCTCGGTGGCCAGGGCCGTTCTGTTTCTCTTCTCATTGACTTCACCGCACTACAGACTATCCCAATTATTCTGTGCTCTATGTGTGAGACAGAAATCTCTTTTACAAGGTAATCTTAATTCTGACGCCCCTAATACTGCCATATTTCCATAATCCATCCTTTTTTCAATCCTCAATCTTTTCGGTGGCCAGGGCCGTTCTGTTTCTCTTCTTATTGACTTCACCGCACTACAGACTATCCCGATTATTCTGTGCTCTATGTGTGAGACAGAAATCTCTTTTACAAGGTAATCTTAATTTTGACGCCCCTAATACTGCCATATTTCCATAATCCATCCTTTTTTCAACCCTCAATCTACTAAAATGCTTCTGCATGCCCTCATCATCTCCCGCCTCGACTACTGCAACATAATTTTCTGTGGCCTCCCTGCTAATACTCTTGCACCTCTCCAGTCCATCCTTCACTTTGCTGCCGGACTAATTCATCTCTTTCCTCGCTACTCCTCCACTTCTCCCCTCTGCAAATCTCTTCACTGATTCCCATTCCATTAGCGTATCCAGTTCAAATTACTAATACTGACCTACAAAGCCACCCAAAACCTTTCTCATCCATATACAGTGGGGCAAAAAAGTATTTAGTCAGTCAGCAATAGTGCAAGTTCCACCACTTAAAAAGATGAGAGGCGTCTGTAATTTACATCATAGGTAGACCTCAACTATGGGAGACAAACTGAGAAAAAAAAATCCAGAAAATCACATTGTCTGTTTTTTTTACATTTTATTTGCGTATTATGGTGGAAAATAAGTATTTGGTCAGAAACAAAATTTCATCTCAATACTTTGTAATATATCCTTTGTTGGCAATGACAGAGGTCAAACGTTTTCTGTAAGTCTTCACAAGGTTGCCACACACTGTTGTTGGTATGTTGGCCCATTCCTCCATGCAGATCTCCTCTAGAGCAGTGATGTTTTTGGCTTTTCGCTTGGCAACACGGACTTTCACCTCCCTCCAAAGGTTTTCTATAGGGTTGAGATCTGGAGACTGGCTAGGCCACTCCAGGACCTTTAAATGCTTCTTACGAAGCCACTCCTTCGTTGCCCTGACGGTGTGCTTTGGATCATTGTCATGTTGAAAGACCCAGCCACGTTTCATCTTCAATGCCCTTGCTGATGGAAGGAGGTTTGCACTCAAAATCTCACGATACATGGCCCCATTCATTCTTTCATGTACCCGGATCAGTCGTCCTGGCCCCTTTGCAGAGAAACAGCCCCAAAGCATGATGTTTCCACCACCATGCTTTATAGTAGGTATGGTGTTTGATGGATGCAACTCAGTATTATTTTTCCTCCAAACACGACAAGTTGTGTTTCTACCAAACAGTTCATGTTTGGTTTCATCAGACCATAGGACATTCTCCCAAAACTGCTCTGGATCATCCAAATGCTCTCTAGCAAACTTCAGACGGGCCCGGACATGTACTGGCTTAAGCAGTGGGACACGTCTGGCACTGCAGGATCTGAGTCCATGGTGGCGTAGTGTGTTACTTATGGTAGGCCTTGTTACATTGGTCCCAGCTCTCTGCAGTTCATTCACTAGGTCCCCCCGCGTGGTTCTGGGATTTTTGCTCACCGTTCTTGTGATCATTCTGACCCCACGGGGTGGGATTTTGCGTGGAGCCCCAGATCGAGGGAGATTATCAGTGGTCTTGTATGTCTTCCATTTTCCAATTATTGCTCCCACTGTTGATTTCTTCACTCCAAGCTGGTTGGCTATTGCAGATTCAGTCTTCCCAGCCTGGTGCAGGGCTACAATTTTGTTTCTGGTGTCCTTTGACAGCTCTTTGGTCTTCACCATAGTGGAGTTTGGAGTCAGACTGTTTGAGGGTGTGCACAGGTGTCTTTTTATACTGATAACAAGTTTAAACAGGTGCCATTACTACAGGTAATGAGTGGAGGAAAGAGGAGACTCTTAAAGAAGAAGTTACAGGTCTGTGAGAGCCTGAAATCTTGATTGTTTGTTTCTGACCAAATACTTATTTTCCACCATAATATGCAAATAAAATGTTAAAAAAACAGACAATTTGATTTTCTGGATTTTTTTTCTCAGTTTGTCTCCCATAGTTGAGGTCTACCTATGATGTAAATTACAGACGCCTCTCATCTTTTTAAGTGGTGGAACTTGCACTATTGCTGACTGACTAAATACTTTTTTGCCCCACTGTATCTCTGACCTAATCTCACAATACCTTTCCTCACGTAATCTCTGGTTCTCCCAAGACCTCTTTCTCTCCTCCACACCTAATTGCCTCCAAGACTTCTCCTGAATATCCTCCATCCTCTTGAATTCTGTGCTTCAACATGTCTAACTATCAATCACATTTGGCTCCTTCACATGGAACCTCAAAACCCACCTCTTCAAGAAAGCTTACAGCCTGTAATGACCCCGCTGCCTTCTCACCACTACCGGAACTACCTCCTCACCAACACCAGAGCTGCTGCAACCCAGCAACCTACTGTCCCCACCATCCTGTAGAATGTAAGCCCGCAAGGGCAGGGTCCTCTCCCATCTGTATCAGTCTGTATCAGTCTGTCATTATTAGTTTGTTTACCGTAAGCAATATCTGTAACTTGTATGTAACCCCTTTTCATGTACAGCACCATGGGATCAATGGTGCTATATAAATAAATAATAATAATAATAATTGTAAATGCCATTTCTGGGTTACCCAGAGTATATTGTGACTGGGATAGTCTGAAGTGCAGTGACGTCACTGAGAAGAGGAGCAGAAGGGCGCTGGACATCCGGAGACGATGGTGGTAGGTGAAAATATTAACACAATCATTACATTACATGCACATAGATGTAGTAAAAAAAAAATCTTCATGAGAGTCCTTTAAGTAATGTCTGCTATTCAGTATGTGTTTGTGGTTATAAGAATCTACCAGTCAAGTTTTGCAGGAATATATCGGCAGAACCTTCTCCTATAATGCAGATAATCAGATTTTCCAGTTTAGGATATTTTTAGAAGAAAGAAGAGTTTTCATGCCGGTAACTTCCAGACAGTGAAGCCAAGTGGACCTCTGTCGACACATTGCCTTTCTTTGGAATGTCAGCCCACAGATTTCTGATTAGGTTTTGATGCTTAGTTGATGAGAGATGATATGATGGGTTGATTTGGGGTCACCCTCCCCTTTTTAATTTAGTTAATTATTTTATTTATTTCCCTTATATAATATGCTGCATGTGTCATCATTTATCTCCGAAGACTCAATGTACTAGGGGCCATATCTAGAGTTGAATAGCCATTATGAACTGAACTATTTTAAAATGCTCCAAACCTTCCTTAGTATGTACCTTAATGTTTTCTTTATCACTTACTCTTTCTTGCAAGATGTTTATGTGGTGCATTGCATGTTACTTCGTATTATTCGTTCTTGTACAATAAAAATAAAAAGTAAATAAAAGCATCCCAGGAAAATATATATTTCCACTTGTAACAGTTTTGAACCTTTTAGTTTTTCCTAATGCATATAAGAAATATCAGCACGTAATGCTAGAAAATTTACCAAAATTGTACTCTTCTTGCATGAGTCAATCAGGTGAGTAATGGTTCATTTGTTATTTAATTGCATTTTCTCCTTTAGCTTTTTCCTGATCTCTAAAAACCTTTTAAAAACAATTTTTTCCCCTTTTCTCCATATAGTGACCTACGATATTTGCCAGTATTTTATGTATATTTCCTCCCTTTTAAGACAACCGCATGCACAGAAATTGATATATGCAACTTTCACCTGCACCAGATACTCGTAGACTCTAGATTTACTAAAGGGAACTAAGAAAACATAGACATTTAACACATACATATATGTACACAGAAACAAGACGGTGAGTACAGCTGGAGGTAAAAGCAGAAACTAAACTCAGTGTGAACTAATCAGAAGAAGTGACTGAGCAAATAAGTTTATCTATCACATATTTGTTTTCTTGATGTGTGTTTCAATAGAAAGACTATGACAAAGTCATGTAATGCACTGCGGAATATGATAGCACTATATAAGCAAAGTACAATAAGTAATAAATAAATAATGAGAATTCGTCAATTCATTTGGGGGACACCAATTAATTCATCAATTCATTTGAGGGACACCAATTTCCATTTCCCAACTAGTGTTGACGCATTATAAAGAATACAGGTGAATAGATATAATTTCTAGAGATGATTGAAGCTTTTGAAATTGAAATTCTCAACATTCTGCAAATCCACCTCCCCCCCAAAAAAATTGGTAGGTTAATTGGGCTAAAATAATGCAACAGTGTAAAGATTCCTAGTAATTTATGCTGCTTCATTTTATGGGTTTAAAGGGTTTATCTAGGAGGTTTTGTTATGGGATTAAAAACTAACAAACAAGTAGTTGCCAACTGCTTGTCAGCTCTACCTGGCGACTGCAAAGAGTGGCTATTCTGTTGCTCAACAAAAATATAGCTGCTCTTCGTCTTCTGGTCTTCTCTGTTAATGGGGTATGACTGACGAAATTATGCTGATTAACAGCCGGATCCCCGAAGTTAGGCAAATGGGAAATGGCTGCTATTCACTATGACGTTGGCACTCAGGCCCCGTCAACATCGCAGAGTGGAAAAGAAGCCACTGATCAGTCAACGTGAAACTGCTGAATCACTGACAGGAGCGACACCTATCTGCCTATTAGTTTTTAGGCCTTGGTTAAACCATGGAAATGGCCTCACTTAGTTGGAAGTGAAATGTATCAGAGAGACGGGTACAATTTTGGTGCCAGCAATGTGAGATAGTCATGATGATCATTTAGACCTTGTGAATCTTGTGTTGGTTTGCTGTAGTCATTATGTTATACGGTAGACTTTTTCAGATAGTCTGAAACTAGCTGTAAAAGGAATGAAACAGGTGTAACTAAAAAGGAGAAATGAGAAGTTTTTGGCAGGAAAATAAATGTTAGCATGGATTTGTCTCTGCAATGAGTGCTTTGAGCTGTTACCTAATTCTTACAGATATTCAGTAGGCGTGAACACCAGAGTAGGATAAGAGAAGGAAAGTGAGATTGATTCATACAGTGGGTACGGAAAGTATTCAGACCCCTTTAAATTTTTTCATTGCAGCCATTTGGTAAATTCAAAATGTTCATTTTTTCACATTAATGTACACTCTGCACCTCATCTTGACTAAAAAAACAGAAATGTAGAAATTTTTGCAAATTTAATAAAAAAGAAAATCTGAAATATCACATGGTCATAAGTATTCAGACCCTTTGCAAAGACACTCATATTTAAGTCACATGCAGTTCATTTTCTTGTGATCCTCCTTGATATGGTTCTTCTCATTCATTGGAGTCCAGCTTTGTTTAATTAAAGTGATAAGACTTGATTTGGAAAGGCACTCACCTGTCCATGTAAGACCTCACAGCTCACAGTGCATGTCAGACCAAATGAGAATCATGAGCTCATATACAAAATTGCGGCAAGGCACAGATCTGGCCGAGGTTACAACGTCATTTCTGCAGTACTCAAGGTTCCTAAAAGCACAGTGGCCTCCATAATCCTTAAATGGAAGAAGTGTTGGACCACTAGAAGTCTTCCGAGACCTGGCCGCCCAACCAAACTGAGCAATCGTGGGAGAAGAGCTTCGCTGAGAGAGGTAAAGAAGAACCCCAAGAGCACTGTGGCTGAGCTCCAGAGATGCAGTAGGGAGATGGGAGAAAGTTCCACAAAGTCAACTATCACTGCAGCCCTTCACCAGTCGGGCTTTATGCCAGAGTGGCCCAACGGAAGCCTCTCCTCAGTGCAAGACATATAAAATCCCACGTAGAGTTTGCTAAAAAACACATGAAAGACTCCCAGACTATGAGAAATAAGATTCTCTGGTCTGATGAGACGAAGATAGACTTTTTTGGTGATAATTCTAAGCGGTATGTGAGGAGAAAACCAGGCACTGCTCATCACCTGCCCAATACTATCCCAACAGTGAAACATGGTGTTGGCAGCATCATGCTATGAGGGTGTTTTTCAGCTGCAGGGACAGGACGACTGGCTGTCATAGAAGGAAACATGAATGCGGCCAATACAGTGATATCCTGGATGAAAACCTCTTCCAGAGTGCTCTGGACCTCAGACTTAGCCGAAGGTTCACCTTCCAACAAGACAATGACCCTAAGCACACAGCAAAAATAACAAAGGAGTGGCTTCAGAACAACTCTGTGACCATTCTTGACTGGCCCAGCCAGAGCCCTGACCTAAATCCAATTGAGCATCTCTGGAGAGACCTGAAAATGGCTGTCCACCAATGTTCACCATCCAACCTGACTAAACTGGAGAGGATCTGCAAGGAAGAATGGCAGAGGATCCCCAAATCCAGGTGTGAAAAACTTGTTGCATCATTCCCAAGAAGACTCATGGCTGTACTAGCTCAAAAGGGTGCTTTTACTCAATACTGAGCAAAGGGTCGGTATACTTATGACCATGTGATATTTCAGTTTTTGTTTTTTAATAAATTTGCAAAAATTGCTACATTTCTGTTTTTTTTCAGTCAAGATGGGGTGCAGAGTGTACATTAATGAGAAAAAAATGAACTATTTTGAATTTAAAAAATGACTGCAATGAAACAAAGAGTGAAAAATTTAAAGGGGTATGAATACTTTCCGCACCCACTGTATATATTGGGGAAGCCCATGCCACAATTTGTGACAGATACAATCTCCTACAATGTATAAAATAGTGACTGTTGTTTGAAGGAGATTCAGGCAAATCAAATAACATATTGTTCGAATTTTTCAGAACCTGTGGACTTCAGGAAATTTGTCTTCCAATGAAGTACAAGCACCAACAACAAGGGTTCAGGCATTGCACACGTCTATAAAAAAGTCTAACGATCACACAAAGATCAAGCAATTCCCTTATCGTTGCATGGTAATGGTTGACATATTTCACCAATAAACGTAGCTGCCAGGTTTGTGTTGTACCTTCAATTATCTTTTGAAAATGGACCAGCCTTAGAAGATCCGGTTGGAAAGAGAATATAAATGCCCCTTTACACATTACAAAAAAATTGTTTGAACCCCTCCTTCCTACACCAATTCTTGAGCCACTTATTAACCTCCCTAATCTCCCGTTGCCTCTCTGGCGTGGTACGCAGTTCAGGCAGTGTTTCGGGAAATACCACCTTGGAGGTCCTTGCTTTCAGCTTGCAGCCTAATTCCCTGAAATCATCTTTAAGGACCTTACACCTACCTCTAACTTTGTCATTTGTGCCAATGTGCACCATGACCGCTGGGTCCTGACCAGCCCCTCCCAGTAATCTGTCAACCCGATCAGTGATGTGTCGGACTCGAGCACCAGGTAGGCAGCACACCGTTCGATGATCCCTGTCTTTTTGACAGATTGCCCTATCTGTTCCTCTAATAACTGAGTCCCCCACTACCAGCACCTGTCTGGCCTGACCTGCTCTCTTATTTCCTTCCTTACTGGAGCAGGCACACTCCTCTGGCTTTCAGAGGACATGCCTTGCTGCAGTAGTGCTGCCCCTGTACTGGCACCCCCCTCATCTGCCAACTTAGCAAACTTATTGGGGTGAGCCAGATCAGGACTAGCCTCCGTGGCACTCTTCCCTCTACCCCGCTTTCTAACTGTCACCCAGCTTGCTGCTTCACTGTCCTGCAGCTTCATCCTACCATCCCCCCTCATCTATCCCATTGAGTGTCTGCTCAGTGAGCAGAAGACTCCTTTCCATATTGTCACTGGATCTCAGTGTTGCCAGCTACACATTTAGATACAGTATCTGGGCTTTCAAATGCACAACGTGCTCATGTATTGCACAGCAGTATGCACCCTCGACCAGCTGTTCAAGGACTGCATACATGTGGCAAGATGTGCACTGGATGGCATTAACAATAGTGGAGCACATTTCCTAACAGGGATTTCACCAGACATAAAGGTTAAATAAAAATAAATGCAAAGTATTAATAAAATACAGATTACAGATTGCAATTCAGTAATTCCTCCTTTGGAAACTCCCTGAATCCAAAGTCACTGAATCACAAGTCACACACTTACCGCCATTCGCACTTACGCTCCAGTCACACTCAGCTTGTTCACACTCGCTAAGCAGAAGATTTAAAGAGATTTTTTTTTGCCTCAGCAACAATCCACCCTGCTGTTCAATGCACTTCCAAAAGGACCAATAAGTCATTTTGCTGCATGCACAGCTCTAGGAACCCACTGCACTGTTTTGAATCCCCATCGTAACGTGGCAGATCAGCCAGAATAGATTCAACTTCAGGTGTGTACGTTGCAGGCTGAATAGACATGGGCGCAGGTACTGCAATTGGGCTGGAGCAGCTGACGTCATTGTTTCAAATCAGGCATCCACTGTTTGTAGATAGAACATGTTTTCCTGCTGCTCTTGCTGGTGAAACAACTGTAGATATATCTCAGAGGGCAAAAGGCCATGGGATCAGCAGGGCCCATGGCCTGAGCAAACTATCACACACTCGTGTGCCACACCTGGTTCATGAGCCCACTATGCCACGGGGCTTGGCTTACCTAGGAAGGGTGTAGCTAAGCAAATACCTAGTTTTCACTGGAGCTCATGAGGGCAGAGTCAGGCTTTAGCTGCATGTAGCAGCCAGGTACCATTCCTAGGCATTCTCCGATACTGCAGCTCCAGGACTCAAGCTCACATGCACAGACTTTTCAGACTACACAGGGTCTGGATTAAGATGCTCAAACAGTCTCCGACAGTATTGACTCAGATACACTAACAAAGACTACAAAGAAAGAGGGAAAGGGCACACTGTTGTCAATATAAAGATAGTACATGAAAAAGGGGGGGTGCTATACCTAGTGTATGAAACCTGACATGGGAAAACTAAAGAAAGACTAGACTAATGAAGGTATGCACAGTCACATATGAAAAAATACAAGAACCTTTATTAACACCTTAGTCAATACATCTAAAAACATTTAAAAATTTGTAAACACCAAAACCACATCCCCACTGTTGGATGTATATGCATCTTAATCAATTAAGAGCCTGTAAAAGGGAAGTGCTCCAAAATGTATATCTTTACGTAGAGATGTGTTTAGTGATATATAATTCCCCCACATGTGCTCAGTAGCCCCCTCCTCAAGCTGGTATATAAGGTTTCATTAGGACTTAGGCAAGTGGACAATAGATTCATGACCTCATCCCCACACACCTGGGGCTGGACACACCTCTTCTAGCTGGACATAAAAGGCACAAGACACATGTGCTCTGCCTCTTTGCTGTGCCTGCATGCTGGAATGATCATGGATCCACATGGTGGTTGAGTATATCTGTATAACCTTTTCTTACTAGGAGGGCTGATATTGTATGTGTGATTGGGTAATCGGGCAGTAAATTGTGGATTTTTATATTGTGGTGATATTGTTGTGATATTACTGAATATTGTTGGTTATTACTGTGTGATACTGTTGGGATATCACTGTATACTGCAGTGGTATTACTGTATTAGAGTTGTAATATCCGTATTTTGTGTATATATATATATATATATTTATAGTCGCAAGCTTGGGTATAAATATATATGTATGTTATAGACTGCAGACGTGTGTGTGTAATAAATACCCTTTATTGATACACGGTTTTGTCTCTGTTAGTATATAGTATAAGGAATAGATAATAGTTAGTGTATAGTATAAGGTAAAGATAACGTTGTGGTATTAAGTGGATATTAATTATTAGTAGTCAATATTGGCGTTAATAGTTGATATCGGACTCCATTAGAGGTGTAAGGAGAAATCCTCCTTTGATAACCATAAGGTTTGATATTTAAATCATCTTTTAACTTCCATCTTTTAAATTACATCTTTTTAATTATGATTCTGAATTAGACTGAATTGGACTGGAATTGACTGGAAGGTAACAGACTACTAACCACTACAATGTTTTGGTTTCTTTTCTCTTTCACCCCCATACTACTTTCCTTCTTACAATCTCCTGCAATCCCTCCTCCTAGTAAGGAACTAGTCATTTCTTCCTCCATACTCCCCAGCCATATCACCTTCCCCTCAGAACTGTTCCTCCACATACAATCCTTTTTATCCAGACACACACGGCCGCATCATGTCCTATCCTGCTCCCACCTTCTAATGATCTGTCTGTTACTCCTCATTGCTGGTGACATATCCCCAAATCCCGGCCCTCCCCAATTCATCCCCACACTCGTTTCTATCCCCCTGCCACGATCCTCCGCACGTTTTCCCAACCACGACAACCTCATACCCATTCATCCAGCCCCCACTCCCCCGCTCCCCCTACTTGGAGCACTATGGAACGCACGCTCCATCTGCAACAAACTGCCATTTATCCATGACCTCTTCATCACCAACAAACTCTCCTTCCTCGGCCTCACTGAAACCTGGCTCACCCCCTCTGACTCGGCCTCTCCAGTTGCGCTCTCCTATGGCGGATTCCACCTCTCTCACACCCCTCGCCCCAGCAACAAACGCGGTGGAGGAGTTGGCTTGCTCCTGTCCGACACCTGCTCCTTTACTCCAATCCCGCTACCACCCTCCGCTACTCTTCCCTCGTTTGAGGTGCACTCTGTCCGCATCTATTCCCCCTCCAACCTCCAGCTGGCTGTCATCTACCGCCCCCCAGAACTAGCCATCTCCACCTTTCTCGACCACTTCACCACCTGGCTACTTCATTTCCTCTCTGTTGACATCCCCACTATCACCATGGGTGATTTCAATGTCCCCATTGACACTTTCACCTCAGCTACCTCTAAACTTTTATCACTGACTGCCTCCTTTGGCCTCACTCAATGGTCCTCTGAGGCCACTCACAAAGATGGCCACACGCTGGACCTCATCTTCACCCGCCTCTGCTCCCTTACTAATCTCACTAACACACCCCTCCCCCTGTCTGACCACAACCTACTGACATTCTCGTCCCTCTCCTCTCCTAGTGTGCAACCCCCACTCCACAAACTCACTCACCCTCGCAGAAATCTCAAACATCTCAACTTACAATCACTCTCTGAGTCCCTTCTCCCTCTCACAGACATAGCCTCCCTTCATGACACAGATGCTGCTGCCACTTTTTATAACACCACAATAACAACAACACTCGATTCGGCCGCCCCACTCATGCATAGTAAAACTCGTACAATTAACAGGCAGCCCTGGCTGACCAGCCTGACCAAAGAATTGAGACGGGCTTCCAGGATTGCTGAGCGGAGATGGAAGCGATCCCACTCTGCCGACCACTTCACTGCATACAAGCAGTCCCTCGCCAGCTTCAAGTCTGCGCTCACTGCCGCAAAACAAACTTACTTCTCATCCCTCATATCCTCCCTGTCCCACAACCCTAAACAGCTTTTCAACACTTTCAATTCTCTACTCCGTCCCCCCGCACCTCCTCCCTCCCCCCTCATTTCTGCTGATGACTTCGCCTCTTTCTTTAAACAGAAGATCGATACGATCAGAGAAAGCTTTGGCCCACAGCGCCCACTGCCCCTCTTAGCTGCTCAACCCTGCTCCTCCAAAACCAGCTTCTCCACCATGACAGAAGATCAGCTCTCCACCCTCCTGTCAAGATCACACCTCACCACCTGCACGCTTGACCCGCTCCCATCCCACCTCATCCCTAACCTTTCCACGGTCTTCATCCCAACCCTAACGCACCTCTTCAACCTCTCACTCACAACAGGTGTCTTTCCCTCATCCTTCAAGCATGCCAAGATCACACCCATCCTCAAAAAGCCCTCCCTCGACCCATCCTCTGTGTCTAGCTATCGCCCAATATCTCTTCTCCCTTATGCCTCCAAATTGCTGGAGCAACACGTCCATCTTGAACTGTCCTCCCACTTCTCCTCCTGCTCCCTCTTTGATCGGTTACAATCAGGCTTCCGTTCCCATCACTCAACTGAAACTGCCCTAACTAAAGTCACCAATGACCTACTAACTGCCAGGAGCAAGCGACACTACTCTGTCCTCCTTCTCCTGGACTTGTCTTCTGCCTTTGACACTGTAGACCACTCCCTTTTGCTACAAATCCTCTCATCCCTTGGCATCACAGACTTGGCCCATTCCTGGATCTCGTCATATCTGACAGACCGAACATTCAGTGTCTCCCTCCCCCACACCACCTCCTCACTTCGCCCCTTGTCAGTCGGTGTTCCTCAAGGCTCTGTTCTAGGACCCCTACTCTTCTCCATCTACACTTTCGGCCTGGGACAGCTCATAGAATCCCACGGTATGCAGTACCATCTCTACGCTGACGACACGCAGATCTACCTCTCCGGACCTGACCTCTCCTCCTTGCTTACCAAAATCCCGCACTGTCTGTCTGCCATTTCAGCCTTCTTTTCTGCTCGCTTTCTACAACTGAACATGGACAAAACAGAATTCATCATCTTTCCCCCATCTCACTCTACCCCTCCACCAGACCTATCCATCAATGTCAATGGCTGCTCACTATCCCCAGTCCCACACGCCCGGTGCCTCGGGGTGATCCTCGACTCTGCCCTCTCTTTCAAGCCACATATCCAAGCCCTTGCCTCCTCCTGTCGTCTCAAACTCAAAAATATTTCCCGGATCCGTGCTTTCCTTGACCGCAACACTGCAAAAACGCTAGTGCATGCCCTTATCATCTCCCGCCTCGACTACTGCAACCTCCTACTCTCTGGACTCCCCTCTAGCACTCTGGCACCACTCCAATCCATCCTACACTCTGCTGCCCGACTAATCCACCTGTCCCCCCGCTATTCCCCAGCCTCTCCCCTGTGTCAAGCCCTTCACTGGCTTCCTATCGCCCAGAGACTCCAGTTCAAAACCCTCACACTGACATACAAAGCCATCCACAACCTGTCTCCTCCATACATCTGTGACATGGTCTCCCGGTACCTACCTACACGCGACCTCCGATCCTCCCAAGACCTCCTTCTCTACTCCCCTCTCATCTCTTCTTCCCATAACCGCATCCAAGACTTCTCCCGTGCTTCCCCCATACTCTGGAACTCTCTACCCTAACACATCAGACTTGCGCCTACCATAGAAACCTTCAAAAAGAACCTGAAGACTCATCTCTTCCGACAAGCCTACAGCCTGCAGTGATCCTCAACCTACTGAACAGCCGCACAGCCAGCTCTTCCCTCTCCTAGTGTATCCTCACCCACCCCCTGCAGACTGTGAGCCCTCGCGGGCAGGGTCCTCCCTCCTTATGTACTCGTGTGCCTTGTTATCTGCTCATGTTTAATGTATTTGTCTATATTTGCCCGTATTCACATGTAAAGCGCCATGGAATAAATGGCGCTATAAAAATGTATAATAATAATAAATAATAATAATTTTGGGGAGGATTTGGATCCTTATACACAGTCTATTCAAGCAAAACTATATATATATACATTGCAGAGCCTGTTGTATAGAAAAATGCATGTAGAAAATCCTACTTATATCAATAAATGAATCCTAACATACCGGTTATATACCTCTGAAGTTTTAAAGAAACATGTGTGTAATACACAAACCAAAAGGCACCCTGAGTAAATGCCATGTATGATGGGCCCTTAAGAGGATCACAAAATAACATTCACATGAGTATATACATGGATACAACATGATAAGTGTTCACAGAGGCCTGTTATTGGAATGGCATGCTTAGAATAGGTAGATAAGCAGAGATGTCCAATGCATCAAAATCGCCATGTGCCAGGCTCTAAGATCGGCTCCAAAGAATGGAGTCAAGCTGGTTCAATGACCCAAGAGTAGAGTGGGGAATGAGGGAAGCCCCACGTTTAACGCTGCCGCACCAGTTTCATCAGGGGAAGTGAGTCTCTAAGGTGAATATACCCGGTTTAAATATATCATCAATGTAAGTAAATAACATACCGCTGTGCTAGAGGGAGAGGACGCTGGAGTAGATGCTGGTCACATAAGTATATCCCGTTGCCTAGACAAGGAACCGCGCATGTGTACTCGCGGCTCAATACAGAATCACGGTGCACATGCGCCAATAAAGTATGAGAAGTAGTAGAGAAGCGGAAAAGGAGAAGAAGAATGTGCTCAAGAGCTAGTACCAGCTAGATCAATCGATAAGAAGAGCAAGTATCCATAGGGAAATTTATTAGTATCACATCAGGCATAATTTACTTAGGCATCAGCAAACTTGCATTTATTAATATTAATCAAGGTGCTGATAAACCAAAGTAACAGGAAATAAGAAAGTGGCAAGAAGGACATACAATATCAAAAATAAAGACTAGAAGATAGTCTAAATACAAATATAAAATCCTGAATAAATAATGCCACATAATTTTATTATCAACACATAAAGACATGAGCAGATATGTCATATACCTGCTACAAATATATGAAGGTGAAGAACAATAGTTTTTTTTAAGAAATCCCTTAGGTAAATTACTCGTATCCTCCCCAATAGGATGACCAGAAAGTGCATGGCCTTCATGGATGTCATCCATATGGTGAGCCCAAAGAGTCGTCCTTCCATATATTTCCCAATGGAATAACCACAGAGTTCATAATCTTCCTGGATTCCATCCATATGATTAGCTGGAGGAAACATCCACTTCTGCTTATATATTCACTTCTCATCATGTGTCCCGATAAGTATACTATTTCTGTATGTTGTCCATACTCACCGGTATGGTGACCTTCCAGATCCCTGGTCTAGTATCCATAAGTGTCAAATATAGGTTCGCTAGAGAGTTGTCCGCATTCACCGGTATCCTATTTCATTAGAGACTTTCCAATATCCTCCTATTATCAAATATGTTGATCCTGTTGTTCCATATAGGTAAATTCCGTCCATGAAGGAAGGGGGGAGGAGAAGGTGAGGATAATCATGAACCATCCGGTGGCCACACGAGTGTCAAGTGTCTGGAATTCCATGATGTCCGAGGAGTATGTCTGAAAGGCCATTCCATTTACCTCCTATTATGGATATAAAAGGCAGGAGTGAGTATATCAGCAACAGATATTTATACAACCTTGTCGTGATTCATCCCAGAAAACCTGTGAACAGCAGCTCCTCGTTCATCCCTATAGGTGCCGCTGATTGAAGTTCATAAATCCACCTGGATTCTGTTTGTAGTAGATGTTTATGCATGTCACCTCCCCTGTCACCGGAAAGGACCTTCTGTAATCCCACAATCCTCAAATCCGAGGAGAGACCCCTGTGTGCCGCTAAAAAATGAGCGGCTACAGGAGTCAGAGCCTTGCCCTTCCTAAAATCCGTGGCCGCCAAATTAATTGTGGATATATATTTCTGGGCCCTCCTCCTCAACTCTTGGGAGGTTTGCCCCACATACGTCTTATTGCAGGGAAAAATAAGGGCATAAATGACATCCCTAGATTGGCAATTAATATACGCTTTTAATGGATTACTTTTATGATTCATCGTATTCGTAAATGTGTCTCGGGTTAGAGTCATAAAGGGGCAGATGTTACAATCTCCACATGGAAATGATGCTTTCAAAATTATGCCCCTATTTACTTTAGTAGTTGGCCTGGAGAAATGGCTCCTGGTCAACAAATCCCGTAGGTTAGGGACCCTTTTAGCTGTTAGTAACGGCCTCTCGCTATTGATCTCGCTCGCTTGGACATCCACTCTAAGTATAGGTCAATGCCTGGACAGAATATCTCTCACCTGCTGCCAATTGCTGTTATAATCTGTAATAAATCTCATCTGTGGTTCCTGGCAACGTCATCCAGATGACAAAAGAGATGCTTGATCATGCTGAAAAGCTGTAGATATTACCCGTTTAGGGAAGATCCTCGGTTTAAAACGGTCCGTAACATCCTGAGCCTGCAGCAAAAAGTCCTGGTCAAGGGTACATTTGCGTCTCATCTGCAAGAATTGTCCCATGGGTATACCCACCTTAGTGTGCCAAGGATAAAATTTGTTGAATTCCAAAAGCAAGTTTGTTGCAGTTGGTTTGCGGTATAGGTCAGTAGCCAGCCGATGGTTCTGCATAAATATCCTCATATCCAAAAAGGTGATAGAGCTGTTGGAAACAGAATGTGTAAGAAAATGTTGTAAGAATTGATGTTAAGTTCATTAAGAAACCCAATGCACCCATCCTTGGTACCCATCCACAAGAGGAATATATTATCTATATAACTGTGCCACTGGCGGACCTGATTTTGAAAGGTCCTGGATGGGTATACAACATTTTCTTCCCACCAGCCTAAGAAGATATTTGTAACTGCTGGTGCACACTTAGACCCCATCGCCACTCCTGATGTCTGTAGGAAAAATACCCTATCGAATAAGAAAAACATATGATGGAGGACAAATTTCAAAAGATCTATAAGAAAAGAATCGTGTCCATGATCCGTATGTCTGTTTTTGTTAAAAAAAGAAAGTCACCGCATTAATGCCATTACTGTGGCTAATATTGGAGAAAAGTGACTCCATGCCACAGGTCACTAGATAAAATTCTGCTGGTAATTCAATAGCGCCACAGATTTCAATAAAGTGAGCAGAATCTCTAACAAAGGAAGGTAAGGAAGAGGCTATAGGTTTCAAAAAGAAATCCAGGTACTCACTTGCCTTCTCACAGATACTGCCACTACTGGAAACTATTGGTCTAATAGGGCAGTGTTCCCCAACTCCAGTCCTCAAGGCCCACCAACAGATCATGTTTTCAGGTTTTCCTTTGTTTTGCACAGGTAATGCAATTATCACCTGGGCAATACTAAGGAAATCCTGAAAACATGACCTGTTGGTGGGCCTTGAGGACTGGAGTTGGGGACCCCTGTACTAGGGGGTCTCTTGTCGTCTTTGTGCAGGTTCTAGTACTAACTGAACAATTACAGGTTTGGGTACTGCTGGTGCAGCTTCAGGTTCAGGTACCGTCGATGTGGCTTCAGGGTTCAGGTATCGCCGATGCCGCTTCAGGCTACAGGGACCGCCAGGTGCGGTGTTAGGGTTCAAGGGACAGCTGGGTGCGATTTCAGGTTCAGGACCTAGCCACACAAGAACCAGGGGTTTCGGTTCAGATACTACTACACGGGATACAAATGTCCCTGCTATTAGCTGGGGGCATTTTGAAACTGAGGGCGCTGCCACTCTAAGAACAGGTTAGCGCAAGCGGAAAATAGGGCAGGGTGGTAAGTATGTTGGCGTTTCTGCATGGAGGAGGAAGAAGAGCCATGCAGGGAAGCCAGCATTGGAGTTACATAGTATACCTTATCTGATCCGTTTTTGGCTGTCTAACAACTTTAACATATTAAAATGTATACTTAATTCTACATTTGTAACTGCTTCTGAAAAATTAAACTACACCCCTAAGCAAAAAACTGTCAGGCATGAAGGAAATTCACAAACTTTGCTGGCCAAATAGTTTATAAACACAGAGCAATGTACAGTATGTATTATTATTATTATTATTATTTATTTATATAGCACCATTGATTCCATGGTGCTGTACATGAGAAGGGGTTACATACAAGTTACAAATATCACATACAGTAAACAAACTAACAATGACGGACTGATACAGAGGGGCGAGGACCCTGCCCTTGCGGGCTTACATTCTACAGGATTAAGGGGAAGGAGACAGTAGGTTGAGGGTTGCAGGAGCTCCGGTGTTGGTGAGGCGGTAGCTCCGGTGTTGGTGAGGCGGTAGCTCCGGTGTTGGTGAGGCGGTAGCTTCGTTGGTGATGAGGCAGCAGCGGTGTCAGTGCAGGCTGTAGGCTTTCCTGAAGAGATGAGTTTTCAGGTTCCGTCTGAAGGATCCGACTGTGGTTGATAGTCGGATGTGTTGGGGCAGAGAGTTCCAGAGGATGGGGGATATTCGGGAGAAGTCTTGGAGGCGATTGGATGAGGAGCGAATAAGTGTGGAGGAGAGAAGGAGGTCTTGGGAGGACCGGAGGTCACGTGAGGGAAGATATCGAGAGATTAGTTCAGAGATATAAGGAGGAGACAGGTTGTGGATGGCTTTGTAGGTCAGTATTAGCAATTTGAACTGGATACGCTGAGGGAATGGGAGCCAGTGAAGAGATTTGCAGAGGGGGGAAGCGGAGGAGTAGCGAGGAGAGAGATGGATTAGTCGGGCAGCAGAGTTAAGGATGGACTGGAGAGGTGCAAGGGTGTTAGCAGGGAGGCCACAGAAAAGGATGTTGCAGTAGTCAAGGTGGGAAATGATGAGGGCGTGCACAAGCATTTTAGTAGATTGGGGGTTGAGGAAAGGACGGATAAGACATCATATATCTAGCACCAATCTAAAATCACAAAATTGTCAGATATGTGTATCATGGTATGTCTATACCAGAAATACTTATTGAGTCCATAGTCAGCAGATTGGTAAGCTTATAATACAGGAAATGCTGAACTATAATATGAAAAGCCACCACAAAATATAAAATTTGGCCATAAATAGAACAAATTGCATTAGATTAGACAAGTTTACTGGTTCTTCTCACTTGAACCCCTTCTAGTTGGCACTAACCACTGTATTCCAGGGTACAAGTTAATTTTAGACATTTTCTGACAGTCACAGTCATCACAACTCAACACATCAAAGTTGCTCAGATTCTTAATCCCTTTCTGACATTAGACGTACTATCCCGTCGAGGTGGGGTGGGCCTGTATGCCCACCGACGGGATAGTACATCATACTGATCGGCCGCACTCACGGGGGGAGCACGGCCGATCGTGGCCGGGTGTCAGCTGACTATCGCAGCTGACATCCGGCGCTAAGTGCCAGGAGTGGTCATGGACTGCCCCCAGCACATTAACCCCCGGCATACTGCGATCAAACATGATCGGATCCAAAATGGATCCGGGATGCAGCCCCGGATCCAAAATGGCCGTGGGGCTGCATCCGGGTCCTGCAGGGAGGTGGCTTACCAGCGCTTGCTCAGAGCAGGTGCCGGAAAGCCTCCCTGTTGTGCACGTCAGATCGCTGATCTGAGACAGTGCACAGCAAAGTGTCAGATAAGCGATCTGTCACTTTACTGGGATGTAAATAAATAAAAAAATATATATATATATATTGTTCCAATAAATACATTCCTTTATCTAAATAAAAAAAACAATAAAAGTACAAATATTTAGTATCACTGTGTCCGTAATGACCCCACCTATAAAACTGTCCCACTAGTTAACCCCTTCAGTGAACACCGTAAAAAAATAAAAAAGCGAGGCAAAAAACAGCGCTTTAATATCATACCGCCGAACAAAAAGTGGAATAGCACGCAATGAAAAAGGAAGATATAAATAACCATGGTATTGCTGAAAACAACATCTTGTCCTGCAAAAAACGAGCTGCCATACAGCATCATCAGTGAAAATGTTAAAAAGTTATAGACATCGGAATAAAGCGATGCAAAAATAATTATTTTTTCAATAAAATAGTTTTTATCGTATAAAAGCGCAAAAACATAAAAAATGATATAAATGAGGTATCGCTGTAATCATACTGACCCGAAGAATAAAACTGCTTTATCCATTTTACCAAACGCGGAACGGTATAAACGCTCCCCCAAAAGAAATTCATAAATAGCTGGTTTTTGCTCATCCTGCCTCACAAAAATCGGAATAAAAAGCGATCAAAAAATGTCACGTGCCTGAAAATGTTACCAATAAAAATGTCAACTCGTCCCGCAAAAAAGAAGACCTCACATGACTCTGTGGACCAAAATATGGAAAAATTATAGCTCTCAAAATGTGGTAACGCAAAAAAATATTTGTTGCAATAAAAAGCGTCTTTTAGTGTGTGACAGCTGCCAATCATAAAAATCCACTAAAAAATCCGCTATAAAAGTAAATCAATCCCCCCTTCATTACCCCCTTAGTTAGGGAAAAATAATAACATAAAAAAAATGTATTTATTTCCATTTTCCTATTAGGGTTAGGGTTAGGGCTAGGGTTAGGGTTAGGGCTAGAGTTAGGGCTAGGGTTAGGGTTGGGGCAAGGGTTAGGGTTAGGGTTGGGGCTAGGGTTGGGGCTAGAGTTGGAGCTAAGGTTAGGTTTGGGGCTAGGTTTAGGGTTTGGATTACATTTACAGTTGGGATTTGGGTTAGGGGTGTGTCAGGGTTAGGGGTGTGGTTAGGGTTATGGTTGGGATTAGGGATAGGGGTGTGTTGGAGTTAGGGGTGTGGTTAAGGTTGGGGTTAGGGGTGTGATTGGGATTAGGGGTGTGTTTGGGTTAGGGTTTCAGTTAGAATTTGGAGTTTCCACTGTTTAGGCACATCAGGGCTCTCCAAACGCGACATGGCGTCCGATCACAATTCCAGCCAATTCTGCGTTTAAAAAGTAAAACAGTGCTCCTTCCCTTCCGAGCTCTCCCGTGCCCCAAAACATGGGTTTACCCCAACATATGGCACATCAGGGGCTCCCCAACGCAACATGGCGTCCCATCTCAATTCCAGCCAATTTTGCATTGAAAAGTCAAATGGCGCTCCTTCCCTTCCGAGCTCTGCCATGCACCCAAACAGTGGTTTACCCCCACATATCAGGTATCAGCGTACTCAGGACAAATTGCACAACAACGATTGCAGTACAATTTCTTCTAGTAACCTTGGGAAAATAAAAAATTAGGGGCAAAAATTTCATTTTTGTGAAAAATATTATTCTTTATTTTTACGGCTCTTCATTATAAACTTCTGTGAAGCACTTGGTGGGTCAAAGTGCTCACCACACTTCTAGATAAGTTCCTTAGGGTGTCTACTTTCCAAAATGGTGTCACTTGTGGGGAGTTTCAATGTTTAGTGGCTCTCCAAAGGCAACATGGCGTCCCATCTCAATTCCAGCCAATTTTGCATTGAAAAGTCAAATGGCGCGCCTTCCCTTCCGAGGTCTGCCATGCGCCCAAACAGTGGTTTACCCCCACATGTGGGGTATCCGGGTACTCAGAACAAATTGTACAAGAGCTTTTGGGGTCCATTTTCTCCTGTTACTCTCGGTAAAATAAAACAAATTGGAGCTGAAATAAATTTTTTGTGAAAAAAATTAAATGTTCATTTTTCTTAAACATTCCAAAAATTCCTGTGAAACACCTGAAGGGTTAATAAACTTCTTGAATGTGGTTTTGAGCACCTTGAGGGGTGCAGTTTTTAGAATGGTATCAGACTTCGTTATTTTCTATAATATAGATCCCTCAAAATGACTTCAAATGTGATGTGGTCCCTAAAAAAATGGTGCTGTAAAAATGAGAAATTGCTGGTCAAATTTTAACCCTTATAACTCCTCACAAAAAAATTTTGTTTCCAAAATTGTGCTGATGTAAAGTAGACATGTGGGAAATGTTACTGATTAAGTATTTTGTGTGACATATCTCTGTGATTTAAGGGCATAAAAATTCAAATTTGGAAAATTCCGAATTTTTCTAAATTTTTGCCAAATTTCCATTTTTTTCATGAATAAATGCTGGTAATATCAAAGAATTGTTACGACTATCATGAAGAACAATATGTGATGAGAAAACACTGTCAGAATCACCGGAATCCGTTGAAGCGTTCCAGAGTTATAACCTCATATAGGGACAGTGGTCAGAAATGTAAAAATTGGCCCGGTCATTAACGTGCAAACCACCCTTGGGGGAAAAGGGGTTAAGTCTCCTAATTTTTACTGCTTCCAAGATGTTAACTTCAAGACCTGACTGTACAATTGCTGCTTGATAATTCCCATCCCTTGACAAGTTTTATTACCAAACAATCAACACTGTTCAATTAATTTGCCAATGGTTTTAATATCATGGCTGATCGGTGTAAATTTATGCAGCACATTTTTTTGTGCCAATTTTTGTTTGAATTTTATAAATTTTACTCCCACTTATCCATTACCAATAATACATTAGATAGCACAATACTAGAGATGAATAAATCGAATAAATGCAAATTAAATTTGTTTTTAATTTTCAGGAATTTGCTGAAGCCATGCAATTCAAACAAAAAGTGATTCTCTTGCGTGAATCATTTAAAATGGTTGCTATCCTTTTACCCATTGCACAAGATTTTAATCATAGAAGCATTACATGACCTCCGGTGGACTTCACCAGTAATATCTTGCCACTATCACTTTGCATGGCATACTATAGCCTACTGTAGCCTACATAAAAGCACAAGCAGGAAATTAAGCAGCCACTTTGTGGTGAATCGGGGTGGTGAGAGGATGTTACAGCTAACAACTTAATTATAAATTTAGGGGGAGAAAGCCATAAAACTATAATAATACTGATTTAATTGATAGGGAGAGAGATATGAGAGTCGCTGATTTGAATCAAATCGAGTTGATGCAAGTAAAATTTCCTGTCAAAATTTGTCAGTGTTGGCGAATTCACATTTAAAAAGATTGGCTTGTCGCTACCAACAAATTAATTTACCGTACTCCTCAAACTACTGTACTTAAATGTACATTATGGTAGAAGGAATTATCCACAGCTGATTGGATATGCTTTCTTGATCGCTTGCCTTTATATACAAATTATTCACATACTTACAGCCAAAGTTAACGTAATTTCCGAACAAGTAGGTCACTGGGCTAAGACATCAATGCCTGTTAATAACAGTACATCCATATATATATATATATATATATATATATATATATATCTGCAGCAAGATGGGGAACACTTTAATAATGTAGAAAATGAACAGTAATGAAAACACTGAGTTTATTCAAATACCCACATTTTCCAGGGTCTCCCATCTATAAATCAGGCGGAGTAATAAATGACTAATAGTAACCCCCCAATGGAAACGAAGAATGTTTTTTTAACTTGATTTGTTTGGCTTAATATTTCTTTTTTATTTCTTTTTACAGTGATAGAATATGAAAGAGTATAATGAGAAATTTCCTATATGGATATTTTTATGCTGTATCATTACGCTGACTGGTGTCGTGGGATTATTGAGTAGTTCTGTAATGTTATCATTACATTGCTTTGTGTTTCTATGGAAATTACAAAAGTCTACCAATAAATCCAACACAGTTATACTAAGATCTATGTACCAGCATGTGTCTAATGAAGTTTGAACCTGTTGAGAACCATGTGACAAACGCCATGAAGGGCGCTGAAGCTGCCAAAATGAGCACAGCTGGACATAGTAGTGTATAAATGCTTTATGACTATGTAGTCCCAAGAAAAACTGTTTGACTAAGGCTCACAGGGTCTGAACAACTAAGAGTAACATGATGGTAATATATTGGTTGCTCATGTTGAATCTGCTTTTTTTTAATATGTGGCACAAAGCAAAATACTCCCAGGATTAAAGGGGCTATGTGTGATAAAACTTTAGTTGACAAAAACCATGTAGAAGAATTCTCTCTGCCTGTGCTTTAGTCTTGGCTGACAGGCAGCAGTGATGTTGTCATGTTGACAGCACACATTACTGCTGCAGCTAATCCCTAAGCCCAGTGACTCTGCCAGTGTTGATGGTCTGAGCCATGGGGCCTATTTATTGACCGCTGCTCTCATGTGCACTGTTAATGAAATGTCGCCCTTTCAGCATATCAATAAAGACCAGATAATTATCAAAGAGGCAGTGCTGGAGGTGAGGAAGTTGAGTAACCATTTAATTTTGTTATTGTAAGCATCTATAAGTCTATGGTTACCTAAAAGTGTATCCGTCACAACCTCTTTAACCCCTTTCAGACATTGGGAGTAATAGTACGCCGATGCTGAATCCCCCTGTTTAGTGCGGGCTCTGGCACTGAGCCTGTACCTTTCCGGGCACATGACAGCTGATATATACAGCAGACATGTGCCCACAACAGCCGCAGGTGGAATCACAATCCACCCGCTACTGCTAACTCATTAAATGCCGCTGTCAATCTCTGACAGTGGTATTTAGTTTGCGCTTCTGACAATCCCGCCCATCGGTAACCCTGTCACATGGTCGCAGGTTGGCATGACAACCAAAGGTGTCCAGGAGACCTCTCTGGTTGTCATTGCAAATTGCCGGTGGTTGGTGCTCATAGCAAGTGAGCATTTCTGCTTCAAACAAGCAATTTGATCATCGCCTGTATGTAACAGACCGATCGGACAAGTGCAGCTTCTAGCTTCCATGGAGACTATTGAAGCATGCGAAAAGTAAAAAAAAAAATTTTTTTTAAATTTAAAAAACATAAAAAATATGTAAAGGTTCAAATCACCCCACTTTTGCCCCATTCAAAATAAAACAATAACAACAAAGTAAGGCTACGTTCACATTAGCGTTATGCATGTTTGCGTCGGGTTTGCGTCGGGCGACGCAGCGGCGACGCATGCGTCATGCGCCCCTATATTTAACATGGGGGACGCATGCGTCTTTTTGTGCTGAATTGTGCGACGCATGCGTTTTTTTGCCGCAAGCGTCGGGCCAAGAAAACGCAACAAGTTGCATTTTTCTTGCGTCCAAATTTCGGCAAAAAACGACGCATGCGTCGCAAAACGCAGCGTTTTTGCGTCCGTTTTGTTGCGTTTTTGTTTGCGTTGTGCGTTGCGTTGCCGATGCAGCGGTGCACAACGCAAATGTCAACGTAGCCTAAAACAACAGAAAAATCAAACATATGTATATTTGTTATCGCCACATTCAGAATCGTCCGATCTATCAATATAAAAAAAATTAACTCGTTTGGTAAATGGCGTAACAAGAAAAAAAGTAAAAACACCAGAATTACGTTTTTTTTGTTCACCAAAACATTGCATTAAAATGCAATAACGGGCGATCCAAAGATCGTATCTGCACCAAAATGATATAATTAAAAACGTCAGCTTGTCAAGCAAAAAGTAAGCCCTCACCCAACCCGAGATCCCTAAAAACGGAGACGCTACGGGTATCGGAAAATAGCGCAATTTTTTTTTTTTAAACAAACTTTGGAATTTTTTTTCACCACTTAGATAAAAAAGAACCTAGACAGGTTTGGTATCTATGAACTGGTACTCAACTGGAAAATTATAATGGCACGTCAGTTTTAGCATTTAGTGAACATGGTAAAAAAAACAAAAACTGCGGGATTGCACTTTTTTTGCAATTTCACAGCACTTGGAATTTGTTTTCCTGTTTTCCAGTACACAATGTTAAAACCAATGGTGTCTTTCAGAAGTACAACTCATCCCACAAAAAAAACAAGCCCTCACATGGCTATTTTTACCAAAAAATAAAAAAGTTATTGCTCTGGAAAGAAGGGGAGCAAAAAATGAAAATGTGAAAACAAAAATACCTCTGGTTTTAAGGAGTTTTTGACTAGAGATGAGCTTATTTGATAGGGTCAGCACATCTCCCATCCACTTTATGGTTGTCCACATAAAACCAGTCGATTATGCAACTTACCTTAAAGGGACTCTGTCACCTGAATTTTGGGGGAACAATCTTTAGCCATAGGGGCGGGGTTTTCAGGTGTTTTAATTCACCCTTTCCTTACCCGCTGGCTGCATGCTGGCTGCAATATTGGATTGAAGTTCATTCTCTTTCCTCCATAGTACATGCCTGCACAAGGCAATCTTGCCTTGCGTAGGCGTGTACTATGGAGGACAGAGAATGAACTTCAATCCAATATTGCAGCCAGCATGCAGCCAGCAGGTAAGGAAAGGGTGAATCAAACAGCCAAAAACCCCGCCTCCATGGCTGAAAATTGTTCCCTCCAAATTCAGGTGACAGAGTCCCTTTAAGCCTCACAACACTTAGTGTGCTGGAGGAAAAACCTCTGGATTATATATCACTGATGCCATTAGATGAAGTGAGGAAATAGAAAAGATGTGCACTCAGCTTTAGAGGTGGTACCGGTTGAACTGGAAAGTTCCAACCAATCACAAGGAAAGCAATCAGCCACAAAAGGGAGCAAAAGTTGCTAGGTAGGTATCAGATATCCCATTAGGTTCATAGGCGTCCAGGTAGTTTGGATAGAGATTATCACAGAAAGTGCATGGTGCACTCTATCCAAGCTACCTGGACACCTATGCCCCTAATGGGATATCTTGATACCTACCTAGAAACTTTTGCACACTTTCTATACAGCTGGTCTTAGTAAGGTTTGAAAAAGACCCCTTTCTGGATCAAAATGTTACCAATACCAATACCTAATCTACCGTAGTACCTAACTATTCACTGTGGTGTAAAAACTTGTATAATAAAAACAAAAAAATACTTTTGCACTAATCATACGAGTGTGGCTGATTATTTTTCTCGTGATTAGGCGTAGTGAAACATATCTCCCCTCCAGCACTTTACCAGTGACATTGTCACAATACCTAAAATGTCTTTCCTCCAGACATAATGCAATTTGTCTCTTCAGAGAGGAAGAGGACTTGAACTCTAATCCCACCTATAGGAAATAGCAATCCTAAAAGTCAATATCGACCCTTTAACGAGCCTTGTCACATGACTTAGGATAAAAGCCAAAACCTTAATTGCAGACGCTGCGCTTCAGGGTACTGCCCCTCATCAGTGCAAAGTATGAGATCTGGTTTGCCTGGGTGAGAGGCGTCTGACCGAGATCCAAGGGGTAGCGTTTGTCTTTGCGGAGAGCGACATTTCAAGCCTGATATGCAGAAGTGAGGAGACTTATAGCCGCAATGCTCCTTTGGGAAATATGCAAATTGTCTCTTCAGAGCGGAAGAGGACTAGAACTCTAGAGCCACCTATAGGAAGTAGCAATCCTGCCTCCAGACATACAGTAATAAATGCCTTCTGGCTCTTTACAAGGTATGTGATATTAATAAATCATGTGCCAATTATTTATATGAACCACACATCCACTAATACATATCAATGAGATCACCTCTGAGGCTTCTTTTTTCAGAGTGGAACTAGTAAAATTTTTCGAATCTTCATGTGACAAAAACCTCCCATGCCATTTGATTATCTAGTTGCATGCCTTTGAACCAACTCTAACTTTCCAATATTTGTTTTAGAAAGTGGAGCCCAACACTGGATTGAAGATGTGGCATTAGAAGGTATGTATAAAGGGTGATATTACATTGGGATCAAGGAGATGGTCATTGACATTGAGCAAGGAGACTCTCAGACTGATACAATTTTTATTTAAAATTTTTGGAATGATATAGTAAAATTGCCTATAAAGTATACAGCTAACCTAATCATACTACATTGTGTTATTATTTTTTTATCTTTATTAAAGATATCTTTCATTGAAATATGGAGTGTCTCCTGAACGACACCCATTCACATTCACTTGTGCTTTTTATTTCCAAGCTTCTGGTGTTATCATTTGAACCTTCTCAGGATACAGAAACCCTATCCACCATGAATGTAAATGATAAACTGCTGTATGTCCCTAACTTTGAAAGTGTTCTCCTGCACAGGATGATTCTAACCTCTAGTATTAAAACCTTACCGTATGTCAAATTACATAAATTTAAATAAGGGCCAGGCAGGACCAACACCTCGACTAATGGACACCCAGTCATGGAGGAGCTACATAAATGTAATGTCCAACTAAAAAGAAGGGAGGCCACACCTTTATTTGCCCAGAGTGCAAAAAATTAAAACAAAAACCCAAAGAAATGAACTGGAACATAAGATGGTATGCCTGGAGTGTGTAAGCGCGTGTTCACACTGGCCACTAAACAGACAAAAACTAAGATAAAAACAAACTGAGCAAATTCCCTGCATTAAATAAGTAAATAGCAATAGTGCATGACAATAACATGAGGTACTTAGGTCACATAACTTTGATCAAAAAAAGTAAAAGCCATCCCACTATGTATCGGTGACCCCATTCGGGGCAGTCCTAACCTCTAGTTTTAAAAGTTTGTCCATTGTCAAGAGCTAAAGGGGACGATTCAGTAAGACTGGCATTGCGCACTCCAGTCTTAGTGAAGGGCTCACAAGAGAATAATGCGCCAAATTAATTAAGAGGTGCGCACGCCACTTAATGAATTTCGCTCATCAACTCTCTGCTCCTTTCCAGAACTGTTACACTAGTTTTGACTGAAGTAGCATTTCTGGTGTCAGAAATGAGAGGACCTTTAATAAAATTGATGTAGCCAAGCTCCGTATTGAACAGCTGCTCCCCACTCTTGCCATCTTGACTTAGTTGCTTCAAACTGGAGTGTAAATGGCAAAAGTTGTTAAATTTTGGACAACTCTCCATTATGCTAAAATATTTGCTACTTTTCAAAGCGTCTATCCCAGTTTTCCATTGTAAAAGCTTTCATGTATCAGCCCATGTGTTTGTTTTTTTACAAGATTTGTTCTTCCGTGCTTCACATTAGGAATTTCCTAATCAAAATACATAAATCGATATGGTCAGATTTTTTAAAGTTATGGACTAGAATAATTGCACACAGAATTGTTATAAAACTAGAATTTTTAAGGAGTAATCCTCAGCCATCTTATTTAACTGCAAGCTACATTTAGCATCTCAACAAATCAAACTGTATATTACAAAGACACTATGTTGATTCACTAGAAAGTATGCAATGTGTCATTTCTCCAGTGGAGGCAAGTTCAAGTTATAAAAGGCATATTACAAATAATAACTGGGAGCCTAGCAGCAAAGATTGCATGTGATCAACTTGTAGGCTGATGGCTGCTTTGCAGTGACGGCAGGATCTATTTTAAAAAGATTAAAATTTCTTTACTGGAATTCTTCGAACAGGATTTCAACAATTGATAGCAGGCACAATACTTTACATACATTTCTTCTTCTTCTTCATCAAGCAGAGACTTCTTCCTTGAGAGAATTAAAAATGGCATTTTAATAGCATAGGTACAATTCTTCACAATACTTCTCAAGCTTTCTAGCTCTGTACATACTGTTATTATTAGTGATGAGCGAGTATACTCGTTACTCGAGATTTCCTGAGCATGCTCGGGTGGTCTCCGAATATTTCGACGTGCTTGGAGATTTAGTTTATGTCGACATGCAGCTGTATGAATTGTGGCTGCTAGACAGCTTGAATACATTTGGTGGTTGCCTGTTTTTAACCTATTATCTACCAATGTCCTTTTTTTGGTACGCCTAATCTTTAGCTTCTAGCAACTAAAATTTTATAATTTTTATAATTAGGTCCAATTTTTTGTGTTGTGTTTGTAAAATGAATGTTTTCAAAATAGGAAATCATGTCATTGTCATTTTTAATTGAATATTGGGACACCCTTTTCTGGAATATCCATAAAATGAAAATTTCTAATTTGGCAAGTAATGGGTTAAGGGAATCTCCACATGTATTCAAGCTGTCAGGCAGCTGTGTCAACATAAACTAAATCTCCGAGCACGCCAAAATACTCGGACACCACGCGAGCATGCTCGGGAAATCTCAGTTAGTGAGTATACTTGCTCATCACTAGTTATTATCCGTCACTTCAATGGGTGTTCCTTCTTGGTTGGAATAGGACTTCTCTAAATTTCCAGAACCGGTTTACACAATGCTTTCATGTAGCTGTAAGATGCCCAAGTGAGGTAGTCATGGGCAAACTTCAGTCCCCACTCGCTTTGGCATCCTACAGACATCTCGTGTCTCAGTCCTGGTGTGCTGCTATGTGTGAAGGGCATCACACTTACTTTGGGGCTGAAAGGCCTCTCCTTCTTCTGAGTCCAGGTATTCCTCCTCTGTAACCAGGGCATCAATGAATCCAGGAGACACGAGGTTTATTAACCCCTTCATGACCTTGGGATTTTTCATTTTTCCGTGTTCGTTTTTCACTCCCCTCCTTCACAGAGCCATAACTTTTTTATTTTTCCGTCAATTTGGCAAAGTGAGGGCTTATTTTTTGCGGAACTAGTTGTACTTTTGAACGACATCATTGGTTTTAGCATGTCATGTACTAGAAAACGGGAAAATGTTTTATGATTCTCCAGGTCAGTACGAGTTCATAGACACCTAACATGACTAGGTTATTTTTTACCTAAGTGGTGAAAAAAAATTCCAAACTTTGCTAAAAAAAAAATTGCGCCATTTTCCGATACTCGTAGCATCTCCATTTTTTATGATCTGGGGTCGGTTGAGGGATTATTTTTTGCGTGCCAAGATGACGTTTTTAATGATAGCATTTTGGTGCAGATACGTTCTTTTGATCGCCCGTTATTGCATTTTAATGCAATGTTGCGGCGACCAAAAAAACGTAATTCTGGCGTTTCAAATTTTTTTCTCGCTACGCCGTTTATGTGTAGATTTGATTTTTTTTAATTGATTTATTTTGATTGGGGCGAAAGGGGGGTGATTTAAACTTTTATATTTTTTTATTTTTTCACTTTTTTTTCACTTTTTTTTTTTTACTTTTGCCATGCTTCAATAGCCTCCATGGGAGGCTAGAAGCAGGCACAGCACAATCGGCTCTGCTACATAGCAGCGATCTGCTGTTCGCTGCTATGTAGCAGAAAATCAGGTGTGCTGTGAGCGCCGACCACAGGGTGGCGCTCACAGCTACCGGCGATCAGTAACCATAGAGGTCTCAAGGACCTCTATGGTTACCATTCTGAAGCATCGCCGACCTTCGATCATGTGACGGGGTCGGCGATGACGTCATTTCCGGCCGCCTGGCCGGATGCAGTAGTTAAATGCCACTGTCTGCGTTTGACAGCGGCATTTAACTAGTTAATAGGCGCGGGCAGATCGCGATTCTTGCCGCGCCTATTACGGGCACATATCAGCTGTTCAAAACAGCTGACATGTCCCATGTCAGGGGCTTCTGACCTCGGACGTACTATCCCATCTGAGGTCAGAAAGGGGTTAAAACAGCCAAACCTTTGCTTGGTGAATAGCAGTATGTCCAGTATTTACATCAGATTTAGAGAATAAGGCCCAACAGGTTGTCATCTTTCCCACAGGCACCGGATACAACTTCAGCCCTGGCTCTCAGTATAGGTGGCATGTCCCTCTCACTGACTTACCTAGCCCTAGGGAGTCTTCTTCACCTCTAGCAGTATATCTGGATTACAATACCTTCCACCCCATGTAGTCTGAGTCCATCTTTCCCTATAGCTTCACAAGATGAATGTGCCCCATGTCCCCGACATCCATCTCGAGGTTGCTCCAGGCCATTTAGACAGAATCACAAGGAAGGGTATTTTCAGCAATCCACTGCCCCGAGTATTATGCTCACTCTGTCCCTAGCAGTCACAGGCCTGCTACTTCACTCACTGCTGTCCACACACTGCCTGGCCTGTCACTTCCTGGACTTGCTACCAACTCTCAGTTCCCCCTCCCAAACTCGGCCTGTCACTACAGTTAACCCTGTCTTAGCTAACTACAGCCCAAGTGGGTATCATAGCTTTATCACATACACGAACATCAAATGCATTTAACCCCTAGGCAGATCTAACATCACCCTGTCTCCCCTAAGTGTCTCTATATAGGTTCTGCACCTATCGCCGAGCAGGATACCTTATCCCTGCCTAACTCTAGCAGTAAGCCCTGCTTAGAGAAGGACGGGGTTGTTGATCCCCACTATATCTTAAGACAGATGAGATAGACAAACAAGGGGAACACTTAGCTTGAGTAGACTCAGAGAGAAACACAGATGACCTCCAAACACGGAAGAGGAAGACTGCTATAGCTCCAAGCCTCAACAGTGGGAAATGGAAATATCACTGACCACTCCCAGCAGCAAACTAGGAGTTATAAACACCCAGGTCCAGGTGTGTCCTTCAGAGTCGGGGGAAGGATGCCACTGGGTGATAGAGTCAGACGGAACAGGAAGAAGTCTGCAAACAAACTGCTGAGACCTTCTGCAGCCAGATGCAGTGCAACAGTCTGCAGACTCTGACACACCTGTGACAACTCCTCACAAACTAGCTTCCTACGTGCCTATGTAACTCTACCCAACCTGGGCTGGCACTAACATTTCACCCTGTAATTTCTAAATAACGGGGAAAACTGCAGCACATGAGTATAAATAACAGCAGGTTAATACATTAATATATGAGAAGTCTGCAGGAAGTGCTTTTAGCTGACTTCTCCAGCCTTACAAGCCAATAACCTGGGAGGCTTTGTTAACAAAAAGACTAGTCCAAAGTGCACTATTATCTTAGTGACTTTTGTCGGTAACAATGGGGCCATCACCAATGGTAAAGGCTTCAAGCTGTTGTCTTGCTTAATATGACACAACTGTATGACCCCAGTCAGATGTAACTTACAGTATCTCGCAAGAGTACACCCTTTACATTTTTGTAAATATTTTAAAATACCTTTTTTTGGGAGAACACTAAAGACATGACACTTTGACAAAATGTAAAGTTGTCAGTGTACAGATTGTATTGAAAATTTGGTGTGCCCTTTAAATAACTCAACACAGACATTCATGTCTAAACCATTGGCAACAAAAGTGAGTAAACCCCTAAGTGAAAATGGCCCAATTGTGTCCAATTAACCATTTTTTCTCCCCTGTGTCGTGTGACTAATAAGTGTTACAAAACCTCAGGTGTAAATGGGGAGCTGGTGTGTTAAATTTGGTGTTATCGCTCTCACATTCTCTCATACTGGTCACTGGAAGTTCAGAATGGCTCCTCATGGTAAAGAATTCTCTGAGGATCTGAAAAAAAAAAGAATTGTTGCTCTACATATACACTGTGTGCAGAATTATTAGGCAAGTTGTATTTTGATCACATGATACTTTTTATACATGTTGTCCTACTCCAAGCTGTTCAGGCTTGAGAGACAACTACCAATTAAGTAAATCAGGTGAAGTGCATCTCTGTAATGAGGAGGGGTGTTTTCTAATGACATCAAAACCTTATATAAGGTGTGCTTAGTTATTAGGCAACATTCTTTACTTTAGCAAAATGGGTCAGAAGAGAGATTTGATGGGCTCTGAAAAGTCCAAAATTGTGAGATGCAGCAGTCTTGAAATTGCCAAACGTTTGAAGTGTGATCACCGAACAATCAAGCGTTTCATGGCAAATAGCCAACAGGGTTGCAAGAAGGGCATTGGGCAAAAAAGGCGCAAAATAACTGCCCATGAATTGAGGAAAATCAAGCGTAAAGCTGCCAAGATGCCATTTGCCACCAGTTTTGCCATATTTCAGAGCTGGAACATTACTGGAGTAACAAAAAGCACAAGGTGTGCGATACTCAGGGATATGGCCAAGGTAAAGAAGGCTGAAAAGCGACCACCTTTGAACAAGAAACAAAAGATAAAATGTCAAGACTGGGCCAAGAAATATCTTAAGACTTACTTTTCAAAGGTTTTATGGACTGATGAAATGAGAGTGACTCTTGATGGGCCAAATGGATGGGCCAGAGGCTGGATCAGTAAAGGGCAGAGAGCTCCACTCTGACTCAGACACCAGCAAGGTGGAGGTGGGGTACTGGTATGGGCTGGTATCATCAAAGATGAACTTGTGGGAACCTTTTCGGGTTGAGGATGGAGTTAAGCTCAACTCCCAGACCTACTGCCAGTTTCTGGAAGACAACTTTCTCATGCAGTGGTACTGGAAGAAGTCGGTATCATTCAAGAAAAACATGATTTTCAAGCAGGATAATGCTCCATTACATGCCTCCAACTACTCCACAGCGTGGCTGGCCAGTAAAGGTCTCAAAGAAGAAAATATAATGACATGACCCTCTTGTTCACCTGATCTGAACCCCATAGAGAACCTGTGGTCCCTCATAAAATATGAGATCTACAGGGAGGGAAAACAGTACCCCTCTTGGAACAGTGTCTGGGAGGGTGTGGTGGCTTCTGCACTCAACGTTGATCGTAAACAGATCAAGCAATTGACAGAATCTAAGGCTGTTTAGTGTCATCATAAGGAAAGGTGGCTATATTGGTCATTAATTTTTTGGGGTTTTGTTTTTGCATGTCAGAAATGTTTATTTCTAAATTTTGTGCAGTTATATTGGTTTACCTGGTGAAAATAAACAAGTGAGATGGAAATATATTTGGTTTTTATTAAGTTGCTTAATAATTCTTCACAGTAATAGTTACCTGCACAAACAGATATCCTCCTAAGATATATACTCACCCAGGGGCGTTCCCGCTGTTGGTCCGGGTCCGACACCTCCCATCTTCATCAGATGAAGTCCTCTTCTGGTCTTCACACTGCGGCTCCTGCGCAGGCATACTTTCTGGTTAAAGGGGTGGGGGATCAGCCTGTCAGTGCTCAGACCATACACCACCGCACACTGCATCACATTCCTCTACATGTCTGCTATCTCAGTAGGAAGCTTCATGTAAACATGATGCACAAGAAAGCCGCAAACTCTTTGCTGAAGACAAACAGACTAAGGACATGGATTAGTAGAAACATGTCCTGTTGTCTGATGAGACCAGGATAAAAATTTGTTTTAGATGGTGTCAAGTGTGTGGTGGCAACCAGATGAGGAGTACAAAGACAATTGTGTCTTGCCTACAGTCAGGCATGGTGGTGGGGGTGTCATGGTTTGAGGCTGCATAAGTCCTGCTGGCTCTGGAGGAGCTACAGTTCATTGATGGAACCATGAATGTCTTCATGGTCTGTAATATCCAGTAATAGAGCATGATCCTGTCCCTTCCGAAACTGGGCCACAGAGCAGTTTTCCAACATGATAGCGACCCCTAACACAAGTCCAAGACGACCACTGCCTTGCAAATAAAACTGAGAGTGAAGGTGCTGGACTGGCCAAGCATGTTTCCAGACCTAAACATAAGGTGGAGGAAAGCAAGGTCTCTAACATTCACCAGCTACATGATTTCATCATAGAGGAGTGGAAGAAAATTCCAGTGGCAATTTGTGAAGCTCTAGTGAACTCCATGGCCAAAATAGTTAAGGCAGTGCTTGAAAATAATGGTGGCCACACCAAATTTAGACTGTTATACAAGCTGTTAACTGACTACTTTACAATGTCTCAAAGTGTCATATCTTCAGTGTTGTCCCATCAAAAGATATGATAAAATATTTACAAAAATGTTAGGGGTGTACTCACTTTTGCAAGATACTGTATGTTATTGTTAAAATAGAGACACGCTAAAAGCATTATACAATGGCACCAGCACTAAAAATAAAATATCCGAAAGGAACATTACTCTTTTCTGTTCACCTATGAGACCTAAACAGATTTCATTCTAAAGACCCTCAAAAGGACAGAGTATCATATATACCATTTGTATCATTTCCATAATTTTCATTATCCAAGCAATGCTCCCATTGCTGGTCTCATGATTACCATTACTCTTTCTTTAACCTCCTCCTTCTTTTGACCCTCTTAATCTTCTTTACAGGTTTCTATAAAACACTTGTGATTTATTGCATTTTGTCTTGGGTTATGCTCGTTTTCAAATAGGAAAATTGGCTTTTCTATGAGCTAAGCATTGTCACTGAGCCAAACTCTTCCATGTATTTAACATTCATTGAGCTGCTAGGAAATACCTTTAAGTATAACTCGCATAGATGACAGGCACTTTGGTAGATCCTTGTAAATGGTTAATAGTTGACTCAGAGTACTAACTTGATGAAATGGCTCCAGTTTCCCAGAAGATTTGTGCAACTTTTTAGATCTTTTTTTCATAAAATATAACACATGGGAATGAATCTATGTAATCAGAAGGTTTAAGTACAATTCATTGTGGAAATAATTTACAAGTTTAACACAACTCTGCGCATCAGTTCATCTTGCCCCACAAGAAGAACACTTTACAGTTAAATATGAGTACAGAAAATATTTTTTTTTTTACACTTTTGTAGGTTTTAATTCCCCTATAAAGGGTGTAATCCCTAAAGAAGAACAGTAAGACTTTTGATTTTTCCAGTAACATATTTCCTAAATGCTTAAGCTGCAGAATTTTAAAGTATTTTAGGAAAAGATTATAAACTATTTTCTATGACAGAACTGATCAGCAGCTTCCAGGGGGAATAAAGTTAAGGTACCGTCACACTAGATGATATCGCTAGCGATCCGTGACGTTGCAGCGTCCTGGCTAGCGATATCGTCCAGTGTGACACGCAGCAGCGATCAGGCCCCTGCTGTGCTGTCGCTGGTCGGGGAAGAAAGTCCAGAACTTTATTTGGTCGCTGGACTCCCCGTAGACATCGCTGAATCGGCGTGTGTGACACCGATTCAGCGATGTCTTCGCTGGTAACCAGGGTAAACATCGGGTAACTAAGCGCAGGGCCGCGCTTAGTAACCCGATGTTTACCCTGGTTACCATCCTAAAAAGTAAAAAAAACAAACGCTACATACTTACCTACCACTGTCTGTCCTCGGCGCTCTGCTTCTCTGGTCTGGCTGTGAGCGCCGGGCAGCCGGAAAGCAGAGCGGTGACGTCACCGCTCTGCTTTCCGGCCGCTGTGATCACAGCCAGACCAGAGAAGCAGAGCGCCGAGGACAGACAGCGGTAGGTAAGTATGTAGCGTTTGTTTTTTTTACTTTTTAGGATGGTAACAAGGGTAAACATCGGGTTACTAAGCGCGGCCCTGCGCTTAGTAACCCGATGTTTACCCTGGTTACCAGGGACCTCGGGATCGTTGGTCACTGGAGAGCTGTCTGTGTGACAGCTTTCCAGCGACCAAACAGCGACGCTGCAGCGATCCGGATCGTTGTCGGTATCGCTGCAGCGTCGCTTAGTGTGATGGTACCTTTAGTTTTCTCCCTGGAGCTGCACATTCAGGATTCCGTCCAGGCACCTTTCTAATACAATTTACTTGCAGATTAACTCTCCATCTGCAGGTAAATAGAGTTATCCAACTAAACAAGTTCCCATTAACTGTTATACCATGAGGAAAGACATTCTATTTAATCTTTTTTTCTTAATAAACCATATGATAAAGTGAAGAATCACACTAGATTAATAGCTAGTATTCAGGACTTTTATTATTTTAGTGTATGGGGCTAAGATCTAACAGGCAAGTAGATGCTAACTACCTGCCTGTTCTGCACGGGATGATATTTGCCGGCAGCGATTCTCTGGCTTCATTCCATCTCTCGTCAGCAAAGCAACTTTCTCTTCCACTCTGTTCTGTCGATGGGGCGTCACTGATGATGTCATGCTGATGGACAGCTTGCTCCCCACAGTTAGATATCAGGGTGCCGGCTGTCAATCAGCATGACATTGGCAGAGATGCCCCATAAACAGAGCAGAGCCGAAGACAAAATGCTGCTCTGACATCAACACAAGCAGGGAAATCGCCGGCAAGAGCAGTCCAAGACCACTCTGAGCCAGTAGAGATAGGAAATACCTGCCATTTAGTTTTTAGACCCATATGCAAAAAATAATGAAAGTCCCGGATAACGTCTTTATACAATTCTATTTTTATTATGACATTATTATAATTTGGTTTTCTTTAAAATGATAATTTGTTGCAAGTATACAACGCTTCCATAAATTTACATATCTTTTACCAAATGAAACTGTTTACTATCCTCACTATTTAAAATATTAAAGCTATGCTAACGTGGAGTTTCTTTTTAATTTTGCCGTAGAGAAGGTCACAACAAAACTTATGGGAGTGAAAATGGAACAATTTTTTAGAGCATTCTCATATGAGCACTGAGATAAACTACAATTTTGTTTATTGCATAAGGGCACAATGTTTACATTCCTGAAGCTATGACTTTTAAGATCAGACATCTTGATTCTTGACAAATAAAATATTTGAATACTTTTTTAGTTCACAATCAGTTAACACTTTCTAACCATATCACATGCTAGACTGTACCTTCAAATAAGTCCAAAAAATGTCCATGCAAGCAGTTACATTCTTTGTAAGATTCCAACTCCACATCTGTTTCATGTACTTGAATCCATCAGCTACATTATTGGCCAGAGTTCAAGACTGTCCATAAGTTTCCTCAATTAATCCATCAACTTCCAATTCCCATTTGGTAACCCTAATGTGCCTTGTGGAAAAAAAAGTCCACTTTTTACCATTGCTTGGACTGAGTTAAAAGAAATATCGTGATTAGCAAACAATTTGCATGATAAGAAAAAGCATATTTCATATTAAAATATGCACAATCATGGGACTGCAAAGAATGTCACCACAATTTTGCATATGTATAAAATTCACTAACAGCATTTTGTGTTGATATTTGAAAAAAATACCTCAATATAAAAATGATAAAAGGTACGCCTGTTGTGTCTTTTGTTTGATACTTGGACTTTAATACATTAAATGGAGCATGGTTTTACATAAGCGTACTTGAAAGGGTTGTCCCATCAGGACAAGCCGTGTCCTTATGTCCTATTAGAGCACATGGATGTCCTAAGTCAGGACCCCATCTATGAACCAAACTAAAAATCTACTTATCTGCAGGGATTTTACTTGGATCTGAACAGTGTTTAAAGAGTACAGAAATGTTTCTTGTTAAATAGAACCAGTCAGCATGATTTTACACCCAAAACTACACCGAGTGTAACATTTTTATGCAAATTAAATTTTAGTGTCTTAAAGGTGTCATTTTTTGTTTTTCAAATAAACTGATGGATGGTATTATGTCTCGGGGCTCTTTGCATCACTGAAATCAATCTCAAACACCTGTTATAATTAGCAAGACCAATTAAAGGAAAGCTTCTTAAGACGGATGTTCCGTGTTATTAAGCAGGTTACAAGTTTAAAGCAATTTGTGAAAGAAAAGAATATATCTGCTGACAAAAAGCATTAAGTAGTGCAATGCCTTGGAGCACAGCTGCTGGTGTCTCTGGAGTCAGGGTGTAGGATCCTCCAGTGACTTGTAATTGTCATAAAGCTACTATTCAGTCACCCCTAAACAGTGCTCACAAGCAGAAATGGTTCCACTGGGCCCAGACATACATGAAGACTAATTCTAAAACAGTCTTCTTTACTGATGACTGCTGTGCAACTCTTGATGGTCCAGATGGATTACGTAGTGGATGGTTGGTGGATGGCTACTATGTCCCAACAAACGCCCCCGAGGAAGCACTGATAGCGAAACGCGCGTCGGGCCTCTTTCACGTCTGGCATATAGGTTGGTATTACCTTCATTGTTTTATTATTATCCCTCCTGGCATACCTGCTTTTGGGTTGGAGACACTCTGTGGAAACGTTGCCTGCATGCAGCATAAGCTACACTGGTGGTGGCTCCATATATCTCATTATACCAATTGAACTTAAATATTTTGTTCATCTATTGTTCTTGCACTTGCATTTTTATGTGGGCCATCAGTCAGTTTCATAATTGCGCCGGTCTTAGTGACCCTCTGTGGTAACGTTGCCTGCATGTAGTATAAGTTACAATGGTGGTGGCTCCATATATCACATCAGAACGATTGAACTTATATAATTTTTTCCTTTTATTTACTTTTATTCTTGCACTTGCATATTTTTGTGAGCCATCATTCAGTTTTATGATTGCGCCGGTCTTGCCCTGCTATCTCTCCCTGTATTGGGCTCATAACAGTGGAGGGATTACTTTGTATACATTTGCTTGTATTTGCATTACAACCCTGCCGGACGTGACACTTAGGTGTCACTATCCCTGTTACTATTTTCTATATGTATTTTAACAACTATTTTCTGTTTTGAACTATTTATTAATAAAAGTAATTATATTTTATGGAATTATGCTCTGTGATTCATTTTCTTGTTTTGGGTATAAATGTCCCAACAAAGCTGCAACGTCAGTAACGAGGTGGTTTAATGTTGTGCAGGGTGGTAGCCATGGGCAACGTACTCATCTTGTACAGTATAAAAGTCCACCTCAATGAACCATGAATACTTTATTTGTAAAGTTCTCGTAGAGGACATACAAAGTTAGCAGTATAAGTTGCATCTACATTTTTAGAATAAGGTTAATTCATGAAAGAATTTGCGACCCAACGTTTCAGCCCACTAGCCTTTATCATGATTATCTATACAAAGCATAAATGGTAATCAGTTCTTATGTAACAATATCGTAACATCAAACTCTGTCTCATTATAGCTCTAGACCTAGACTAGACCTCTTCAGTAAATGTATTATTTTTCAGCAAGATTGCATATTGTGCCAAAAGGTTTTTTCTACGATTTTGTTTTCATCACAAGTCAGAGCAGTTTCCACACAGCTTCAATTGCTTCCTCTTTTCTCTCTATACTTATCCTCTGCATTCACTTTACCTCACTACTTTGCCAAAACCCAGCTGGACATTACAGTTCTGTTTAGCAACATCCTTTATTCAACCCACGTTTGTGCGTCTTCTTTCTCCATGGGGGAGCTATGGTGTTAGTATTACAGGTCATTATCTTCTCTTCTACTAATGCTCTGAAACTCTCACTCAGGACACTCTATTCATCTCAAGTACTCAGTCCTGTCTAAGCCCGTTACCTTTTGGAGTTCTAAATTCTTGGCCTTATTGCTAGGCATCTCTGAAAAATCACTCTGTTTCTCAGTTACATACATTGGGTACGGAAAGTATTCAGACCCCTTTAAATTTTTCACTCTTTGTTTCATTGCAGCTATTTGGTAAATTCAAAAAAGTTATTTTTTTACATTAATGTACACTCTGCACCCCATCTTGACTGAAGAAAAACAAAAATGTAGACATTTTTGCAAACTTAATAAAAAAGAAAAACTGAAATATCATATGGTCATAAGTATTCAGACACTTTGCTCAGACATTCATATTTAATTAACATGCTGTCCGTTTCCTTATCATCCTCTTTGAGATGGTTCTAATCCTTTATTGGAGTCCAGCTGTGTATAATTAAACTGAAAGGACTTGATTTGGAAAGGCACACACCTGTCTATATGAGACCTCACAGCTCACAGTGCATGTCAGACCAAATGAGAATCATGAGGTCAAATGAACCTGTCAAAGAGCTGAGAAACAGAATTGTAGCAAGGCACAGATCTGGCCAAGGTTACAACAGAATTTCTGCAGTACTCAAGATTCCTAAGAGCACAGTGGCATCCATAATCCTTAAATGGAAGAAGTTTGGGACCACCAGAAGTCTTCCTAGACCTCACTGTCCAGCCAAACTGAGCATTCATGGAAGAAGAGCCTTGGTGAGAGAGGTAAGGAAGAACCCCAAGATCACTGTGGCTGAGCTCCAGAGATGCAGAAGGGAGATGGGAGAAAGTTCCACAAAGTCAATTATAAATGCAGTCCTCCACCAGTCAGGCCATTATGGCAGAGTGTCCCGACAGAAGCTTCTTCTCAGTGCAAGACATATGAAAGCCAGCATTGAGTTTGCTAAAAACCACATGAAGGACTCCCAGACTATGAGAAATAAGATTCTCTGGTCTGAGGAGATGAAGCTAGATCTTTTTCATGATAATTCTAAGCAGTATATGTGGAGAAAACCAGGCACTGCTCACCACATGCCCAATACTATCCCAACAGTGAAACATGGTGGTGGCAGCATTATGCTATGGGGGTGTTTTTCAGCTGCAGGGCCAGGATGACTGGTTGTCATTGATGGAAACATGAATGAAGCCAAGTACAGAGATATACTGGATGAAAACCTCTTCCAGAGTGCTCTGGACCTCAGACTTGGCTGAATGTTCACCTTCCAACAAGACAATGACCCTAAGCACACAGCAAAAAAAACAAAGGAGTGGCTTCAGAACAACTCTGTGACCATTCTTGACTGGCCCAGCCAGAGCCCTGACCTAAACTCAATTGAGCATCTCTGGAGAGACCTGAAAATGGTTGTCCATGAATGTTCAGCATATAACCTGACAGAACTGGAGAGGATCTGCAAGAAAGAATGGCAGAGAATCCCCAAATCGAGGTTTGAAAAACTTGTTGCATCATTCCCAAGAAGACTCATGGCTGTACTAGCTCAAAAGGGTGCTTCTAATCAATACTGAGCAAAGGGACTGAATACTTATGACCATGTGATATTTCAAGATTTATTTTTTAAGAAATTTGCAAAAATTACTACATTTCTGTGTACATTTCAGGGCAGAGTGTACATTAATGAGAAAAAAAGGAACTTTTTTTGAATTTACCAAAAGACTGCAATGAAACAAAGAGTGAAAAATTGAAAGGGATATGAATACTTCCCATGCCCACTGTATGCTCCAGATCTTGCTATCTCTTCCTTTTGGTCTCCTCTCCCTTTGAAACACCCAAGAATTCAGCAATGCACACATTGTGTTATGGTTGGCAGGTTGCACTATATAAAATATAAATTAAAGTGCAATCGCAACCCAGGGTCCACCGTGCAGATATGTAAAACTGCTGCTAGTGTGAACAATGATGGAACAAAACAGCAAGCATTACCTTAAACACAGTGTGTTAACACCACACAGTATGAACAGGATGAAGAATTCCTAGCTCTGTTAACTTCACAGAGAGGTAGTGCTCCGAGTTTGCTAAGTATTAAATCCTGTTAAACGTCACAGGGAAGACAGCACGTGGAGAGAGCTTGCTCTGCAACTAAACTGTGCTAACCGCACGCATGAATGAAGCAGATGCTAAGCCAAGAGAACAAACTCATATGACTCTGTGTACAAAACCCTGCAGCTTTAGTAGAGAAGTATAGCATAAGGGTTGAACTTGCTCTGTAACTGAACTGTGACAATCGCACACATGTATGAAACAGATGCTATGTCAAGTGACTAGTTACCACAGTCCTGAAACTACTAAACTTGTGGCTGTCTGGCACCCTCAGAATGTAGCAGACTAGAGACTCAAGCATAGAACCAAGGGTACAAAACCGAATAAGTGTTTTACTTGCCTGCCAACATGTAAAGTCTCTGAACAGAGAAACACACACACGTGCAGAGAGACTAGTAGAGTAGCCACCCACATACCAAACATAAATGATACTAGTGTGCCCACATGAGCCGCTGAGAGCCTTTAAAATGCTAGGCTCCACCTCAAACACTCATGCCCAGCCGGTCGTGACATCGCCCTTTGGCCAATCCGGAGCTGCCACATCACCAGAGCAGCCAATGTCTGACCACCAATGAGAAGATGCCACATCATGCACATGCTCAGTAAAGTGATCTCTGGACTTGAGCACCAGAGCTCAAGGCTGCACCTGTATATCACTGGTTACCATAGACTTGACTGGAGAGCCAGCAGTAACTAAGCATATACCATGAGCCTGAGCAAGATGCTGGGACCGACGTATGTGCTGAGGAGCAATCGCAGCAGTCGGACTTGAATGAGAGACCATAGTACCAGATAAGGCTTGGGATCTATACATATTTCTATGTATAACAACAATGAAAAATAATTTGGCTGTTGTTCCAGAGTCTGGTAAAATAGTTCTTTTATTTTAAGTCCATTAAAAATTTTCAAAAATTACAAAGGTTGCATAGACAGGGCAAGGGAGCAAGACGCGTTTCGATTGCTCATTTGAATTCTTTATCACAGCTTGGCTACACAATCAAAAGGATTTAACATATTGACATAATATGCATGCAGGTGACCAGAAGTAAAAGTGCCTATTTCTTATAATAACCAGTGAACAATAATGCCTCATTTAAACCACTAGGTGCTAAACTTTCCAAGTTAAAAATCCATCTGGATTCCTGTTTAAGTAGTTTGTCAGTACACTGGCCACTTCTTATGGTTGATTCAACCTTGTTCACTGCCATGATGCGTAAATGTGCTGGAGAATCACTATAGTGAAGAATTAAGTGGTTAACCAATGCGGTGATGGGCTTACCCAATTCCTTGTCCTTACGTGCACGTGTGACATTAGAAACATTAAGCTCGATTTGTCAATGAAGTTCCTGACCTGTCTGGCCAACATATATCTTTGGGGAACTGCAATCAAGAATATATAGCACATTCCTGTTTGACAGTTCGAATAGAAGTATGTGTTTTCCTGTCCTGGGAAAACTGATAGGGTGATTGTTTTGTTAGATATGATGTAAGGACAAAAAATACACCATCCACAAGGGTATATGCCAATAACTTTCACCCCTCTTCCCAAGAAATGTGTTGGATGTTCAAAATGGCTAAAACACAGTGAGTCCTTAAGGTTCCTAGCTTTGGGCGTTCACTGATGAAAGGTGCAACCTTTGGCTCATTCAGTAATATGTTCCAGTTGTTTCCCAAAATGCCATAAACTTTGTTCCAATGGTTCTTGTAAGGAATAATTATGTTGGTGCTCGACACTCCATTCCTAGGTTTGGGTCTTAGTAAGTCACTGCGTTCTTTATGCACTGAGGCCTGAAAGGCCTGTGTAATAATTCATTTGGGGTAACCCCTCTCTTTAAACCGGGAGGTAAGTAGTCTTGCTTCCATGTGGAAATAGCCTTGCTCGCTGCAGTTGTCTTACACAGTAAAATTGGCCCCTTGGTATATGTGGACATGCGGTTAGTGAAAACTGCTGTAATGGAGCAAACTATTGGAAGCTGTGACGTGCAAATTCGGTCTCCTTTCTTAATGATCTTCAAATCCAGAAAATCCACCAGGTCCAGGGAGGCACTAGAGGTGAAAAAGATGTTCCATGAGTTACAATTTGAGCCTGCAATGAATTCTTCACATTCTGTGAGAGAACCAGATCAACAAAATAGAACGTCGTCTATGAAACGGTACCACCTGACAACATGCACTTTGAATGATGGTAAAAGACGCATGTGTGTCTCCTCCCACCAACCTAAAATATGTTGGCATAGGAGGGTGCACATCTTGCACCCATGGCGGTACCTAACATTTGTTTTATAAAACATACGGTCAAAAACAAAATAATTGTTCTCAAGGACAAACTTGAGTAGATCAAGAATAAAAGAATTGTGCAACTGATCACCTGTTGTTCTTAAGTCCAAGAAGAAGAAACAGCCTGTAGTCCCAAAGAGTGTTCAATACACGTATAGAGGGACTTAACGTCCATTGTGACCATCAGAGTGTTTGGGTCAATGGTGAGGCCGACCAGCTCTGTGACAGCATGAGAAGAGTTTCTAACATATGATCCTAGGGAAAGGATAAAAGATTACAGCTAGAAATCCAAGTACATACAAGGGTGTTCAAATAAACTTCCAATTCTGAAGACAAACAGTCTTCCTGGTGGTTCTTGTGTAGACTTATGGACCGTTGGGAGCATGTAAAAAGTGGGCACCACTGGATGCTTTGTAATCAAAAAGTCTAGTTCCTTTTTATTTATAGTGCCCATTTGAATAACCTATCAATTTTTGCATGCCTCTTTTCTGTACATTTCGATTGTCCAGAGTACCACATTTCCCCTTTATCTGCTTCTTTTATTTAAAAAGGAGTTGTTATTTTTTAGTTTATTAAGATCTAGTTTTTCTTCTCCACTAAGGTTATTTCCTTTGATAGCATATCTTGAACATCACAGCATGTGGTATTGTAGAAGATTTCTACTTTTCGGAAAAATGAAAAAGGAAGGTGTTTCCTGTGATGGTAAACATTGTGAAAATGTGGTTCTCTAACCTGGTCCTTGCTGATTTTCCTCTACTAATTCCAAGAGTTCACAAAAAATCTGGTGATTTTCTTCTGGAAAGGTGTCAATAATGGAAGGCTGATGATATAACAGTTTGCCACACTGCCATCACTCAAATCTTCTTCGGCGCCGGGCGCCGCCCCCTCCGCGCTGGTTTCCAATGAAATCCGGCGCCTGCGCTGTTTAGTACTGGCTGGGGCAGGCGCAGTGAGCTCTGGCCGTCTGACCTCACATGCAGTCTTGCAGACTGCGCCTGTGCGGCCAGTGCGGCCACCCAGCTAGTGAATCCCAGCCCCGCAGTGTGTTATGCATTATGCACAGTGCGGGGCTGGGATTCACAGGCAGGGCGGCCGCACAGGTGCAATCTGCAAGACTGCATGTGAGGTCAGACGGCACTGCGCCTGCCCCAGCCAGTACTAAACAGCGTAGGCGCGAGATTTCATGGGAAAACAGTGCGGAGGGGGCAGCGCCCGGCGCCGAAGATTTGAGTGACGGCAGTGTGGCGTTTGCAGCAGGGGGGTTAAGACCTGCCTCCCTGTCTAAAGAAAGGTATTTTGGCGAAATTATAAAACGCTTTATTTTGGCAATAACTGCACCAAGAACTAAAAGAGCCACCTTGTTAGAATGCAGCATTACTGCTGCACAAGGTGACTCTTTTAGTTTATAAGGGCTGGAGGGGTGACGGAGTCCCTTTAATTCCTATCAAACAATGATCGTAAGACTGACCTGGGAGTTCCCTTCATCTGTAGTGTTCCAGCCTCTATATTCCATGATTTTACGTTCTACGCTCTCTGTTCCCTCAATCAATTGTTAGTCTCGTTAATCTGCACTATGGTTAGCAGAAACATACGCTATCATTTTACTAATATGACCCTTTTCCTTTGCAACTCAAAATCTTGTCCTTAATCTCAAAGTCATCATTTTCTATTCCCTTCAATGAACCTGAATAATTTAAAAAATATAAAAAATGTCAATTCAACTCACCACTTCTGGGTGAGAGATAAGTATCCCAGGAAACGTTTAGGGCAGACAGTAGATAAACAGCTCTCAACGCTCCAAAAGCAGATGTTCTCCAGCACCAAAAAAAAGTCGTTAAAACTTATCCTTTAATCATATAGAATAAAAAATGGCAGGATGTGCCCATATTAAAAAAGCCCATAATGCTTACACGTTTTGAATAGAGAAACCCTTAATCATAGTTGCGATTAAGGATTTTTCTACTTGAAATGCATAAGCATTATGTTTTTTTAATTGATTTTCAACATCCACGATAATCATGGAGTGCTGGACTGGAACCCTGCGAATCACCTCCTTTCAGCCAAAATCTACGGCACTGCTATTGATTTGTAGGCTTGATGTGACATCATCATCACTGTGTGACATATGCATGATGATGTGCTGAGCTTACTAATCAGAAGAGATTGCGGAGATGCTGGCAGGTAGACGGCAGCTTACAGGACTCCCATCCGAAGGCCAAGGAATATTGACATGACTCCTGAAGGGTCCTGCAAATCAAATGTCTCATCTCTAAAGGTTTTATTTCCTACGGGAAGGGGGGGGTGCTGCGTTTGTTACTTACATATTTTGCATACTTAGGTACTAATAGGCTGAATTATATATACCTTATATAAAGTTCTCAGTTCCCACACATGCAGAATATTTGTATAAACTACTGTAACATAGAATGTGTTATCATGTTACCCTGAACCTGTCTGAGTGACCTGAATTGCTCCACGTTGCATTTGGGATCTCTGTTATTGGGGTATTTCATTAAAAAAAGTGTCGTTTCTCTTCTGTCAAAGATCTGGCATTCACACAGAGAGCAAGAGAATTGCTTTATAATTCTTATATAAACTGTGTACTGCTGAAATGTAATTTAAGGCAGGTGTGTGTAAAATCTTCAGACATATCATCCAAGCATGAGTGCATATCCGAGGAGAGATTCCCAAGTGCCAGGATCATCTGATATTGTGCATTGCCTACAACATATACTCTTCCACCTCTTATTTACTCAGAAGTGCTGGTCATGATCAGTAATGAATAGTGAGAATATTCTGCTAATTTCTAGTAGATAATGCTGTTTATGAAGCCTACAAATTCAAAGGCTTCATAAACAGCATTATCCACGTGAAATTAAAACTTCACAAAAGAAACAATTGGTCTGAGTTATCAACATTGTAGAAAAGAAAAACTGTCTTTGTGGTAAACAGCAAGCAATCACAGTGCAGCTTTAATTTTACCAGAACTGTTTAAAAATTAAATGCTGAGCTCTGATTGGCTGTTAAATGAAGATATTATATAAATGTCTGAAAGACTGGATATCGTCTGAATGGTGCCAAGCTGCAACTCAAGGCAGACAATGGACAATGGCAAATTCTGCACTGAAAGTATGTCAAATTTCACAGAGGAAGACCTCTATGTTGAGAAAAGAGTATGCTGTGCATTTCCAATTTTCCAACATGCTCTACCAATGGTAGAAATGCAGCAAATTTTCACTGTAGATTTCACCTTTAGCAGTGCGTAGGATTAAATTTGGAGTAAAATCCACATATAACAAGAAGATGAAGAATTAGCATTTTGCGGTGGATTTATGGTGACATACTTTGTGTAAAAAAATTTACAACTAGAGCTATCATTATCCTTCTCTAAAGGGAACCCAATCCGGGGGCAGAATGTATCAGGCATTAACCCATTACTTGCCAAATTAAAATTTTTACAAGTACCAATTTTTCAGAAAAGGGCGTCCCAATATTCAATTAAAAATGACAATGACATGATTTCCTATTTTGAAAACATTCATTTTACAAACACAACACAAAAAAATTAGACCTAATTCTAAAAATTATAAAATCTTAGTTGCTAGAAGCTAAAGATTAGGCATCCCAAAAAAAGGACATTGGTAGATAATGGGTTAACTGTATAATCTCAAGCATGTATGTTTGACTCTAAAATGCTGCGGTGTTTCAGAGAAAACCATGCTTTAATAGCCGCTAGGGACCAAGACCGCTATAAACTAGTCAGACAGGCGAGACCCTGGTGGCTTCTCCCCGCCCATTGCCCTGAATTGGTAGGTCTCTGCCTGCATGCATGTATATGTAGAGACCTATCCCTCCAGGGCAACGAGAGGGGAGAATCCGTTGGGAACCCACCAGTTAGACTAGAGAACAATGCGGTCTCGGTCCTCGGGGGCTTCTTTGAAACACATACCTTGCTAGGATAGAACAGCCAGTGCCTGATGCATGCTCCCTGTGGATTGGGCAGCATATATCAGCTGTCAGGCTCTCTTTAAATAAGTCTTGTAGAAATCACAAAAACTAGATTTGAGAACTCAGAAGCCTATAACAAACAAGCAAACTTTAAAGGGGTATTCTTCCCACAGTGACATCAGCATTAGGAGGTGAACAGGACCGTGTTGTCACACCTACTAATAACTGTCAGGTGGTATGTGTGATTGGCAGGAATCATGAGACCTTTCCAAATAGAAAGATGTTCACTCATCTACTGGGCTGAAACCCACTACTTTCACAACACTTTGTCCTTGCTCTTTATGTCATCAGCAATACTTCTGATGAAGGTCTTAATTGTAGACCGAAACATTACATCATTTTTTGGATTTCATTCTTGAATAAAATATTAATCTTCTTTGTATATTTGCGAGCCCCAGATTGTTTTATATATTGAATATATGGACTGATATTCTATCCAGGCACCCATACACCCAGGGTGATGTATATCCTTGTTCTGACACTATATAGCGAATGGAACATATTGAATCCTCTTAATGGAATCTTAGCAGTAAGTATTGTTAGGGTTGGTGGATTGCACTAAAGTAAATTAAGCTATAAAGTGCAATCGCAACCCGGGGTCCATCGTGCAGAGATGAATAACTGCTGCTAGTGTGAATAAATGACGGGTAAAAAACTAGTGAACGCACTGCGTTAAAACCACAAAGAGTGAGTGGGATGCAGAGAAACAAGCTCAGCTCACCACCGGGCAGCACTAAAAAATATAGGTGCCAAACTCAGCTACCCACCGAGCAGCACAGAAAATATAAGTGCCAAACTCAGCTACCCACCGAGCGGCACAGAAAATATAAGTACCTAGCACGGCTACCCACAGAGCAGCACAGAAAATATAAGTACCTAGAACGGCTACCCACAGAGCGGCACAGAAAATATAAGTACCAAACTCAGCTAACCACCGAGTGGCACAGAAAATATAAGAAAAGCACTAACTCTGTTAAACCCGCAGAGGTAAAAGCAAATGGCAAGCTAGGGGTGGAACTCTATCACTCTCCCAGAGAAGTCTAGGCTAGTTGTTGGGCTTGCTCTGTAACTCAGCTGTGCTAACCGCACACAACCGTAGACAGATGCTAAGCCAAGCAGGGATTACCCCCCACCCTACACTGCCTGTCTAGACACAAAATAACTGGTAAAGAGTGGCACACACACATGCAAACAGAGTAGTCACATATCCACACACACACACAATCATCAATTATGCTAGCACGCCCTCGTGCGGCGCTGGAAGCCTTTTATGCACTAGCCTCCACCCCAAAAACTCATGCCCAGATGGACGGGGTGTCGCCCTTGGGCCAATCTGGAGCTACCACATCTCCAGAGCAGTCAGCATCCAAGCGCCAATGAAAAGGCGCCACATCATGGACATGTTCAGTAAGATGATTTCTGGACATAGACTCCAGAGGGTAGGGCTGCCTCTATACCACTGGTTACAATAGACTTAGTTGGAGAGCCAGCAGTAACCACATGGACACTATGAAGCAGTGCAAGACGCTGGGACCGAAGTCCAGAGGCTGGGCCTGGACGGGAAACCGCAAAGGCAGACAAGGCCCGGGATCCATCGCGCGCAGCGGAAGAATCCCGGCGCCTAACATGTATATTACATAAGCCCCCACAGAAAAAATATTTAAATTCTTTTACTTCAAAAAGTATGAATTTGTGTTTAATCAAACTAGTCTACTGCAAATTGTCAGTTATTAAGTAGAAAATGTAAGAATTATTACATAGACTTTCAAAAATCAACTATAAATTTCTCAGACTCGACATCTTAAATTCTTGCTAGCAACATTTGTCTGATTTCAGACACTCCTACTCGACAGTAATAAAAAAAAGGTGAACGTTCTGTGATTTACAGCTCTGACAAAAGTTAATGTGTATTGTTTCCAATCCAAAAATATGACTATTCGATTCAATAGGACTTTGTATGACTGAAATAACTTTTAAAACATAAAGCAATCTTATGAGGCTAAAGAGACATGGCAATAGTGTAATCTGGATTCAAGCCTGTCAGCTTGACATAGCAAAATAAATAAAATTATGAACTGCCCTTACCCTACACACACCCTGCCAGAGCTGAGCTATGTCAGAAGAATGGCTGTCTGGAATCATACTGTCCTGTCCAACAGAAACAGAACATTGGGAACTGCAGGCAGAAAGAAACATGATGGCTAGTCAGTAATGCAATATGCAAAAATATCCTTTGCTCCTGTACCAACATCATTACCTACTATGTATAATGATAGCCCACAAGTGCATAGTTCTGATGAGCAGTAAAAAACCTGCTGCACTGACTGTGAGACTTTGTATGTACCGGCCTGGTTATTGAGGGTGCGGAGATAGCAGTCACACTCCACTCCTGGTGGCTGAGGGGCCCAGAGGCTTCTCTGCTCTATAAGAAGACCCCAGTAATATGAATGGTTGGTGGAAGGTTTGGTTACTGATTTTACATAAGAGCATAGGGCACAAGTTATACCTCTGACTGTATGTGATATATTAACTTTATACTCTTAGGGTTGTACAGTAATTCTACCCACAGTGTATAACTATCCTATAATCTGCACAACTCTAAGGCTAAGGTCAGATGGCTAAATCTTGTCAGAGAAAATCAAGCCGATTGTGCAAGTGACACTCTGATCAAACTCTGATCAGATGACAGAACTGTAACAGACTGAGGAGAAGATGGAGAACAACATTTCTCCATCTTCTCCATTGTGTCAGCACGTGGAAATCGGACTGCACTTAGATGTCATCCCAGTGCCGGCTGATTATTTCCATGCACTCATTGACGTGCATCAACAAGTGTGTTCTGAATGCTGGACGTGTTCAGTCCGAGGAAAAAATTGTACATGTGTCCGGCTCCATAGACTGATATTGGTCCAGGTGTGATCCAATGTTTTGTCGGATTGTATTCGAATGGAAATTACAGTGGTGTGAGCGAGCCCTAAGAGAAAAAGATCTTATAAAAAAAGCTCATGCTAAACACATATATTAGTTAGCTAAGGTCATTTGTCTGATTGCTGAGAAATACAGACAAATAATTATCCATCATATAATACCATAAGGGAGGCGTCTGATTGGCTTGACAACTGTTTGTAGCAGGAACTTGACCCCATACATACAGCCAATATCATTAAGAAATATCTGCAATGTAAAGAAGAACAAGGAGTCCTGGAAGTGATGATATGGCCCCAACAGAGTCCTGATCTCACTATCATTGAGTCAGTCTGGAATTACAGGATTAGCACAAGCGAAATCCATAGAAAATCTGTGGTTAGTTCTCCAAGATGTTTGGGACAACCTTGCTGCTGAGTTCCTTCAAAAACTGTGTGCAAGTGTACCTAGAAGAACTGAAGCTTTGATGCTGGATTTGAAGGCAAAAATTGGTCCCACAATAATTAATTTGATTTAGATTTCTCTTTTATTCATTCACTTCGGATTTTGTTAATTGATACGAATAAACTATTAACACTTCTATTTTTTAAGAAGCATTCTTACTTTGCACTATTTTTTCCACATTTGCTGAAATATTTGTACAGTACTCTATGTCTCCTTACAGATGCAAAATTAATTCAAATCCATATTGGCTAAACCAAGATCGGCTGCTGACTCATTAAGGGATCAGGTTACACAACATATTGAAGGCTATGGAGAAGAGTAGAGGAGGTGGAAGGAGGAGTGAGAAGCTTTGAATAATGAGAGAATGCACAGACACAAGCAGATTGAGCTGCAGCTTCTAACATTTGTATTTTTATTTTAGTGTTGGATTCACAGCTACAATGTTCAGCACTGCAGTATATCGTCATCCATGCTGCTGCTGCCTCTTCTTCCTGTGTGTTACAGAGAAAGAAGAACAGGAATCCATCATCTCTCTCTGTGTACTGTGTATAGGAAATATCATTGAAGCTAGCCTCCACCAACCAGTGGTGAGCACAATTAAAATTAGAGATATGACCTGCAGGGAAGAAAACTGCTGGAAACTCAGGATTTCAGTCATGTAATGGCCAGAAATTGTACTATCTTCATACACGCACAAAACAGCTTGTTATGCAAAGTTGTTTAAAATTACCAGCATGCTTTAGGCTAGGTCCAGACGAGCCTATTTTTTGCTATGCGAGATAATAGGATCAATTTGGTAAATGACACTGTGACTAAACCATGATCAGAGTGTGAACATAGTGTGTGCCAATTCTCTTGGATGAAGAGAAGATGGAGAAAGCAAGTCTCCATCTTCTCCATTACATTAGTGCTCCGAGTGCAGTCCGATGTTTCCCACACTCATTGACTTGGCCAAATGTGATCCGCATTTCCAATCAAATTCTGGCATGCAGTGATTTTTTCCTGAAAGAATGTCAGTCTTACAGCCTATTAGTGACCCCCATACTATTAGATCAGGTGGACTGCCCGGCACTATATAAGTGCACCCCACAGGAATAGTTATACTAGTTTACAAAGCCAACATTGATGCGCTTGACTGCATCTTGAATAAAAATGAAAAATGTCCACTAAAATACAAATGATAAATATAAATAATATGCATGAGTAATTGGTCGATACTTTGGCCAAAATGCACAAGCTCATAACTCACGTTGAGGGTCTCAGATTACATAGCAAAACCTTGCTGTCAGATTCCCTTTAATTTACTACATTTGTTTTTTGCTATTACCAGAAAGGAAGTGCTTAGCCCTGATATGTTTTCCCTTCCATTGTATCAGCATTGATAACATCAATGCTGACTTTACACATAGCAGCAGGGCCGTATTTAGAGTTTCTGCTGCCCTAGGCACTTTTAGTGCTGCCTCCCCCTTTGGTGAGTATGACACTATCGGCAGTGACTTTGCCATAAATCGCTGATGTGAAAGTCACCTTTTGCAGCAGATCCGGCAGTTTTTCCGCATCTGCCGCGTAACGGATCACTTACGGCAACACTGCATTCGGCCTCATTTATTCCCTATGGGACTTGTGGACATGTGCGGCACTTGCGGTTTTGCCGCGATCCAGCAAATGCGGTACTTGACCCCGGACTTTATAAAAAAAAACAAAAACAAAAACAAAACTTTGCTCAAGTGCGCCCCCCTGCATCCTGCCGCCCTAGGCACGTGCCCACAAGTGCCTAGTGGCAAATACGGCCCTGCATAGCAATACAGTAGCTGGAGTGATAGTGATGTCCAACTAAACAAGTCAAAAGAAAATAACTCAGTAAATTGAAGACATTTGGATAAGTTGACTTTGCTGAATATCAAGTTCAATTATACCCCAGCTCTAGACATTTACAACATGTTTTCGCTGTAACACATAGCTCATCATCACATTAGTCAGAATAATCCCAAATACAGCTTCAATACAATGTGGACACAGGTTGTTGTCACAATAAAGTAAACATGGATTCTAGACATTTGCTGGTCTGGATTTCTACTAATCACAGCGTTATTGCATTGTAATTCTGGGAAGAAAAGATGAATATTGTATATTAAATAGGCAGAGCGAGGATCAAAGGAGCTGTTTACTCCACATATGTAAAATGTTTGGATGTCTACAAAGAGAATAGGTTCAGATGTTTACAATAGGGAACGTTTTCCAAGTAGTGAAACCAATCCACTTCCTATGTTTTTTCATGGAGCATGACAATTACTGTTCCTGCAGCTATTTACTATAGTGTTCTCCCATTTTCTACACTTGGTAGAATATGTTTAGAATACTTACAATATATTTTGATTTTTTGTTTTTGCACACAAGGCATTATATGATGATGATTTTACATAATTCCGATTAATTCACTCATTGTAAAGAACAGAATACTGAGATCTGGTGTAAAAGGGAAATACCATGTTTTAATAGCTAAAGAGGCTGTCCTTTAAAAAACACATATCTCTGGATTGGTGATATATGTGTGATCGCTGGTGATGATGATGACTCAACTCCACTGGTCACAAAAAGCAGGATCTCAAAGTCTCTGGTGTGAATGACATGTTAGGTTGCTTTCACACATCAGTATTTTGCCGTCAGGCACAATCCGTCGAATGTTGAAAAAAACGGATCCATCGCAGATTGTGAAAAACTGATGTGACGGATCCATTTTTTTGACGGATCCAACTAGCTGATCCAGCTAATTGGATCCTAAAAAAATCTGAGCATGCACAGTTAAAAAGAACGGAATCAGGCGCCAGATTTCATCACGTGATGATGCCCATAGGCTTCCATTGTAGCAAAAGCCGGATGGAGCCGGATCCGGCGCTATCCGGTTTTTCCCCACAGACAAAAAGCGTTACTTTGTCCGTTTTTTCCAGACGCGGGAAAAACGAACAAAATGTGAGGCCATCTGGTGCTAATACAAATCTATGAGAAAAAAACGGATCAGGCGGCATCATTCGTCAGATTTTTTTTTCAAAATTTGCCGAATTCAGCCTGACAGCAAAAACCTGATGTGTGAAAGCAGCCTTAATGGGCATGCGTGACAATTGCTCCATTCACTGCCTAGTGACTGGAATTGCTGACAGCTAAGTGGTTGCTCATATTTACTAATGGATCATTGGCACTATTGGCTTTGGAATCATTATTTTTGGGATTAAAAGACATCTTGGCTGTAACCTCTGCAATCATACATTTAACATGTACCACGTGGATAGGTAATAAATGTTTATGGAACAATCCCTTTAATTTTTGTTCATGCATAACATTAATAATGATTTGTGAGTTTACTGTTGGGGCCGTAATAGTAGTGAATCATAGTGAATCTCTAAACTGCAACAGGGCTCATTGATTGCATGTGTATATGATTAGAAATGCAGTACATTGAGTTTGTGAGTGTACTGATATATGAGAGCTGTGCTCTGATTACTGCACACTTTCACATGATCTTTGTGGGACTATCATTGTGACGCTAGTCACTTCTCATGGCTAAGCTGTGAGTCAGAGTGGTCAAAGAGTCCAAGGTCAGAAGCCAGAAGGGCACATCATAAACAGAAGGAAGAGACAAAAGCGTAGTCAGATAACGTTATGAGGTCAGAGTTCCGTGAGGATAACGGATCAGAGCTTAAGGGGTTAAACCGGCTTCAGCACACCCCTATACCAGATTGGACGGCCGAGCTGTCAGTAACTGCATCCCAGACACCCTGAGGGGTGGAACCGTGACAATCATAAAGGCAATATGTGTCAAATTTTCTGAATTAAAGAAATATTTAGCCTCACCTCAAGGTGTGTCAGTACTTGAGAAATCACTAAAGATAGATAGATAGATAGACAGATAGTTAGATAGATAGATAGATAGATAGATAGATAGATAGATAGATAGATAGATAGATAGATAAAGCCTCACCGAAACTCTTGGGAAACTCTTGGGAAATATCTCAAAATCCTCTGTTCTAATATAAAAAAAATGCAAAAACACGCAATGAAGAAAACTTAACAAAACACATCATCTTGTAAATGTGCTTATTTGCACTAGGGTCCACTTCCACAATTAGAAAAGGGGAATAAGAACATGTACCAGAAACCGTGGTTTTAGTGATTTCTCAATATAATGAGCTAGCTGATTTAGTCAGTTTAGTCAATAAAGGCACACTGTGGTGCAGAGTTCCACTTAAATACAGTGTAAATATATATATATATATATATATATATATATATGCAGTTCTAAAATGCTGCAGTTCTAATATCCATTCGTTCTCCCGAAATCTTCTTATTCCACTCAGGTAACGTGGATGAAGACTTGTTTTTGGGGCAGAATGATGTTTACCGGACCACTGTCCTGGCCGGTGACATGCGCTCCGTGCAGCTCCTCTGGTCTTAGGTAAGCATGTGCTTGTGGGCACTACAGGTCCAATTCTCATAGCGGTGGTGTCCGTGCGGCAGTGGGCCTTCGTAATGCAGGCGACCACGTGATGCAGAACCTTCGTGACGTAGCTGGTCACATGCGGCACATGTGACGTAGGCCAGTAAGGAGCGCTAAGAGGACCACAATTCCTACGCATTTCAGAAAACAAGCGGTTTCCTTCATCAGGGATGGCCCCATTCTTAGCATGACTTCTATATATACCTATGTGTGATGTTAATTCACAGGTGTTAGGAATTTAATCACTGGTATTAGCTAATTAGTCAGTGGAATGCAAAGAGTTCCACCTCACTGTTCAATCCCTTAGGTTTAAGAGAATCAAGTAGATAAATCCAACAGCTATCACATCTGCTTAATGTACTCACCATTACGCCAATGTTTATGGACAATATGTAGACCAGCTATTAATGAACCTTGTTCAGAGACCCCATGATGTGTTGCACTGTGATCCAATATGATAAAGGCTGTGAAGCAGCCGTATATTTTTTAATTTGAACAATTGTCCAGTGACAAAATTATTTTTATTAGAGATTGTATTTTATTCATATTAACTCACATTTTTTTCAAATATGAGGCTGACTACTACATCCAACAGTGGGGCACAGCCATGGGGACCAGGTTCGCGTCCAGCTATGCTAAACTTTATGTGGCGAGATGGGAGGAGGAGGCCATCTACCCCAGTGGATACTGAATACTGTTTTCTGTACCTGAGAAAACATGAGAAATTGATTCAATATCGAAGGACCCTGGACAGAGATATCGCTAAGTTATGCATAGGAACAAATACGCTACAGAAAAAAATCTCTTAATTTCTACATCTTAGCAACATTTGTAATTATGAAAAGTAAAAAATACAGACCACAGATTATTTCCCAGTTAATATGTACTACAATGGAAAATAAATTGTGGATGTTCTGCAATGCGGCTCTCGGATAGGGTTTGGTATGTTTCCACGTTTCGTATATGCAGCGCTTTGGACGCAGTTTCGCACAAAGTGCTGCCGGCTTTTGTAAGCGTGGTGATTTCGCATGTGTTCATTGAACACATGCAGAACTAACGCATCCTATACATAGACTGTGTAATTTATCTTGCGGAGACTGAGCGTCTCTGCAAGATAAATAGACATGCTGCGGTCTATAAAGACGCACCGCATTTGCATATACGCAGGTCTGCCACCTGCACCTTTGAACGCATAGTGGAGATGGGATTTCATAAATCCCATCCACTATGCTGTAACATCTGGATGCTGTGGCTGTACGCAGCGTCCAATCCGCAGCATTTCCTGACCATGGAAACATACCCTTACACTTAAACCCCAGGATGTTCTACTTGACCCATTAGGATAAAATCACCTCATATCCAAGTTCAAAGGAACCACATGGGATTCAAGTGTTGAGGACACAAATACAGGTGTAATAACTCTGTCTCCGAAAGATCTTAACCCCTTTCTGACCTCGGACGGGATAGTACGTCCGAGGTCAGAAGCCCCGCTTTGATGCAGGGCTCCGCGGTGAGCCCGCACCAAAGCCGGGACATGTCAGCTGTTTTGAACAGCTGACATGTGCCCGTAATAGGCGCGGGCAGAATCGCGATTTGCCCGCACCTATTAACTAGTTAAATGCCGCTGTCAAACGCAGACAGCGGCATTTAACTACCGCATCCGGCCGGGCGGCCGGAAATGACGTCATCACCGACCCCCGTCACATGATCTCGGGTCGGCGATGCGTCTCCATTGTAACCATAGAGGTCCTAGAGACCTCTATGGTTACTGATCGCCGGTGGCTGTGAGCGCCACCCTGTGGTCGGCGCTCACAGCGCACCTGCATTTCTGCTACATAGCAGCGATCAGCAGATCCCTGCTATGTAGCAGAGGCGATCGAGTTGTGCCTGCTTCTAGCCTCCCATGGAGGCTATTGAAGCATGGCAAAAGTGAAAAAAAAATGTTGAAAAAAATGTCAAAAAAAAAAAAAATATAAAAGTTTAAATCACCCCCCTTTCACCCCAATCAAAATAAATCCATAAAAAAAATATCAAATCTACACATATTTGGTATCGCCGCGCTCAGAATCGCCCGATCTATCAATTAAAAAAAAGCATTAACCTGATCGCTAAACAGCGTAGCGGGAAAAAAATTTGAAATGCCAGAATTACGTTTTTTTGGTTGCCGCGACATTGCATTAAAATGCAATAACAGGCGATCAAAAGAACGTATCTGCACCGAAATGCTATCATTAAAAACGTCATCTCGGCACGCAAAAAATAAGCCCTCAACCGACCCCAGATCACGAAAAATGGAGACGCTACGAGTATCAGAAAATGGCGCAATTTTTTTTTTTTTTAGCAAAGTTTGGAATTTTTTTTCACCACTTAGATAAAAAATAACCTAGTGATGTTAGGTGTCTATGAACTCGTACTGACCTGGAGAATCATAATGGCAGGTCAGTTTTAGCATTTAGTGAACCTAGCAAAAAAGCCAAACAAAAAACAAGTGTGGGACTGCACTTTTTTTGCAATTTCACCGCACTTGGAATTTTTTTCCCGTTTTCTAGTACACGACATGCTAAAACCAATGATGTCGTTCAAAAGTACAACTCGTCCCGCAAAAAATAAGCCCTCACATGGCCAAATTGACGGAAAAATAAAAAAGTTATGGCTCTGGGAAGGAGGGGAGCGAAAAACGAACACGGAAAAACAAAAAATCCCAAGGTCATGAAGAGGTTAAAGGGAAGGTGCCATCAAAAAAATTTTTTTTTCAGAAATTGTTAAAAATGTAAAGAATTAATGATTACATTTCCTCAAAAAATATTATCATTTGTTTATAATTTAGTAAAATATGAAAAATAATTTGAAAAGTTCTGGAATTTCCACTTTTAAACACTAGGGGGAGCAGCTGCTGAAATTTCAGAAAAATCTAGTGTAGAAATAGCTCACATTACTGCACTGCAGTAATTATGGGCGGAGTCTGCTGACCTGTGTGATGTCTCCTCTCCTCCCCTTATGGGTGTTTGCTAAGGGATTAGAGAGGATGATATTCAGGAACCCAGTGAGCAGCCATTTTGTTGGTGACTGCAGAGTATGACTGCCGTCACACTATCAGTATTTGGTCAGTATTTTACCTCAGTATTTGTAAGCCAAAACCAGCAGTGGAACAAATAGAGGAAAAGCATAATAGAAACATATGCACTTCTGCATTTATCACCCACTCCTGGTTTTGGCTTACAGATACTGATGTAAAATACTGCTAGTGGACGGCAGCCTTAGGCTACTTTCACACTAGCGTTGTTGGCTGTACGTTGCAATGTGTCGTTCAGGAGAAAAAACACATCCTGCAAAGTTGTCTGCAGGATGCGTTTTTTTCCCCATAGACTAAGGCTACGTTCAGACTAGCGTTGTGCGCCGCTGCGTCGGCGACGCAACGCACAACGCACGCAAAAACGCGGCAAAACGCATGCAAAAACGCTGCGTTTTGCGACACGTGCGTCGTTTTTTGCCGAAATCGGACGCAAGAAAAATGCAACTTGTTGCGTTTTCTTGGTCCGACGCTTGCGGCAAAAAAGACGCATTTGTCGCAAAACGCAACAAACAAAAACGCATGCGTCCCCCATGTTAAACATAGGGGCGCATGACGCGTGCGTCGCCGCTGCGTCGCCCGACGCTAACCCGACGCACACTAGCACAACGCTAGTCTGAACGTAGCCTAACATTACCGACGCATTGCGACGTATTGCCACACGTCGCAACTGTCGTGCGACGGTTGCGTCATGTTTTGGTGGACCGCCACCACAGAAAAAGTTACATGTAAAGTTTGTTTGTGCGTCGAGTCTGCCATTTTCGACCACGCATGCACGGCCAAAACTCCGCCCCATCCTCCCCAGACCTTACAATGGGGCAGCGGAAGCGTCGTAAGACTGCTTCCGCTGCCCACGTTGGACATTTCTTTCACAGCATGCGTCGGTACATCGGCCCGACACACTGTGACGGGCCCGTACCGACGCTAGTTTGAAAGCAGCCTTATACTGACAAGTACAAGGTCACCGAGGATGGCAGGCAGCAAGGATTCTGGGAGATATGTGGTGGAGGAAGCAGGGTGACAGCAGCACAGAGTATTTCAGGAGAGCAGTGTGCTGGTCTATAGGGGCCCCCTGTTTGGTGTGCGGAGCAGCCAGGGATTGTACATAGAGTGCTGTCTTTTATACACATGGATGGACCGTCTGCTCCACAAAAATCCAGGAAACATTTCTGCGGATTGATGGCCTGTTCTGATCCAGACATTGCATGCCAAGACCCCATTCCCCTCCTCAGATCCTGTCCTGGCGATGTGTGAAAGCGAGGCGACAGGCGCAATACAGGGTTACACTGGGAAGCAGGGGGAAATGTAGCCATATAGTAACGATAAAAATGAGACCCCTCTCTTCAGCTACCTCGCCAGCCCTCCCCTGACTGCACCTAACGTAGGTCCTGTTGCCCCCTCTATGACCCCAGACCCGTGTGCAGGTGATCAGCCAGAACCATCCTAGAATGGGTCCCCTTTCTGAAGATAATACCGCCATATAGATCACATATAATACTGTTATATAGTTCTCACATAATACCTCCATATTGATCACACATACCACCACATAGATCACACATAATACCGCCAGTGTTCTCACATACCACCATATGCTTCTCACATAATACCGCCATATAGATCACCCATAATGCCGCCACATAGATCTCACATGTATTGTAAATAAAGACTCGGCCAGAATAAAGTCCTTTATTAATCTTTTTTAAACCATACCGAACGCATAATCCTCGACTCCCTCATTTCCCACAACAAAAATAATAAACCACAATGGGGAAAGACACGCAGGGGGGAGAGGAGTGCATAGGAGAGGATTAGATACTGACTGCTGAGCCATCTATCTAATCCTGTCCTGTGTGATACTGTGCTGAGCCGTGTATCTAATCCTATCTTGTGTGATACTGTACACAGGACAGGATTAGCTACACAGGACTAGATTAGCTACACAGGACTAGATTAGCTACACAGGACAGAGGTAGCAGTGGTAGATGGTATATAGAGGCAGGCAGCAGTGGTAGATGGTATATAGAGGCAGGCAGCAGTGGTAGATGGTATATAGAGGCAGGCAGCAGTTGTAGATGGTATATAGAGGCAGGCAGCAGTGGTAGATGGTATATAGAGGCAGGCAGCAGTGGTAGGTGATATACAGAGGCAGGTAGCGGTGGCATACAGAGGCAGGTAGCGGTGGTATACAGAGGCAGGTAGCGGTGGTATACAGAGGCAGGTAGCGGTGGTATACAGAGGCAGGTAGCGGTGGTATACAGAGTCAGGTAGCGGTGGTAGGTGGTATATAGAGGCTGGTAGCAGTGGTAGGTGGTATATAGTGGCTGGTAGCTGTGGTAGGTGGTATATAGGGGCTGGCAGCAGTGGTAGGTGGTATATAGGGGCTGGTAGCAGTGGTAAGTGGTATATAGGGGCTGATAGCAGTGGTAAGTGGTATATAGGGGCTGGTAGCAGTGGCAGGTGGTATATAGGGGCTGGTAGCAGTGGTAGGTGGTATATAGGGGCTGGTAGCAGTGGTAGGTGGTATATAGGGGCTGGTAGCAGTGGTAAGTGGTATATAGGGGCTGGTAGCAGTGGTAAGTGGTATAGCCCTTCACTGGCTTCCTATCGCCCAGAGACTCCAGTTCAAAACCCTCACACTGACATACAAAGCCATCCACAACCTGTCTCCTCCATACATCTGTGACATGGTCTCCCGGTACCTACCTACACGCGACCTCCGATCCTCCCAAGACCTCCTTCTCTACTCCCCTCTCATCTCTTCTTCCCATAACCGCATCCAAGACTTCTCCCGTGCTTCCCCCATACTCTGGAACTCTCTACCCCAACACATCAGACTTGCGCCTACCATAGAAACCTTCAAAAAGAACCTGAAGACTCATCTCTTCCGACAAGCCTACAGCCTGCAGTGATCCTCAACCTACTGAACAGCCGCACAGCCAGCTCTTCCCTCTCCTAGTGTATCCTCACCCACCCCCTGCAGACTGTGAGCCCTCGCGGGCAGGGTCCTCCCTCCTTATGTACTCGTGTGCCTTGTTATCTGCTCATGTTTAATGTATTTGTCTATATTTGCCCCGTATTCACATGTAAAGCGCCATGGAATAAATGGCGCTATAAAAATGTATAATAATAATAATAAATAATAATAATAATATAGGGGCTGGTAGCAGTGGTAGGTGGTATATAGGGGCTGGTAGCAGTGGTAGGTGATATATAGGGGCTGGTAGCAGTGGTAGGTGGTATATAGGGACTGGTAGCAGTGGTAAGTGGTATATAGGGTCTGGTAGCAGTGGTAATTGGTATATAGGGGCTGGTAGCAGTGGTAGGTGGTATATAGGGGCTGGTAGCAGTGGTAAGTGGGATATAGGGGCTGGTAGCAGTGGTAGGTGGTATATAGGGGCTGGTAGCAGTGGTAAGTGGTATATAGGGGCTGGTAGCAGTGGTAGATGGTATATAGAGGCAGGTAGCAGTGGTAAGTGGTATATAGGGACTGGTAGCAATGGTAGGTGGTATATAGGGGCTGGTAGCAGTTGTAAGTGGTATATAGGGTCTGGTAGCAGTGGTAATTGGTATATAGGGGCTGGTAGCAGTGGTAGGTGGTATATAGGGGCTGGTAGCAGTGGTAAGTGGTATATAGGGGCTGGTAGCAGTGGTAGGTGGTATATAGGGGCTGGTAGCAGAGGTAAGTGGTATATAGGGGCTGGTAGCAGTGGTAGGTGGTATATAGAGGCAGGTAGCAATGGTAGGTGGTATATAGGGGCTGATAGCAGTGGTAAGTGGTATATAGGGGCTGGTAGCAGTGGCAGGTGGTATATAGGGGCTGGTAGCAGTGGTAGGTGGTATATAGGGGCTGGTAGCAGTGGTAGGTGGTATATAGGGGCTGGTAGCAGTGGTAAGTGGTATATAGGGGCTGGTAGCAGTGGTAAGTGGTATAGCCCTTCACTGGCTTCCTATCGCCCAGAGACTCCAGTTCAAAACCCTCACACTGACATACAAAGCCATCCACAACCTGTCTCCTCCATACATCTGTGACATGGTCTCCCGGTACCTACCTACACGCGACCTCCGATCCTCCCAAGACCTCCTTCTCTACTCCCCTCTCATCTCTTCTTCCCATAACCGCATCCAAGACTTCTCCCGTGCTTCCCCCATACTCTGGAACTCTCTACCCCAACACATCAGACTTGCGCCTACCATAGAAACCTTCAAAAAGAACCTGAAGACTCATCTCTTCCGACAAGCCTACAGCCTGCAGTGATCCTCAACCTACTGAACAGCCGCACAGCCAGCTCTTCCCTCTCCTAGTGTATCCTCACCCACCCCCTGCAGACTGTGAGCCCTCGCGGGCAGGGTCCTCCCTCCTTATGTACTCGTGTGCCTTGTTATCTGCTCATGTTTAATGTATTTGTCTATATTTGCCCCGTATTCACATGTAAAGCGCCATGGAATAAATGGCGCTATAAAAATGTATAATAATAATAATAAATAATAATAATAATATAGGGGCTGGTAGCAGTGGTAGGTGGTATATAGGGGCTGGTAGCAGTGGTAGGTGATATATAGGGGCTGGTAGCAGTGGTAGGTGGTATATAGGGACTGGTAGCAGTGGTAAGTGGTATATAGGGTCTGGTAGCAGTGGTAATTGGTATATAGGGGCTGGTAGCAGTGGTAGGTGGTATATAGGGGCTGGTAGCAGTGGTAAGTGGGATATAGGGGCTGGTAGCAGTGGTAGGTGGTATATAGGGGCTGGTAGCAGTGGTAAGTGGTATATAGGGGCTGGTAGCAGTGGTAGATGGTATATAGAGGCAGGTAGCAGTGGTAAGTGGTATATAGGGACTGGTAGCAATGGTAGGTGGTATATAGGGGCTGGTAGCAGTTGTAAGTGGTATATAGGGTCTGGTAGCAGTGGTAATTGGTATATAGGGGCTGGTAGCAGTGGTAGGTGGTATATAGGGGCTGGTAGCAGTGGTAAGTGGTATATAGGGGCTGGTAGCAGTGGTAGGTGGTATATAGGGGCTGGTAGCAGAGGTAAGTGGTATATAGGGGCTGGTAGCAGTGGTAGGTGGTATATAGAGGCAGGTAGCAGTGGTAAGTGGTATATAGGGACTGGTAGCAGTGGTAAGTGGTATATAGGGGCTGGTAGCAGTGGTAGGTGGTATATAGAGGCAGGTAGCAGTGATAAGTGGTATATAGGGACTGGTAGCAGTGGTAAGTGGTATATAGGGGCTGGTAGCAGTGGTAGGTGGTATATAGAGGCAGGTAGCAGTGGTAAGTGGTATATAGGGACTGGTAGCAATGGTAGGTGGTATATAGGGGCTGGTAGCAGTGGTAAGTGGTATATAGGGTCTGGTAGCAGTGGTAATTGGTATATAGGGGCTGGTAGCAGTGGTAGGTGGTATATAGGGGCTGGTAGCAGTGGTAAGTGGTATATAGGGGGTGGTAGCAGTGGTAGGTGGTATATAGGGGCTGGTAGCAGTGGTAAGTGGTATATAGGGGCTGGTAGCAGTGGTAGGTGGTATATAGAGGCAGGTAGCAGTGGTAAGTGGTATATAGGGACTGGTAGCAGTGGTAGGTGGTATATAGGGGCTGGTAGCAGTGGTAAGTGGTATATAGGGGCTGGTAGCAGTGGTAGGTGGTATATAGGGGCTGGTAGCAGAGGTAAGTGGTATATAGGGGCTGGTAGCAGTGGTAGGTGGTATATAGAGGCAGGTAGCAGTGGTAAGTGGTATATAGGGACTGGTAGCAGTGGTAGGTGGTGTATAGGGGCTGGTAGCAGTGGTAAGTGGTATATAGGGGCTGGTAGCAGAGGTAGGTGGTATATAGGGGCAGGTAGCTGTGCTACATAGGGACTGGTCGCAGTGGTAGGTGGTATATCGGGGCTGGTAGCAGTGATAGGTGGTATATATGGGCTGGTAGCAGTGGTAGGTGGTATATAGGGCCTGGTAGCAGTGGTAAGTGGTATATGGGGGCTGGTAGCAGTGGTAGGTGGTATATAGGGGCTGGTAGCAGTGGTAGGTGGTATATAGGGGCTGGTAGCAGTGGTAGGTGGTATATAGGGGCTGGTAGCAGTGGTAGATGCATAAGAAAATAAAAACTCTGTACTTACCTTCAGTCCTCTCCCAGGAAGTGCTGAATCATGTTCAGGGCAGAGCATTGTGACGATCTCCCTGCTCTGCTCAGAACAGGTCAGCAGTGATTGCGGCCTGTGCTGTAATACTAAGTACAGGCTGCAATCACAGCTCCTGGCTGCAGATACTCACCCCGAACCTCGCTTCCCAGCAGCAGCTTCTCCCTGGCAGATCCTGCCATCACACGCGCTGAGCTGTGTGTGCGATGACAGAGGAAAATAAACAACAAAATGGCCGCGATCTCCTCTCACAGCTGTGACGTAGCAGCCCAGTGGGCGTGCCCAAGTCACAGCTGAGAGGCAGGAGAAGCGGCCTCAATGAAAGAGATGCGGTCGGGTCCGACTGTTGGCTCCTATGCCCATGGCTGCCGTAAGTGAGGAGTGCAAGTGTCGTGCCCAGACACTTACACCCACACTAATGAAAATGGCGGCCTCCAGTGGTAAAAGTAAAAATGAATAAATAAAAAAGTATGAAAGTAGTACATTTACTTTTGTATTAAAAATAATTGATTATATAATCAATAATAATTAATACAAAAACTAAAATCACGGCACCCTCCCTTTAAAGCAAAAATGGTATTCAAATTTTTTTTATATCAACTACAAGAGTAATAAGTTAAAGTGTAAAAATATCTTTACATTTGTTTTTTGCATCCATACTTATAGGACTAATTCTGGTCTTTCTGCTAATTTGTTTCCCTATTCTTGGGAAGATCCTATTCAATACAGTCCCATGAATTACATTTATAACAAAGCCCCTACACATATACTGGCTATTTTAAACAGACTCCACTTACTTTAAAGCGGACCTATCAACCTAATAAGATGCCCTTTTAATGTATCTATAATTCATTTATAGAGCACAACAAGCCATATTTTTCCCCATTTATATTACCAACCTTATACTTTTAGGTGAATTGCATCTTATGTACAAATAATTATGAAAAAAAGAGGAAAAATCTATAAAAGATTGGTTACACTCCCTAAATTTTAACAATATCAATCTTTATTATGTAGCAAACACAAAAAAATAGCCAAGAAAAATAAAGACATTTAAAAAAAAATCGCTCATTTTGCCAGAACCTGTTTCCTAGGCCAAAAAATGACACTACTCCTTAGAGTAATGTCACAAAATATTCAATAATGAAAAGAGGTGAAATTGACATGTACAGATAATAATACACAAATAATGCAATTTCAGAAGAATATAAAAAGAAGTGGTGATACACTTAAGGACTTCATTCTCATATTATGCTTTTCCTGTGAGCCAATTTACCTGGTTGACTATGTACATGGCTCTATATTGCAGTGTTATTAATCACCATATTTTCCTTGCTATAAGGTGCACCTTACTATAAGACGCACCCCAGGTTTAGACAGCAGAAAACCTCCCTGGTGATATAAAGTAGAGTGGTCATCATCATTAGAGACTAGATGGTGGCCCGATTCTAACGCATCGGGTATTCTAGAATATGCAGGTCCACGTAGTATATTGCACAGTCCACATAGTATATTGATCAGACACGTAGTATATTGCCCAGTGACGTAGTATACAGCACAGAGCCACGTAGTATATTGCCCAGCCACGCAGTATATTGCCCAGCCACGTAGTATATTGCCCAGCCACGTAGTATATTGCCCAGCCACATAGTATATTGCCCAGCCACGTAGTATATTGCCCAGCCACATAGTATATTGCCCAGCCACGTAGTATATTGCCCAGCCACATAGTATATTGCCCAGCGACGTAGTATATTGCCCAGCGACGTAGTATATTGCCCAGCCATGTAGTATATTGGGCAGCCACGTAGTATATTGCCCAGTCACGTAGTATATTGCCCAGTGACGTAGCATACAGCACAGAGCCATGCAGTATATTGCACAGCGATGTAGTATACAGCACAGAGCCACGTAGTATATTGCCCAGCCACATAGTATATTGCCTAGCCACGTATGTCACAGGTTAAAAAATAAAAAATAAACATACTCACCTAACGATTCGAGGGCCCATTGTAGTTCTAACATACTCACCATACTTGTAGTTCTGTCGCCTGTGCGAGGTACAGGCGGCAGCTTCCGGTCCCAGCCTGCTCGGGCAGGCGCGCAGGGCCTGTGATGACGTCGCGGACACATGACCATGACGTCACGGCAGGTCCTTCTGCCAGACCATCTGTGCCAACGGAACGTGGCGGTTGCATCGCGAGGAGCGGGAAAGGCGGCGTAGGTGAGTATATAGTCGTTTTTTATTTTTTTATTATTTTTAACATGAGATGTTTTTACTATTTGCGCTGCATAGGCCACGTCAATAGTAAAAAACTTGGTCACACAGGGTTAATAGCAGCGGTAACGGAGTGCGTTACCCACGTCATAACGCGGTCCGTTACCGCCAGCATTAACCCTGTGTGAGCGGTGAGCGGAGGGGTGTATGCGGGCGCTGGGCAGTCAGTGCGGGGAGTAATGAGCTGCCATTTTTTCCGGACTGTGCGCGTCACTGATTGGTCGCGGCAGCCATGACAGGCAGCTGCTGAGACCAATCAGCGAACGAATAACCGTGACAGAAAGACAGACGGAAGTACCCCTTAGACAATTATGTATATAGATTAGCAAATATCTTCGTCTCCCTCCTTATTCGGCAAGCTATAACACTTACCGAAGAAGCTGAAGCAGGAACCCAGATACCTGGAGCGCTCTGATAATCAGGTGTCCGTCACCGCAGCTGCATGTGTCCCGGCTGTGTGACAGTCACAACACATACCCACCGCTCTCCTAAATGCACATTTACATACGCACAGCTCTACTACATTCACATCTACATAGACACACCTCTGTAACATGCATATATACATAGCCACACCTCTGCTACATGCACATTTACACACACACACACCTCTGCTACATGCACATTTACACACACAGCTCTGTCACATGTACATTTACAGAGACACACACACATTATACATTAGTTCAGCTTGTTGATTGGAAGTGCAAGGTCCTTCAGCTGCTCAGGGTGTGCAGCTTCCATGCAAGAACCAGTGGCTTCCTTTTCTGCTCTGCGCTGATCACATAGATCAGTGTGGAGCAGGAGGAGGGAGAGCTGTTCTCTCTGTGATTGGAAAAGATGCACTATCTGCCTTCTCCTTTATCACAGGCAACTGCCCCTGAGCCATAAGATGCACACATTATAGCAACAGTTTTTTTCTTACTAAAAAAATGTGTCTTGCAGTCCAAAAAATAGGGTACCACTTCACTTTTACATTCTTCTGATATTGAATTATGCATCTGAACTACCTTTCAGAAAAAACAATGAGTATAAGGGCAATAAAACAAAATTTTATTGTATATATATATACAGTGGGGCAAAAAAGTATTTAGTCAGTCAGCAATAGTGCAAGTTCCACCACTTAAAAAGATGAGAGGCGTCTGTAATTTACATCATAGGTAGACCTCAACTATGGGAGACAAACTGAGAAAAAAAATCCAGAAAATCACATTGTCTGTTTTTTTAACATTTTATTTGCATATTATGGTGGAAAATAAATATTTGGTCAGAAACAAAATTTCATCTCAATACTTTGTAATATATCCTTTGTTGGCAATGACAGAGGTCAAACGTTTTCTGTAAGTCTTCACAAGGTTGCCACACACTGTTGTTGGTATGTTGGCCCATTCCTCCATGCAGATCTCCTCTAGAGCAGTGATGTTTTTGGCTTTTCGCTTGGCAACACGGACTTTCAACTCCCTCCAAAGGTTTTCTATAGGGTTGAGATCTGGAGACTGGCTAGGCCACTCCAGGACCTTGAAATGCTTCTTACGAAGCCACTCCTTCGTTGCCCTGGCGGTGTGCTTTGGATCATTGTCATGTTGAAAGACCCAGCCACGTTTCATCTTCAATGCCCTTGCTGATGGAAGGAGGTTTGCACTCAAAATCTCACGATACATGGACCCATTCATTCTTTCATGTACCCGGATCAGTCGTCCTGGCCCCTTTGCAGAGAAACAGCCCCAAAGCATGATGTTTCCACCACCATGCTTTACAGTAGGTATGGTGTTTGATGGATGCAACTCGGTATTCTTTTTCCTCCAAACACGACAAGTTGTGTTTCTACCAAACAGTTCCAGTTTGGTTTCATCAGACCATAGGACATTCTCCCAAAACTCCTCTGGATCATCCAAATGCTCTCTAGCAAACTTCAGACGGGCCCGGACATGTACTGGCTTAAGCAGTGGGACACGTCTGGCACTGCAGGATCTGAGTCCATGGTGGCGTAGTGTGTTACTTATGGTAGGCCTTGTTACATTGGTCCCAGCTCTCTGCAGTTCATTCACTAGGTCCCCCCGCGTGGTTCTGGGATTTTTGCTCACCGTTCTTGTGATCATTCTGACCCCACGGGGTGGGATTTTGCGTGGAGCCCCAGATCGAGGGAGATTATCAGTGGTCTTGTATGTCTTCCATTTTCTAATTATTGCTCCCACTGTTGATTTCTTCACTCCAAGCTGGTTGGCTATTGCAGATTCAGTCTTCCCAGCCTGGTGCAGGGCTACAATTTTGTTTCTGGTGTCCTTTGACAGCTCTTTGGTCTTCACCATAGTGGAGTTTGGAGTCAGACTGTTTGAGGGTGTGCACAGGTGTCTTTTTATACTGATAACAAGTTTAAACAGGAGCCATTACTACAGGTAATGAGTGGAGGAAAGAGGAGACTCTTAAAGAAGAGGTTACAGGTCTGTGAGAGCCAGAAATCTTGATTGTTTGTTTCTGACCAAATACTTATTTTCCACCATAATATGCAAATAAAATGTTAAGAAAACAGACAATGTGATTTTCTGGATTTTTTTTTCTCAGTTTGTCTCCCATAGTTGAGGTCTACCTATGATGTAAATTACAGACGCCTCTCATCTTTTTAAGTGGTGGAACTTGCACTATTGCTGACTGACTAAATACTTTTTTACCCCACTGTATATATATATATATATATATATATATATACAGTGGGGCAAAAAGTATTTAGTCAGTCAGCAATAGTGCAAGTTCCACCACTTAAAAAGATGAGAGGCGTCTGTAATTTACATCATAGGTAGACCTCAACTATGGGAGACAAACTGAGAAAAAAAAATCCAGAAAATCACATTGTCTATTTTTTTAACATTTTATTTGCATATTATGGTGGAAAATAAGTATTTGGTCAGAAACAAAATTTCATCTCAATACTTTGTAATATATCCTTTGTTGGCAATGACAGAGGTCAAACGTTTTCTGTAAGTCTTCACAAGGTTGCCACACACTGTCGTTGGTATGTTGGCCCATTCCTCCATGCAGATCTCCTCTAGAGCAGTGATGTTTTTGGCTTTTCGCTTGGCAACACGGACTTTCAACTCCCTCCAAAGGTTTTCTATAGGGTTGAGATCTGGAGACTGGCTAGGCCACTCCAGGACCTTGAAATGCTTCTTACGAAGCCACTCCTTCGATGCCTTGGCGGTGTGCTTTGGATCATTGTCATGTTGAAAGACCCAGCCACGTTTCATCTTCAATGCCCTTGCTGATGGAAGGAGGTTTGCACTCAAAATCTCACGATACATAGCCCCATTCATTCTTTCATGTACCCGGATCAGTCGTCCTGGCCCCTTTGCAGAGAAACAGCCCCAAAGCATGATGTTTCCACCACCATGCTTTACAGTAGGTATGCTGTTTGATGGATGCAACTCAGTATTCTTTTTCCTCCAAACACGACAAGTTGTGTTTCTACCAAACAGTTCCAGTTTTGTTTCATCAGACCATAGGACATTCTCCCAAAACTCCTCTGGATCATCCAAATGCTCTCTAGCAAACTTCAGACGGGCCCGGACATGTACTGGCTTAAGCAGTGGGACACGTCTGGCACTGCAGGATCTGAGTCCATGGTGGCGTAGTGTGTTACTTATGGTAAGCCTTGTTACATTGGTCCCAGCTCTCTGCAGTTCATTCACTAGGTCCCCCCGCGTGGTTCTGGGATTTTTGCTCACCGTTCTTGTGATCATTCTGACCCCACAGGGTGGGATTTTGCGTGGAGCCCCAGATCGAGGGAGATTATCAGTGGTCTTGTAGGTCTTCCATTTTCTAATTATTGCTCCCACTGTTGATTTCTTCACTCCAAGCTGGTTGGCTATTGCAGATTCAGTCTTCCCAGCCTGGTGCAGGGCTACAATTTTGTTTCTGGTGTCCTTTGACAGCTCTTTGGTCTTCACCATAGTGGAGTTTGGAGTCAGACTGTTTAAGGGTGTGCACAGGTGTCTTTTTATACTGATAACAAGTTTAAACAGGTGCCATTACTACAGGTAATGAGTGGAGGAAAGAGGAGACTCTTAAAGAAGAAGTTACAGGTCTGTGAGAGCCAGAAATCTTGATTGTTTGTTTCTGACCAAATACTTATTTTCCACCATAATATGCAAATAAAATGTTAAAAAAACAGACAATGTGAATTTCTGGATTTTTTTTTCTCAGTTTGTCTCCCATAGTTGAGGTCTACCTATGATGTAAATTACAGACGCCTCTCATCTTTTTAAGTGGTGGAACTTGCACTATTGCTGACTGACTAAATACTTTTTTGCCCCACTGTATATCTTTAAAATAGACAAATTATATACCTGAGGCTGCAAATCTCAGAAGAAGGAACACCCACCAAATATTAGACCTCGTTGTAATGTCCACACGGTGTAAGGAATTAAACTCTTTCACGACATGCGCCGTACATGTACTGCGCATGCCGTGAATCCCCCTTTGATGTGGGCTCCGGCGGTGAGCCCGCATCAAAGTCGCGACATGTCAGCTGTTTTGTACAGCTGACATGTGCGCGCAATAGCGGCGGGTGAAATCGCTACTCACCCACCGCTATTAACCTGTTAAATGCCGCTGTCAAACACAGACAGCGGCATTTAACTACCGCATCCGGCCGGGCGGCCGGAAATGACGTCATCGCCGACCCCCATCACATGATCGGGGGTCGGCGATGCATCAGGAAGGTAACCATAGAGGTCCTTGAGACCTCTATGGTTACTGATGCAGGCCTGCTGTGAGCGCCCCCCTGTGGTCGGCGCTCACAGCACACCTGCATTTCAGCTACATAGCAGCGATCTGATGATCGCTGCTATGTAGCAGAGCCGATCAGGCTATGCCAGCTTCTAGCCTCCCATGGAGGCTATTGAAGCATGGCACAAGTAAAAAAAAAATGTTTTTAGAAATATGAAAAAAATATAAAAAATATAAAAGTTTAAATCACCCCCCTTTCGCCCCAATCGAAATAAAACAATAAAAAAAAATCAAACATACACAAATTTGGTATCGCCGCGTTCAAAATCGCCCGATCTATCAATTAAAAAAAAGCATTAACCTGATCGCTAAACGGCGTAGGGAGAAAAAAATCCGAAACGCCAGAATTACGTTTTTTTGGTCACCGCGACATTGCATTAAAATGTAATAACGGGCGATCAAAAAAACGTATCTGCGCAAATATGGTATCATTAAAAACATCAGCTCGGTTCGCAAAAAATAAGCTCTCACCCGACCCCAGATCACGAAAAATGGAGACGCTACGGGTATCGGAAAATGGCACTTTTTTTTTTTTTTTTTTTTAAGCAATTTTTGGAATTTTTTTTCTCCACTTGGATAAAAAATAAACTAGACATGTTAGGTGTCTATGAACTCGTAATGACCTGGAGAATCATAATGGCAGGTCAGTTTTAGCATTTAGTGAACCTAGCAAAAAAGCCAAACAAAAAACAAGTGTGGGATTGCACTTTTTTTGCAATTTCACCGCACTTGGAATTTTTTTCCCGTTTTCTAGTAAAAGACATGGTAAAACCAATGGTGTCGTTCAAATGTACAACTTGTCCCGCAAAAAATAAGCCCTCACATGACCATATTGACGGAAAAATAAAGAAGTTATGGCTCAGGGAAGGAGGGAAGTGAAAAACGAAAACGCAAAAATGAAAAAGGGCCGCGACTTGAAGAGGATAAGAGAGAGTAAGCTTTAACTGTATTTTATTCTTCTCTTTTCCTCCAGCACACAGCATAACAGCAGCATAAGATTTCCTCCTCAGGCTAGAACTGAAACAGAAACTACACTCAACTCCCGCCCTCGCTTTCTTAAAGAGACAGATCTAATTCTTATACATTACACTCGTAAGATAGTATATGCGTCTATGCATAAATATATACAAGAGTTATAATAGCCTTGCTAAAGTGCATTCATTGTAAAGTGCTGCAGTTTTGCATACATGCTAGGCATATAATAAAGTACTGGATGGAGACTTACATGTGCAGACTGGGTGTAATGGAGGTTGTCCTGCCACCCCAACACACGTTTCGTAGTGTGACTACCTGGGGAGGCGTGATCCTGAGGAAGTAGCTGGAAGGGGTCAAGCATGGGGGATATTTATACCCATAAGATGACGGACATATATACCTGTAAGGGTCCAGGATGGGGGACATTACTACATAGTGGGGGTGCAACATGCATGTCCATATAGGATTGCAGGGGGACTATAGTTATGCCACTTGTCAGGTGCATGGCTTGGAGTTGGGTGCTTTCTGCTCATGTAGCCTAGATATGGGACTCCAATAAGATATTGAGAGGAAGCCAATCTAGCTACAGTTATAGGAACTCATTCTTTTGCTGAGAACATTCATCCATTATGGTAATTATGTGAAAATTCAAGTCAACTGCTCATCCAATGCACGCCTGCCTATTTTTAGTGCTCAAATAACACAAATTTTAAGGCATTTCCTCCAAATAATTTCCCATTCCAGTTATTTAGTTTATTGTCTCATTTAACAAATATGTTCTGTTATAACAGCGACCATCAAAGCCACAAAGATTCATGTGTCTTTATTTACAAGCAAGAAAGACAATTCATCCCCACATAAAAGTACTTTACGTGATAACTATATATACCATGAAGTAATAGCTTTGTTCCCAGAGGAAGGCAATGCTACATACATTATGGGAAAACTATAAAATCCTCTAATTTAAAAACTTAGGATAACAGCAATGGAAACGGACAACTGATCTTGTGGGACACATTAGCTTAAATATACAATACAAAAGCAAATAAACATTTTCTGTCATTGGAGGATCACTTTACTGTATATAATTATTTTAAAGCAGATTTTTTTCACAATGAATTGGTTTAAATGGGAAATATCTCATGATAACGAGCACACTTCCTTTAAATACATTTCACAATATATTGTTTTCCCGTTTAATGCAATTTCCAAGCAGTAAAGTATTTTACAAAATTTATATACTTTACTGCAGAATTGAACTTGCTTTAATTAACAGAAAAGTACTAATTTGTACGATTTAGTCTGATATCTGGTGACTAGTTTAAAAGGGTTATTCCATCTACAAACATTTATAGGTTGTGCATGGCCATTTCCGTAAGTCCCCATTGAGCTTGAATACAACTCCATTAATGCTTGTCTTGACCGCTGACTTGCAATAAGAAAGGAGATAAGACACTTAAATATTAAGGTACCTTCACACTGACCAACTTCACAATGATATCGCTAGCGATCCGTGACGTTGCAGCGTCCTGGATAGCGATATCATTGTGTTTGACACGCAGCAGCGATCTGGATCCTGCTGTGACATCGTTGGTCAGAGCAGAAAGTCCAGAACTTTATTTCGTCGCTGGACTCCCTGCAGACATCGCTGAATCGGCGTGTGTGATGCCGATTAAGCGATGTCTTCACTGGTAACCAGGGTAAACATCGGGTTACTAAGCGCAGGGCCGCGCTTAGTAACCCGATGTTTACCCCAGTTACCAGTGTAAATCTAAAAAAAAAAAAAAACACTACATACTTACATTCCGGTGTCTGTCACGTCCCTCGGCGTTCTGCTTCCCTGCACTGTCAGCGCCGGCCAGCCGTAAAGCAGATTACAGCGATGACGTCACCGCTGTGCTTTACGGCCAGCCGGCGCTCACAGTCAGTGCAGGAAGCAGAGTGCCAGGGGACAGACACCGGAATGTAAGTATGTAGTGTTTGTTTTTTTTACATTAGCACTGGTAACCAGGGTAAACATCGGGTTACTAAGCGCGGCCCTGCGCTTAGTAACCCGATGTTTACCCTGGTTACCAGGGGACTTTGCATAGTTGGTCGCTGGAGAGCTGTCTGTGTGACAGCTCTCCAGCGACCACACAGCGACGCTGCAGCGATTGGCATCGTTGTCTAGATCAGAGGTCCCCAACTCCAGTCCTCAAGGCCCACCAACAGGTCATGTTTTCAGGATTTCCTTTACATTGCACAGGTGATGCAATTATTACCTGGGCAAGACTAAGGAAATCCTGAAAACATGACATGTTGGTGGGCCTTGAGGACTGGAGTTGGGGACCCCTGGTCTAGATCACTGCAGCGTCGCTAAATGTGACGGTACCTTTACATTTTAGTGATTGTTGGATATCCCAAGGGTCAATTCTCTCTAGTCAAATACTTATCATTTACTCATGCAATGGTGTCTGTAATGCCTGATAATCAGGGCTCGTGCATGACTGATCATATAGGACGAGAGCTATCCATAGTTTCAGCACTCATACCCATGATATTCTATGGGGCGGTGCACATGCTCAATTTTCCTCGATCTGAGTAAAAAATCAGATACGTGACAGATTTTCATCCGAGTATCGGAATAAAATCAGTAATGCAAGTCTGTGGGTCCGTAAAAAACATTGGTCCTGACTCTGAGTGACTCAGATGACATCTTAATGTCCTCTGATTTTCACGGACAGAATGGAGAAGGTGGAGAAACTTTTTTTTTTGTCTCCACGTCCAAGATAAACTGATGTCCTCAAACTCCGATCAAAATAATGAGAGAAAATAGTCGTGTGACCCTTTCCTTAGGCTTAAAATTCAACCAGATACAATACAAGCGCTATGCTCCAGTACCTCTCCCCCATACTAGATTCATCAACAGGGACACAGGATAAAAGCAATGCTGAGATTCTACCTAAGCTCCCCTTCTTTTCCTGGCATATTCATGTGTCGGCAAAAGGGAGTTTAATAAAAATGGTGCAGATTCTATTAATGCACTTATGCAAGTAAAGTACCACAAGTACAATAATAAACTTTCCTATTGATGACCCACAGACAATATTACATTTATCATTTGATCCATGGTTTCCTTTAGGCAGTTTTAATTCCTTTCTTCTTAACCCTCCGTCACATACAATATTCGGACTAACGAGTTCACATACAATGTGCCTGTCAGGCGCCTGCTGGAAAAATACCTATAATATCTAATGTTTGCAATTTCAGTGCTCTAAAAGTGATCAGTGACCTTCATAGGGATGTAATAAAAGAGACTACACATAATCAGTTGCAAAAAAAAAACATTTACTTAACATAAAACTAATAACTATGAAATACAAACTTTTCAAAACTCCCGCCAAATAGTCCCCAGTTCGACTCTCTCAAAAAAATGTACAAAGAAAATTTTTGAACACAAACTTAATTTTAAGGTACCTTAAGTACTATTAAAAACATATTCAATCAGAAGTAGATGCTGAGGTTTCCCCAGAAAAGTCACACTTGCAGAGCAAATAGCAAGAATTACACACCATTTTTGCATGTGTCAGGCAAATTGCTTTATGACATTTGAGACATTCATAATTTGAAAGCCTTCTGGTTCCGCTTTCCATTTGGCAGGTGGTGCAGATGGTGACTTTTCACCATCATCTTCTGGGCGGAACCTTTTGAGCTGAACTTGTAGGCGAGAGGGGATACCGATTGTTTTCACGCTTCTCCTGCGTAGCTCTCCAAGTACTAGTTCATGGGCCAATTTTTTCAGATACAATCGTCTACGGAGTGGTTCAAGCTTGTTTTGAAGATAAATTACTTGTGAATTTATACCACCCGAATTCAACATAGCAAAAAATATGACCATTGGCCAGCGTTTGATGTTTCTGCTGACGTTGAAAGTGGAGCACATCTGATCTGCTGTATCCACACCCCCTTTGGTGGCATTGTAAAATGTAATTATCTCCGGTTTTTTTTCTGCCCCAGTCCCAGGATCAATGGCAGCATCATCATGAAGTGTTGATAGAAGTACGATTTTTTTGGCATGTGGTACATAGGAAACTAAAGCCTTTCCATTATGGAATGCAAACATACTGCTGTACTGTTGTCTCTCTTTCACACTTACAAACTGTGGCGGCAATTCCCTTTTGTTTTTTCTTACAGTTCCCACATATGACAGCTTCTGAATTTTCAGATAATCAATCAGATCACAACTTGTAAACCAATTGTCAGCTGTAATATTGCGACCCGATCCAAATAAGGGTTCAGCCAGTCTTTTTACAACATCAATGGGTTTGTTGCTCACACAGTAAGGACCTTGTGGTTGTTTTCCTGCATAAACTTCCAGGTTGTAAGTGTAGGTCTTACTGGCATCAACAAGGGCATAAATTTTTATTCCATATTTGTTTGGCTTTGATGGAATATATTGACGAAAGGCACATCTACCACGAAAACCAGGGAGCATTTCGTCAATAGTGAGATTCTCTCCAGGGTAATAACTTTGTTTACAGTTTACAACAAATCTTTGAAATATATCACGAATTGGAGCAAGTCGGTCATGTGTTTTGCGTTCGGTTCGGGTAGTTCTGTCGTCAAACCGAAGGCAACGAATTAGAATCTTGAATCTGTTTATGGACATAACAAGGCTAAATTTTTCAACTCCATCCCCATCTTTACCCCAAAGTTCCTCCAAACTTTGTCTATTTGCCCTATAAGCTCCTGCAAGGTACAGTAATCCCAAAAAAGCACGCAGTTCTATTTCATCTGTGGGCTTGATGGTTCTGTTGCAGATGTACTTGTCCTTTATAATGTCTATATATTGGTTGGTATATGTGACAATAGAGTCCAGAATGTCATCTGTAAATATACTGTTCCAGCATTCAACTGCAGTTTTTGCATTACGTGCAGTTCCTATTACTGCAGGAAGGTGAGTAATAATGTTTAAAGGTTCCCTACGTTTTTTCTGGAATGGCTTCTTGTTCCATTTAGTATTTTTATCTTTTCCAATATAATATGATCCAACTTCTTCATCCTCACCACTGTCACCATCTTGCTCTGTTTCAGAATCCAGGACACATTCTTCCACCTCATCATGAGAATCAATCTCACTTTCCTCTCCTAAATCCTCATTCAGTGTGAGGTCTCTATCATCTAACAGCATGTTTGTTACTTCCTCAACATCAAGTTGTTTGGATAAATTGTACATTTTCCTCTCCATTCCAGCAGATAATCTGAAGCAAGAGAGGGAATATGTTAGGGAACTACTGTATATGCCTGAGCAGCACACTTTCTTTTATAAAATCTCCCTTATTTCTATGAAATATCCTCACATTTTGTGCTATACATTCATAAAACAAGCTAAATAAACTATTGTGATGAATAAAAACATAAAATACCAACCTTACTGAATGTGACGTAATCACATACAATGAGCCTGAGAGATCTGTGCAGCTATATCCTCTCCCCTGAAGCTCTGAAATCCAACTGTGATATCAGGTTTCACAGACCTTCAAGAGACAGGAGACTACCTGGAGGGAGGGGGTTTCCTCACAATCTGGTGAGGAAGGAGAAATGAAAGTAAAAGAGAAGCGCCTGTCAGATCAGATGTATGTGACGGAGGCTTAATGACATACACAGTATGATTTGAGACAGAGCATTATGATATTGTAGTTTATTTTTAATGATAGTTAAGAGCTGCTATGTGTTTATATTATTCTGTTTTAGGCTAAAATCACACAGTAGCAGAATTTTTCCAACAAGTCCTATCTACAAATTAGACCATGCTGGGTTTTTCTTTTAATGGACCTTAGGCGTATATGAAAATGCAGCATGCAGAATAAAATGGCCCAAGTACTTACAATGTGAGTTTAATTTTTTTCACTCTGAACAAAAATACCATCAGAATCCATTGATGAGCACACTGGCAGTATATACATATTTGCATACAGTATATACTTCACCTGATGACCAATTTATGGAATTTCAATAGGGATGCAGTGGCAATCTTTATTTCTTTGAATGTCATTAGACACCTTAATATTGTTTGTTTCTAGATTTTAGATATTTTACTGTAGTTTGAGTTGAATGTCCAACTTTAAATCAGGTGATAATTAGAGATGAGTGAATCCGAACTTAAAAGTTCGAAGATCATATTGGACAGTTATTGTCTGGTGCTAAGCACTGAACATGGACTTTCCCTGGAAGCCAGTTGCAATGTTTGTAACATCAGGAAAAGTCTGACAAAGAGAATGTTTGGGTTTCCATTGTTTTCGGTGGGATTTGGGTTCTGGTTCAAGTTTGGGTACAGTTCTATTACCCGAACCGAACTTTGGAATTAGGTTTGGATTGGGTACTAGAAACCGAACTCCCACGGGTACCAGAATCTCTGCTTCCATGTACTTCCTAATGATAATGTAATACACAGTAACACCACATTCGTCAGAGAAAGAGCAAAGAAGAGTCTACAACTTAAAGTTTTATTCCCAAAATAACAAATTATCTGTCATCTGTGGGATAGAGTATAAGTTGCTGAATGGTGGAGGTCCAACCTCTAGGATCCACCAATGATCCCAAGATCAGGGCTCTTGCATTCCGAGAACAGGGCTGTGCATCCTCATCTTGAATGGAGTGGAGGTGAGCATGCCCAACCTCTGTTCTATTCATTGTCTATGGGACTTTCAGAAATAACTGAGTACAGAGCTTGTTTTCAGGGCTCCAGAGGCCTGATTTTGGGTTTACTGAGGGTTCCAGTGATTGGACATCCAGCAATAAGTGAGTAATCCCTTGTCCTATGGATAAGAGATAATATGATTTTGTTAAATACTAAAGATGAGCAAATGTTTTAAAATATTAATTCGCCAGCTGAATGTTCCCCAAAATGGGATTTGTAGCAAATTGCTAATCTCAATACTGTAAATCCTCTAACTGCCTGGAAAAAACATGGATAATATCATAAGGTCTCCTAATATTCTACTGAACAACTTTTGAGCTCTTTCTTAATGCAAACACAACATTAAACTGCCCTTGATTGAAGTGCATCAAGAATAAAAAAAAACATTGTGCACCTCCACATTACTTGAATCCTTGGAATATTGTTTACAGACTGAGACTACCACTCTCATTTTCAATGTTTTGTGCTGCAGTAGTACACCACAATCAGATTTAGTGCCTGTGATGAGGAGCCGGGACCTGCGAATTTCAGGGAATTTGAATCAAAGTCGCTTTATGGCGGATTGATCTGCTCATCTTGAGTAAATACCCTTTAATAAGGCATATTGAAAAAGGTCATTACCGTATATATTTATGTATAAGCCGAGATTTTCAGCACAGTACTGAAAGTGCCCCCCTCAGTTTATACACAAGTCATGGTCCAGAAAGCCGGTGGGGGAGGGGGAGCGGGGATCCGGCGGCTGTAGCACAGTGACAGCTGCAGCCGCCGGCTTGCAGAACACATCAATACTCACCCTCAGTCACTGCATCTTCATCCCTGCATCTCTAACCCGGTGCCGGCAGCTCTCTCCTGTTCCTGTGCTCAGCGGTCATGTGGTACTGCTTATTAAGGTCATGAATATGGACGCGACTTCACTCCCATAGGCGTGGAGCGCATATTCATGACCTCAATGAGCAGTACCATGTGACCGCTCAGCACAGGAATAACTGCCGCGCCAGGACAATGGAGATGCAGGGACATTCAGCGATGGAGCGAGTAGAGTGAGTATGACAGGGGAGGACAGGGGAGCCATGCATACAAGGATGGGACTGAGGGAGCTGAGCGTACAAGGATGGGACTGGGGAGCAGAGCTTACAAGGATGGGACCGGGGGAGCCGAGCATACAAGGATGGGACTGGGGGAGCTGAGCCATGCATATAAGGATGGGACCGGGGGACCAAAGCATACAAGGATGAGACTGGGGGAGCCAAACCATGCATACAAGGATGGGAGGGGGAGCCATGCATATAACAGTGGGAGCCACACAGAGCAGGACAGGATGGGGGGAACCACACATACTGGGATAGGGATGAGAGGACAATGCATACCCGGCTTATACTCGAGTCAATAAGCTTACCCAGTTTTCCGTGGCAAAATTAGGTGCCTCAGCTTATACTCGGGTCAGCTTATACTCGAGTATATATGGTCTTAGGCATCACCACTTTAGGTTTTTTTTAATTGTAAGGAGACGGAGATCTAAAACATCTCCCAAATTATCTATTGCACAGTAAAAAAAAATTACATACACAACAAAGATATATAAATTAATTGATCCTTGTGCATCACAAATGATGAGGAGAAGCAATATGCCCTCAAATTAAACAGCAAATTTAATGTGTATTTTAGACACCAGTTTTTTAACATATATCGACAAAAGAATGTATAGGACAAGAGTTTGGATGAAAGGACTGCCCGATTTTATTAAATATACCACCCCATGACAGTACTGATCTCAGTCCATCGTTCTGGTTAAAATTATGGGAGGAAATGAAGTAGAAAACTGCAAAATACAATCCATACACATGGCACAATTATATTAATGCTGCAGCATGGAACCATCTGTACTTTATATTGTAAAGATCCCAATCTAATCTCAATAATTGTTGTCTGTGCGCATTTAAGAATGGAAAACAAGTACACTAAACAGTGATGAATGGTAAGAGATTGAAACATTTTATTCTCTGCAAGTTATACCTAAGTATGCTGTACATAGACGTACTGCCCATATTCTGCATGTTTGTAAAAATAAATAACAAATACATATGTGTATATAATGAAAGCTCTTTAAGATGAAATCACAAAATTGCAATGAAAATTGGTCATCCAAGGGGGGAGAAGGCATTTTTGGCCAGTATGAAACTGAAAAACAGTGAAAGAAAATCTAGTCTGGATAATGTGATCTTTTAATGATAATTCACTTTCTATTTATATATATTAAATTTTATAAATGTGAGATAAAAAAAAATGGAATTATATTTTTCTGATAGATATTGAAAATATTTGTGTGCAAGTTTTAAACCCTCAGTAACAGTTAGCTTACATACAGTACAGATGTGTTACGTAGCCATGATATGACAGTAACTAATGTGAATGAAGATAGCTCCGATCGCATCAATTTAACCTCTTAGGCTACTTTCACACATCAGGTTTTTTGTTTCAGTCTAAATCCGGCGAATGTTGGAAAAACTGGATATGGCGCAGATTGTGAAAAACTGATGCGACGGATCTGTTTTTTTGACAGATCCGGCTAGCCTATCTAGATTATTGGATAAAAAAAAATTGGAGCATGCTCAGTTTAAAAAGCCGGATCAGGCCGCCGGATCCACCATTTTCTGCATCCGGCACCTTCCGGCTCCCATAGGCTTCCATTCAAGCAAACAGCCGGAAGCGCCGGATCCGGCACTTCAGGCTTTTTCACCAGAGACAAAAAACGTTACAGTAGACGTTTTTTCCAGACGAATCGAGTGTACGCCGGATCCGGCATCAAACCGGAAGGAACGCTTGGCCATCCGGTGCAATCCGGCGCTAATACAAGTCAATGGGAGAAAAGCCGGATCCGGTTTTTATTTTTTCCGGTTCTGGTTTTTCTTCTGAGAGCTGGATTTAGCCTGAAACAAAAAAACTGATGTGTGAAAGCAGCCTTACATGTCAAGTGTGATAATAGTATTTAAAGGTCTTCAAGATGGCAGCTTTTACGTCTAACGGTCATTAGTAACTTGTGATTGGTTCCCATGGCAGGGGCATCTTTGAAGGCCCTATGAGATCTGTTATGGAGCCCAGCCTGTGTCTGCAGTTCATGGGAGATTATCTATTCACAATACACTGCACTACCATTGTATCGTAGTGTATTTGCATAGGTCATTAAGAGATCACAGGTTCTAATAAAAAATGAAAAATAAACCAACAAAACATTAAAATATCTTTCAAAAATGGAATAGTTTAAATCACCCCTCCTTTTTTTCCAAATAATAAAATAACATACAGTATTTGGTACTGCTATGCGCATAATTACCTGAACTAACAAAATACAAAAAATATTTGCCCCATTCGGTGAACACTGAAATGGAAAAAAATGCCAGACTGGATAGTTTTTTTGTCTCTGCAATTCTCCCAAAAAATACAATAAAACCAATGAAAAGTTTGTAGGTTCCTCTGAGTTGTAGCAAAAGAAACATCAGCTAAATGCACAAATAAAGCAAGCTGGAAAACTGATCAATTGATGGAAAAATTTTAAAAAAAAGTTTCAGAAAACTGTAGCACAGACCAAATTTTTTTTTTTTTTTAGAAATTTCCGTTTTTTTTGCCAATTAAATAATAAAAACAATGCAAGTTTAGTATTTCTGTTATTGTACTATCCTGGAGAATCATATTACAAGGTAATTTTGCTGCACAACAAATGTCATAAAATCAAAAAAGAATTTTACAGCACTTTTTTTTTTAAATTTCAGTACAGTACGTGGTAAAATGAATAGTGTCGTTCAAAACAACAACTCCCGTACGTAATAAATAAATAAAATAAGATGCGATACAGCTATGATGATGCAAAAACAAAACTGTTACAGATCTTGGAAGAAGAGTAAGATAACGAAAATTAGGAAGCTAATGTTTATTTAATTAGACATTGTGCCAATAAACACATTATATTATAAAATACTAAGATATACATTGTGAAAAAAAAATAATTTAGATGGAGGCTTAAAATTGTGGACCTAGTATTATTATACTAGTATAATAAGTTGAAAGAGAATGAATAAGTGGATAAAGGCATCACATAATGCAATCAAAAGAAAACATTCACAAGTGACAAAACTAATTGGACCATTAAATCTGAACCAGCGATACAAATATTAAATATGTTTTTTATTATTATTTAAGAATGATATTTTATGTTTCCCTTACCATGCAGTTAATTATTACAGTCACCGTAATATAATACAAATAATAATAATAATAATAATAATAATGACATTCAACCAAAAATTAAATGCTACAAATGATCCAACTGGAGAAAATAGTATAATGAGAACATAATAACCAGGTTTACAAAATACAGAAAGTCATACACAATATGTGAACACATGAAGGATCTGTCAGTTTAGCGCTGCATGCACTAGGTTCATCTGATTCTATCATTATCTATTGACTGTGAATGTCTGCACCGATTTGCTGTATTTATAACAAGATTTTTTTTAAGTTGAAATATACAATTAAATTGAATTCAGATGCTGATTTAATATAAAACGTCAGGAAAAAAAAATAAACCAGTAGATGAGGTGTAAACCAGCAGATGAGGTCGAAACCAAATGACAGATGAGGCATAGAACATGATTTTCTGCTTAGAAAGGAAATAATAAAATGACTGTTGAAAAACGATTTACAAATTCACTAACGTAAAGTAACTATATAAAAAAAAACTTTTACAAAGGAGAAGTAAATACATATAGAACAAAATAAAGTAAAATAAAGTATGCAAACATATGTAAAGAAATAGACAGCTAGTCAGGGCGTAACAGTCCAGCTTTAACACATTATGCACCATAGTATAATGACAGAAATAATGTAAACCAAAAAAAAATACAAATTCAATCCAGATCTGGATAAATTAATTGATCTCTATAAAAGTAGCATTACCCTGAAGTCAGTCATTTGTTTCTGCCATTAAATAATTGAATAATTGGGACTAACATATATATATGTATAAATATAAATATATATATATATATATATACATACATATATATGTATATATAGATATATATATATATATATACATACACACATAGTATTTATGTTTATAAACAGTATATCTCTCTATCTATCTATCCATCTATCTATATATACATATATATGCATGAATAGATAAAGGAAGATCAGGTACATGATATGTACTACTTTCCAATATATAATTGGAAAGTAGTACATATCAGGTGCCTGATTTTCCCTCTTTTCTTCTTGGTATTGATTAGCTATTCTTACTACAGACATTATATATGTATATATATATATATATATATATATATATACCGGTATATATACTGTATATATATATATATATATATACAGACATTCTATATGCATACTGTTTTACTATATTACTATCTATTGGATTTGTTATAGAGCATGTTAACACAATATTAATTTTATAATTAGATAAATAATTTATCTAAACGTCTTTCGAAGAGGGTCTGCTAGCATTATATGCATGTTATAACATAGAGGTAGAAATTGCTGAGTTTGCACTTTTGCGCACCTTGCTCATAGTTCGATATATGTACGAGTGAACTTGCTGCATCATACCAAGTCCCAGTCTAAGAATGATGGAACCTCCATAGGCACATGACACGTTCAGAATTGCTACGTCTGTAAATCCATGATTACAATTTTTAGTTCCTAAAACAAAGATCATTTTGTAAAGATGTTTCCAGTAACGTAACTAAGCCACTAAACCATAGCAAAGCTGGCCGAATTGTTTAAAAGATATTGCTTTGGCAGTATGTCATTTTCTAATACGGATAGCAATTTTAAATATCCAAATGTATAAAATTAATTTAAAAGTATTAAAACAAAATGACAATTCTTTCCATAGATCTGTGTATTTTTTGTTGTTGTAATTTTTGTGTTTTTACCCCAATCATCCCAGGATAAGTCAGATTTTAATCAGATTTTACGTCTTTCCTTCTTGTTACAGTGTATACATACAATAAAGGTATCTTGTTTCAACGATCTTCAAATATGTATCTGCACTTGGTTGTATGTGTGCAATAAAAGTCTCTTTTATATTGAACGCTAATCCTAAACAAACCCAAAACGTAAGCACCAAACAGTCCAAGAGTACAACAAAAGAGAATTATATAATCCTAGCTGAGTGAAATCTTTCATCTTTGATTTACAGGTTTGAGTCTGCAGTAAATGAAACCATATTGTTCCATATCTTTCATATCACTGCTTTTCCCCAAATCTTGTTTTAATTAAGTTTTCTTTCATATTTCTGACTAAAAAGCATGACAATCTTCACTTATGGCTTTAATATATCTCCTTACAGTCAGAAAAATATAAAAATATATAAAATAAAATAATGCTTTAGAAGTCCGGCCACTATCAAGTGCTGTGACTAGGATATTGCTAGGGAATACATCATTCCTGCTTTTTCTCATTACATGCAGAACTGTGCCAGGATACCAAGCAGTGCAAGCAATTCTGAAGAAGAAGAAGAAGAAATCCCAAAATTCCACTCTCCTTCACAGTAATATAAATAACATGGCAAATTCATTATCTATGAGATCATCAAACATGCTATTAGGGGCTTATTATATGGATTGATGGGGCAACAAGATGGGGCCCAGTAGGGCATCAGCCAAGAACAGATATACATTGCATTACTTCTTTTTGGCCTCTGTTTCCTCATAGCTATATGGAAATTGGACAACGCATTATTACTTTGCTAATGAATGTAGATCATAGTCAGCTTTGTAGGGGAACTGATGATCACTACCAGAAGGCCAGTAGGGTTCACCTTCGGGGCTAGCACAATTAAAGCAAATGTTCCTTTGATGATGACAGACACACATCTGCACAATTATAGTTGTATAGTATTACTGGAAAAAAGGACTAATGTGCCAACAGCCATGCCCCGTACTATGATTATATTTTGCACAAAAATTGCTCTTCCTCTTCCTGCATTGGCTCATAATATGATTTTGTCACAATTTTTTTTATTTGTCTTGCTTATTTAGCGCCAATATATTTCTCAGAATTTCATAGACATTTTCGCCACTAAATGTAAATTCATTTATCAGAATGTTTTTTGCAATGTGGAAGGAACCGGGCTGCTCAGAGCAAATCCAGGTAAACACAGGAAAAATATACAAATTCCATGCAGATGTTATCGTTGGTATTATGAGGAACGAAGGACTGCTAAACTACCAGTGCTAACCACTGGGCCACCATGCTATCAAATATTCTCCGGTTGTTAATGAGTAAAGTGGACCTTCATTGTTGCCCGAGCTACACCCCTTAAAAGGAAAACATATGTTTTTTAGGGTCTCAACAAATGCCTCCACCTTTTACAACACCTGTGCTGCATTCTACACAGTTGTTTATTGTCTTCTGACTCCCCCTGTATACTGCCAAAAATACCTTTTGAATTGCTCTCGAGCTTTTTGCAATCTGGACACTTGGGTCAGACGGGCATCTTTGCTGTGGCGTCTGTGCCTCCTCTCTGCTGCTAATTTTCATCCTCTGGCTTGGATTGATGTGAATGACGCATTCTGCATCATTCACATGGCCTAATGAAATCATGGTCCTGCGCAGCAGCATCACTGTCTCGCACAGGCACATTTTACTGGGCCCTATTGGACCAGAATAACAAGTCTTGGCGCATGCAGAGTTATGCTTTATGCCCTGCCCACAGGTGCTGTAAAAGGTGTGGAGGCCTTTGTTTCAGACACTAAAAAAACTGGTGACAGGTTACCTTTAAAGTCTAATTTTTCAGTTGGCTGATACATTCAGAATATAAACTGTTATTTTTCTTGTATTCTCAAGAAGAATAGAGGCTACCAGCATCATATCATTGTTGAGGCAAAAGTCCGTTATCAGAGGGAGATTTCTGTCATGAGATAATGAACAACTCTTCAATTCTGTAACTTACCTTACCAATTCCACCTCAGCCAAAAGGAAATATTTTAGTAGATACTACATTTCTAAACATTTTTGTAGCATTACATTATTTTAATAAAAATGTTATCTGATAGAAAAGGAGCAGTTCAGCGTCTGTCAAATTATCATCAGCTAAATTCTCTTGAAGAGGAGCTGTTCTGCAGAACATGGCAGTGGCTGCTACATACTGGAGTTGCACATTGCAGCTTCATTCAATGTTTTTACCTCTGGCAACCACAAAAGCTTATAACTACAGATGAACAGATCGAGTCACAGAGGTTTGAGCTCAAGTTAAGTTTTCTGAAATTCACAGTTTCACGCAAATTCAAACACTTTGAGATTCAATTTTTGGTTTGCAAAGTAACACAAAAACTTGCCTGACACCATTTCCCAGAGTGCTGAAGCATCAGAGAGCAGGCTAATATTTTTTTGTGTGGACGCGTAGGCCTCCCATGAATGGTCTGCAGCTAGAACATCTAGTAGATTGTCATACCTTGTACAGTGGTGGTCAGTACCTGGGCCATCACAGACCAGCAGTTCCAAATGGAGCAGGGTTATTTTCCATTTCCAGAGTCACTGGGTAAATGTTTCTCTTCTGTAGAGTGTAAGCTCTTATGGTAAGCAGGGCCCTCTCTCTCTCTCTTGCCTGTAAAGTATAAGCTCCTATGGTCAGTGACATTCTTTCTATCTCTCTTTCCTATCCCCTACATGTATTTTACGAGCAATTACAAGCTTTTCAGCATTGAGATTTATGCAAATTTATTTGGCGCAAATTTAATTTGGGGGGAAAAGTCAGCAAATCAGTCAAATTCGAATTTAAAAACATTTGCTCCTTTTTACTCATAACAGCTGTTCGGTGGGGATGACAGGTGTTGGACCATCAATCTGATATTGATGTTCTATCTTAGAGACCAGATAGCTCCTACAAAAAAGTGACTGAACCTTGTCTATTCTCTACAAAACAGCTGAAATACACATCAATTGCCAACCTGCCTAATATTTTGCAGGTGCCTTTCATGCCTGCAAAACAGCTTTAACCATGGAAGCTTGATCCCATTAAGTCTTTATTGTGGTTTGGGTCATCTTCTTGGGAAAGAAAAAGTGACAATTGAAGAAGTAAAAGATAAGAGAAGCTGGAAAGTTGATGTTTGAGTATCCTTCATTTGAGATAAGCGATTTATCACCCTATGCCTGAGGCTACAGTAGATTACAGGGTATATTAATACCAAAAAAAGTAAAAGCTATGGCTAAAATTTCATTTATTGTGTTACAGGAAAGAAATATATCTTTGTACCGTGTTAGCCAGTAGATAGAAAAATATTTAGAATTGAGAGTCCTCAGTGGTTGATACCTTTTAATGGCTAACTGAAAAGATGGTAACAAATTGCAAGCTTTCGAGACTACATACGTCTCTTCATCAGGCAAAGACTAAAACAAATACTGAAGAATCAAATATTTATGCACAACATCAGAATTTGTTTTAGTCTTTGCCCGATGAAGAGACGTATGTAGTCTCGAAAGCTTGCAATTTGTTACCATCTTTTCAGTTAGGCATTAAAAGGTATCAACCACTGAGGACTCTCAACTCTGAATGTTTATTGTGTTAAAATATATTCTGGGTGGGCATTTTCTTCCAACCTACATGCATTCTTCATTTTTGGGTAATAGCATTTTTGCAGCATCGGACAGTTTGACTTCTGAAGCTTCTTTCCTTTTACAGTTTGTAGCCAGCTACAGAATAAGTTAACATTGAAATTTATCACAGGGCTTGTATAATAAAGGAGTCAGTAGCTCTTACTTCTCTATTTCTGAATGAACTTCAAAGCTCAACCTGATTAAAATATAATAAAAGCATGCACTGTTGAATGCAGATAAAATCTGTTTATTTGGCATTATACGTTCTCCGCAGCTTCTGTATGCTTTAATTGGATAAATTAATTTGATAATTTTCCAGACTGGCTTGATCATAAAATATTAAAGATCTTTGATCTTGCCTTGAATGTGTTATTCTGGAGTGCAGACTTTAGAGTCATAAACTTTACTTTTCGAGTTAAAAAGGGAATATCTCAGGGCTTAATTTATCTAATGTCTAATAAATATTGCTAATTTGTTGTCATGTGATAGATTCTTCCAAGTGATGGAATCTGGGCAATGAACTCTGGATTTATATAAATTATAGCAATTGTTTCTCTTTATTTCTAAAAGCAAAAAAAAAGCTAATTTCCTTGGTTTACCATTTCACAAGAGATTTTTCATTGTGATATAAGTTTTACTTTTTGCTACAAATTTGTTATACAATACTGTGCAAACATTTTAGGTAGGTGTTGAAAAAAATGCTGCAGAGTAAGAATGTTCTCAATAACATAAATGTCAAAAGTTTAGTTTTATCAATTAATAAAATGCAAAGTAAATGAACAAAAGAGAAACGTAAATAAAATAGCTGTGAACCTCCACCATGCTTCCCTGTTGCAGACTATAATTATTGTCCAATTCGCCTGCATTTTGGAAACAAACAAATATTTCACATTTTGACTCTTTAGTCCAGAGCAGCTGTTGACATTTTGCTGCACTACATTTCCAAAGTTTTCGTGCATAGTTGAGCCACTCGTACTTGTTATCATGTCATAGATATGGTTTTTGGACTGTTTCTCGATGAAGATGAATTCTTGACCAGTTTTTCCATGCAGGAAATGGATGTAACTGGGTCCCACTTGTTGCTGCCAGTTCTGAGCTGATGGCAGTGCTGGACATCTTCTGATTTCGAAGGGAAGCAAGATATGTCTCTTATCTGCCACAAGAACTTTCCTTAAGGTACCGTCACACTAAGCGACGCTGCAGCGATACCGACAATGATCCGGATCGCTGCAGCGTCGCTGTTTGGTCGCTGGAGAGCTGTCACACAGACAGCTCTCCAGTAGGGTTGAGCGAAACGGGTCGTTCATTTTCAAAAGTCGCCGACTTTTGGCAAAGTCGGGTTTCATGAAACCCGATCCGACCCCTGTGCGGGGTCGGCCATGCGGTATGCGACTTTCGCGCCAAAGTCGCGTTTCAATGACGCGAAAAGCGCCATTTCTCAGCCAATGAAGGTAAACGCAGAGTGTGGGCAGCGTGATGACATAGGTCCTGGTCCCCACCATCTTAGAGAAGGGCATTGCAGTGATTGGCTTGCTGTCTGCGGCGTCACAGGGACTATAAAGGGGCGTTCCCGCCGACCGCCATGTTACTGCTGCTGATCTGAGCTTAGGGAGAGGTTGCTGCCGCTTCGTCAGAAGCAGGGATAGCGTTAGGCAGGGTCAATTAACCACCAAACCGCTTGTGCTGTAGCGATTTCCACTGCCCAACACCACCTTCGGTGTGCAGGGACAGTGGAAGCTACATTTTTTTTTTCCCCCTCAGCGCTGTAGCTCATTGGGCTGCCCTAGAAGGCTCCCTGATAGCTGCATTGCTGTGTGTACGCCGCTGTGCAAACCAACTGCTTTTTTCAAAGCACAAATCCTCTTGTTCCTTCCTTTCTGCACAGCTATCTTTTTGGTTTGTACACACTTTTTATTTAATTTGTGCATCAGTCCACTCCTTATTGCTGCCTGCCATACCTGGCTGAGATTACTGCAGGGAGATAGTAATTGAAGGACACTCCCTGTTTTTTTTTTTTTTGTGGGAGATTAAGATTGACATTTCTGCTAGAGTGCCATCCCTGTCTGTGTCATCTCGCACTCAGTGGGCCATAGAAAGCCTATTTATTTTTTTGCTTGCTTTGGGTTATAAAATCTACCTGAAACAATCACTACATCAATCAGTGGGAGAAAAATATTGGCCTCAGGGCTTGTGTGCCACTCTTGACTCCTGTGTGCATCATCACTCACTCAGTGGGCCATAGAAAGCCTATTTATTTTTTTGCTTGATTTTGGTTCTAAAATCTACCTGAAAAAATAACTACATCAATCAGTGGGAGAAAAATATTGGCCTCAGGGCTTGTGTGCCACTCCTGACTCCTGTGTGCATCATCACTCACTCAGTGGGCCATAGAAAGCCCATTTTTTTTTTTTTTTGCTTTATTTGGATTCTACCTGAAAAAATCAATAAATCAATCAGTGGGAGATTAATATTGGCCTTTGGGCTTGTGTGCCAGTCCTAAGCGTGCCATCTCTCTCTCTCAGATAGTGGGCCATAGAAAGCCTATTTATTTTTTTTTTTTTTATTGGGTTTATAAATTTTCCCTGGAAAAAAAAAAAAAGTGGGAGATTAATATTGGCCTCTGGGCTTGTGTGCCAGTCCTGAGTGTGCCATCTCTCTCACAAATAGTGGGCCATAGAAAGCCTATTTATTTATTTTTTTTTTTGTTTTATAATTTCTCCCTTAAAAAAAAAAGGGAGATTAATATTGGCCTTTGGGCTTGTGTGCCAGTCCTAAGCGTGCCATCTCTCTCTGTCTCTCAGATAGTGGGCCATAGAAAGCCTATTTATTATTTTTTTTATTGGGTTTATAAATTTTCCCTGGAACAAAAAAAAAAGTGGGAGATAAATATTGGCCTCTGGGCTTGTGTGCCACTCCTGACTCCTGTGTGCGTCATCTCTCACTCAGTGGGCCATAGAAAGCCTTTTTTTGTTTTATTTGTTTTCTAAATTCTCCCTGAAAAAATCATTTTATTTTCTTTGGTTTCTAAATTCTTCCTGAAAAAATCATTTTATTCTATTTTTTTTTTTCCTAAAGTCTCCCTGAAAAAACAAAAAACAAAAAACAAATCAGTGGGAGATTAATATTGCCCTTTCTGCTTGTGTGCCAGTCTTGACTCCTGGGTGTGCCATCTCTCTCTCTCTCCAATTGTGGGCCATAGAAAGCCTATTATTTTTTTTAGCTTGATTTTGGTTCCAAAATCTACCTGAAAAAATCACTACATCAATCAGTGGAAGATAAATATTGGCCTCTGGGCTTGTGTGCCACTCCTGACTCCTGTGTGCTTCATCTCTCACTCAGTGGGCCATAGAAAGCCTTTTTTTGTTTTATTTGTTTTCTAAATTCTCCCTGAAAAAATCATTTTATTTTCTTTGGTTTCTAAATTCTTCCTGAAAAAATCATTTTATTCTATTTTTTTTTTCCTAAAGTCTCCCTGAAAAAAAAACAAAAAAAAAACAAATCAGTGGGAGAGTAATATTGCCCTTTCTGCTTGTGTGCCAGTCTTGACTCCTGGGTGTGCCATCTCTCTCTCTCTCTCCAATTGTGGGCCATAGAAAGCCTATTATTTTTTTAGCTTGATTTGGGTTCCAAAATCTACCTGAAAAAATCACTACATCAATCAGTGGGAGATAAATATTGGCCTCTGGGCTTGTGTGCCACTCCTGACTCCTGTGTGCGTCATCTCTCACTCAGTGGGCCATAGAAAGCCTTTTTTTGTTTTATTTGTTTTCTAAATTCTCCCTGAAAAAAATCATTTTATTTTATTTGGTTTCTAAATTCTTCCTGAAAAAATCATTTTATTCTATTTTTTTTTTCCTAAAGTCTCCCTGAAAAACAAAAAACAAAAACAAATCAGTGGGAGATTAATATTGCCCTTTCTGCTTGTGTGCCAGTCTTGACTCCTGGGTGTGCCATCTCTCTCTCTCTCTCCAATTGTGGGCCATAGAAAGCCTATTATTTTTTTTAGCTTGATTTGGGTTCCAAAATCTACCTGAAAAAATCACTACATCAATCAGTGGGAGATAAATATTGGCCTCTGGGCTTGTGTGCCACTCCTGACTCCTGTGTGCGTCATCTCTCACTCAGTGGGCCATAGAAAGCCTTTTTTTGTTTTATTTGTTTTCTAAATTCTCCCTGAAAAAATCATTTTATTTTATTTGGTTTCTAAATTCTTCCTGAAAAAATCATTTTATTCTATTTTTTTTTTCCTAAACTCTCCCTGAAAAAAAAAAAAAAAAAAAAAATCAGTGGGAGATTAATATTGCCCTTTCTGCTTGTGTGCCAGTCTTGACTCCTGGGTGTGCCATCTCTCTCTCTCTCTCCAATTGTGGGCCATAGAAAGCCTATTATTTTTTTTAGCTTGATTTGGGTTCCAAAATCTACCTGAAAAAATCACTACATCAATCAGTGGGAGATAAATATTGGCCTCTGGGCTTGTGTGCCACTCCTGACTCCTGTGTGCGTCATCTCTCACTCAGTGGGCCATAGAAAGCCTTTTTTTGTTTTATTTGTTTTCTAAATTCTCCCTGAAAAAATCATTTTATTTTATTTGGTTTCTAAATTCTTCCTGAAAAAATCATTTTATTCTATTATTTTTTTTCCTAAAGTCTCCCTTAAAAAAAAAAAAAATCAAATCAGTGGGAGATTAATATTTACATTTGTGCTTCAGTGACAGTCCTGCGTGTGTGGCATCTCTCTCATTTGTTGCCACCAACAACAGAGTGTGTAACATTGTGCCTGATTTTCGTTGTGGTCTCACTCACCTGTAAAGGGGTAGCTAAATCATACTGAAGTTATAGCTCACCGTGTAATTTGTGTGACAGCAAGAAATACCGTTAGTTTGTTTACGTTTTTAAAACAATGAGGAAGTATGGTGGAAGAGGTCGTGGCCGGGGGCGTTCATTGTCAGCTGGTAATGAGGGTAGTGGTAGTGGTGGAGCATCAGCTGGTCATGGAAAAAAAAATATTGCACCTAAGTCTGTAGCTGTGGAGCCAGGTTCGTCGTCTGGCTACACAAGGCCTCGAACGCTCCCTTTTCTGGGAGTAGGAAAACCGCTTTTAAAGCCGGAGCAGCAAGAGCAAGTTTTGGCTTATCTTGCTGACTCAGCCTCTAGCTCTTTTGCCTCCTCTCGTGAAACTGGTAAATGTCAAAGCAGCGCGTCGTTAGTGGATGTTCACGGTCAGGGACAAGTCGCTTCCTTGTCCTCTTCAGCAAAAACAACAACAGAGAAGAATGCAGCAGGCGACACAACGGGTTACTCCATGGAGCTCTTTACACATACTGTCCCTGGCTTAGAAAGTGAAGCAGTTAACAGTCCATGCCCATTACAAGTTGAATCTGACATGGAGTGCACTGATGCACAGCCACAGCCAGACTACTATGCTGGTCCTTTGACTCAGACCACAACATTGCCCTCGCAGGGTGCTGATCAAGAATCAGACCCTGATGAGACTATGTTGCCCCATCACGAACGCTATACCACCGACCGACACGGTGACACAGACGAAGTTGCACACGAGCTACAAGAAGAGGTAATAGATGACCCAGTTCTTGACCCCGATTGGCAGCCATTGGGGGAACAGGGTGCAGGCGGCAGCAGTTCTGAAGCGGAGGAGGAGGGGCCGCAGCAGGCATCAACATCGCAACAGGTTCCATCTGCCGGGCCCGTATCTTGCCCAAAACGCGTGGCAAAGCCAAAACCTGTTGGAGGACAGCGTGGCCATCCGGTTAAAGCTCAGTCTGCAATGCCTGAAAAGGTATCCGATGCTAGAAAGAGTGCAGTCTGGCATTTTTTTAAACAACATCCAATTGATCAGCGCAAAGTCATCTGTCAAAAATGTTCAACTACCTTAAGCAGAGGACAGAATCTGAAAAGTCTCAATACAAGTTGCATGCATAGACATTTAACCACCATGCATTTGCAAGCCTGGACTAACTACCAAACGTCCCTTAAGGTTGTAGCACCCTCGGCCAATGAAGCTAGTCAGCAACGCGACATCCCTTCCGGCAGTGTAGGGCCACCATTTTCTGCACCACCTGCAGTATCTGTGCAGGTTTCTTTGCCAGGCCAAAGCAGTCAGGGTCAGGGAATCACCAGTTTCGTAGTAGGAAACACTGCATCTAGGGCACCGGTGGCAACAATACCATCTCCCACCGTCTCTCAGTCTGCCATGTCCACCGGCACCCCCGCTAGTTCCACGATCTCCAGCTCTCCAGTCCAGCTCACCCTACATGAGACTATGGTTAGAAAAAGGAAGTACTTAGCCTCGCATCTGCGTACACAGGGTTTGAACGCACACATAGCTAGACTAATCTCGTTAGAGATGATGCCCTACCGGTAAGTTGAAAGCGAAGCTTTCAAAGCCCTGATGGACTACGCTGTACCACGCTACGAGCTACCCAGTCGACACTTTTTTTCCAGAAAAGCCATCCCAGCCCTCCACCAGCATGTTAAAGAGCGCATCGTCCATGCACTCAGGCAATCTGTGAGCACAAAGGTGCACCTGACAACAGATGCATGGACCAGTAGGCATGGCCAGGGACGTTACGTGTCCATCACGGCACACTGGGTAAATGTGGTGGATGCAGGGTCCACAGGGGACAGCAAGTTTGGGACAGTTCTGCCTAGCCCACGGTCTAGCAAACAATTGGCTGTAGCCGTTCGCACCCCCTCCTCCTCCTCTTCGTCCTCCTGCAGAAGCGAGAGCTCGTCCACAGACCGCAGTCGCACAACCACTCCATCCGCAGCTGCCACTGTTGCACACCAGGTCTCCCATTATGGGGCAGCTACTGGCAAACGTCAGCAGGCTGTATTGGCTATGAAGTGTTTGGGCGACAACAGACACACCGCGGAAGTTCTGTCCGAGTTCTTGCAGAAAGAAACGCAGTCGTGGCTGGGCACTGTAGATCTTGAGGCAGGCAAGGTAGTGAGTGATAACGGAAGGAATTTCATGGCTGCCATCTCCCTTTCCCAACTGAAACACATTCCTTGCCTGGCTCACACCTTAAACCTGGTGGTGCAGTGCTTCCTGAAAAGTTATCCGGGGTTATCCGACCTGCTCCTCAAAGTGCGTGGACTTTGCTCACATATCCGCCGTTCACCCGTACACTCCAGCCGTATGCAGACCTATCAGCGTTCTTTGAACCTTCCCCAGCATCGCCTAATCATAGACGTTGCAACAAGGTGGAACTCAACACTGCACATGCTTCAGAGACTGTGTGAACAGAGGCGGGCTGTTATGTTTTTGTGGGAGGATACACATACACGGGCAGGCAGTAGGATGGCAGACATGGAGTTGTCAGGTGTGCAGTGGTCGAAGATTCAAGACATGTGTCAAGTCCTTCAGTGTTTTGAGGAATGCACACGGCTGGTTAGTGCAGACAACGCCATAATAAGCATGAGCATCCCCCTAATGCGTCTGCTGATGCAAAGTTTGACGCACATAAAGGATCAGGCGTCTGCAGCTGAGGAAGAGGAAAGCCTTGATGACAGTCAGCCATTGTCTGGCCAGGGCAGTGTACAGGACGAGGTAGCGGGCGAAGAGGAGGAGGAGGACGAGGAGGATGATGGGGATGATTATATTTTTAATGAGGAAGCTTTTCCGGGGCCACTGGAAATTGGTGGCGCGGCAAGGCCGGGTTCTGGTTTTTTGAGGGACACAAGTGACGTTGATTTGCCTGAAACTGCCCCTCAACCAAGCACAACCGCAGATTTGAGAACTGGAACTTTGGCCCACATGGCGGATTATGCCTTACGTATCCTCAAAAGGGACACACGCATAACTAAAATGATGAATGATGACGATTACTGGTTGGCCTGCCTCCTTGATCCTCGCTATAAAGGCAAATTGCAAAATATAATGCCACATGAGAACTTGGAACTAATATTAGCAACCAAACAATCAACTCTTGTTGACCGTTTGCTTCTGGCATTCCCTGCACACAGCGCCCGTGATCGTTCTCACACGAGCTGCAGGGGCCAGCAGACCAGAGGAGTTAGAGGGGCAGAAATCAGAAGTGGCGTTGGCCAGAGGGGTTTTCTGACCAGGTTGTGGAGTGATTTTGCTATGACCGCAGACAGGACAGGTACTGCAGCATCAATTCAAAGTGACAGGAGACAACATTTGTCCAGTATGGTTACAAACTATTTTTCATCCCTTATCGATGTTCTCCCTCAACCGTCATTCCCATTTGATTACTGGGCATCAAAATTAGACACCTGGCCAGAATTGGCAGAATATGCATTGCAGGAGCTTGCTTGCCCGGCAGCTAGTGTCCTATCAGAAAGAGTATTCAGTGCTGCAGGTTCAATACTAACAGAAAAAAGGACTCGTCTGGCTACCCAAAATGTAGATGATCTAACCTTCATTAAAATGAACCACAACTGGATTTCGAAATCTTTTGCCCCACCTTGCCCGGCTGACACCTAGCTTTCCTATGAAAAGGTCTTGCCTGTGGACTATTCTGAATGCCTTTTCCAATCTCGTAATTTTCTGCACCTGATTGTCCAGCATACGACATGTTTACACCTCACTAAATGGCCAAACTCCCCACACGGGGCCGTGGTATTGACACTTGGCAACAGCACCCGTGAGAGTGCAGTTTGTCTGAAGAGGTGGGTGAGCCCGCTTTTGGTCGACGGCACTGCCACTGGGTCCCTCCTAGTACAATAAAGTGTCTCTGGCGGTGGTGGTGCGCACCCAACGTCAGACACACCGTTGTAATATGAGGGGCCCTGGGCCTGTACCGCCAGCCACAAGACAGTTTCCCCCCACCCCAGCTCAAACAGTGCTCTACCACTTGCAAAATTATCTCACAGCTCCACCAATGTTTAGTCTATGCGCTGACATCCTTCAATGCCTGCCACTGACAATACCATTGTATTGACATTTTTGTTATGTTAGGCCTTCGATGCCTGTCTGTGGTCACTCCTTCCACTAGGCCTCCACTGACCACACCACTACTGCCCGTGTACCCCTGTAACCAATTTAAAATTGCCTACAGCCATGTGTTATTATTTTAGGCCTTCGATGCCTGTCTGCGGTCACTCCTTCCACTAGGCCTCCACTGACCACAGCACTGCTGCCCGTGTACCCCTGGAACCAATTTAAAATTGCCTACAGCCATGTGTTATTATTTTAGGCCTTCGATGCCTGTCTGCGGTCACTCCTTCCACTAGGCCTCCACTGACCACAGCACTGCTGCCCGTGTACCCCTGGAACCAATTTAAAATTGCCTACAGCCATGTGTTATTATTTTAGGCCTTCGATGCCTGTCTGCGGTCACTCCTTCCACTAGGCCTCCACTGACCACACCACTGCTGCCCGTGTACCCCTGGAACCAATTTAAAATTGCCTACAGCCATGTGTTATTATTTTAGGCCTTCGATGCCTGTCTGCGGTCACTCCTTCCACTAGGCCTCCACTGACCACACCACTGCTGCCCGTGTACCCCTGGAACCAATTTAAAATTGCCTACAGCCATGTGTTATTATTTTAGGCCTTCGATGCCTGTCTGCGGTCACTCCTTCCACTAGGCCTCCACTGACCACACCACTGCTGCCCGTGTACCCCTGGAACCAATTTAAAATTGCCTACAGCCATGTGTTATTATTTTAGGCCTTCGATGCCTGTCTGCGGTCACTCCTTCCACTAGGCCTCCACTGACCACACCACTGCTGCCCGTGTACCCCTGGAACCAATTTAAAATTGCCTACAGCCATGTGTTATTATTTTAGGCCTTCGATGCCTGTCTGCGGTCACTCCTTCCACTAGGCCTCCACTGACCACACCACTGCTGCCCGTGTACCCCTGGAACCAATTTAAAATTGCCTACAGCCATGTGTTATTATTTTATGCCTTCGATGCCTGTCTGCGGTGACTCCTTCCAGTAAGCCTCCACTGACCACACCACTGCTGCCCGTGTACCCCTGGAACCAATTTAAAATTGCCTACAGCCATGTGTTATTATTTTAGGCCTTCGATGCCTGTCTGCGGTCACTCCTTCCACTAGGCCTCCACTGACCACACCACTGCTGCCCGTGTACCCCTGGAACCAATTTAAAATTGCCTACAGCCATGTGTTATTATTTTAGGCCTTCGATGCCTTTCTGCGGTCACTCCTTCCACTAGGCCTCCACTGACCACACCACTGCTGCCCGTGTACCCCTGGAACCAATTTAAAATTGCCTACAGCCATGTGTTATTATTTTAGGCCTTCGATGCCTGTCTGCGGTCACTCCTTCCACTAGGCCTCCACTGACCACACCACTGCTGCCCGTGTACCCCTGGAACCAATTTAAAATTGCCTACAGCCATGTGTTATTATTTTAGGCCTTCGATGCCTGTCTGCGGTGACTCCTTCCACTAGGCCTCCACTGACCACACCACTGCTGCCCGTGTACCCCTGGAACCAATTTAAAATTGCCTACAGCCATGTGTTATTATTTTATGCCTTCGATGCCTGTCTGCGGTCACTCCTTCCACTAGGCCTCCACTGACCACACCACTGCTGCCCGTGTACCCCTGGAACCAATTTAAAATTGCCTACAGCCATGTGTTATTATTTTAGGCCTTCGATGCATGTCTGCGGTCACTCCTTCCACTAGGCCTCCACTGACCACACCACTGCTGCCCGTGTACCCCTGGAACCAATTTAAAATTGCCTACAGCCATGTGTTATTATTTTAGGCCTTTGATGCCTGTCTGCGGTGACTCCTTCCACTAGGCCTCCACTGACCACACCACTGCTGCCCGTGTACCCCTGGAACCAATTTAAAATTGCCTACAGCCATGTGTTATTATTTTAGGCCTTCGATGCCTGTCTGCGGTCACTCCTTCCACTAGGCCTCCACTGACCACACCACTGCTGCCCGTGTACCCCTGGAACCAATTTAAAATTGCCTACAGCCATGTGTTATTATTTTAGGCCTTCGATGCCTGTCTGCGGTCACTCCTTCCACTAGGCCTCCACTGACCACACCACTGCTGCCCGTGTACCCCTGGAACCAATTTAAAATTGCCTACAGCCATGTGTTATTATTTTAGGCCTTCGATGCCTGTCTGCGGTCACTCCTTCCACTAGGCCTCCACTGACCACACCACTGCTGCCAGTGTACCCCTGGAACCAATTTAAAATTGCCTACAGCCATGTGTTATTATTTTAGGCCTTCGATGCCTGTCTGCGGTCACTCCTTCCACTAGGCCTCCACTGACCACACCACTGCTGCCCGTGTACCCCTGGAACCAATTTAAAATTGCCTACAGCCATGTGTTATTATTTTAGGCCTTCGATGCCTGTCTGCGGTCACTCCTTCCACTAGGCCTCCACTGACCACACCACTGCTGCCCGTGTACCCCTGGAACCAATTTAAAATTGCCTACAGCCATGTGTTATTATTTTAGGCCTTCGATGCCTGTCTGCGGTCACTCCTTCCACTAGGCCTCCACTGACCACACCACTGCTGCCCGTGTACCCATGGAACCAATTTAAAATTGCCTACAGCCATGTGTTATTATTTTAGGCCTTCGATGCCTGTCTGCGGTCACTCCTTCCACTAGGCCTCCACTGACCACACCACTGCTGCCCGTGTACCCCTGGAACCAATTTAAAATTGCCTACAGCCATGTGTTATTATTTTAGGCCTTCGATGCCTGTCTGCGGTCACTCCTTCCACTAGGCCTCCACTGACCACACCACTGCTGCCCGTGTACCCCTGGAACCAATTTAAAATTGCCTACAGCCATGTGTTATTATTTTAGGCCTTCGATGCCTGTCTGCGGTGACTCCTTCCACTAGGCCTCCACTGACCACACCACTGCTGCCCGTGTACCCCTGGAACCAATTTAAAATTGCCTACAGCCATGTGTTATTATTTTAGGCCTTCGATGCCTGTCTGCGGTCACTCCTTCCACTAGGCCTCCACTGACCACACCACTGCTGCCCGTGTACCCCTGGAACCAATTTAAAATTGCCTACAGCCATGTGTTATTATTTTAGGCCTTCGATGCCTGTCTGCGGTCACTCCTTCCACTAGACCTCCACTGACCACACCACTGCTGCCCGTGTACCCCTGGAACCAATTTAAAATTGCCTACAGCCATGTGTTATTATTTTAGGCCTTCGATGCCTGTCTGCGGTGACTCCTTCCACTAGGCCTCCACTGACCACACCACTGCTGCCCGTGTACCCCTGGAACCAATTTAAAATTGCCTACAGCCATGTGTTATTATTTTAGGCCTTCGATGCCTGTCTGCGGTCACTCCTTCCACTAGGCCTCCACTGACCACACCACTGCTGCCCGTGTACCCCTGGAACCAATTTAAAATTGCCTACAGCCATGTGTTATTATTTTAGGCCTTCGATGCCTGTCTGCGGTCACTCCTTCCACTAGGCCTCCACTGACCACACCACTGCTGCCCGTGTACCCCTGGAACCAATTTAAAATTGCCTACAGCCATGTGTTATTATTTTAGGCCTTCGATGCCTGTCTGCGGTGACTCCTTCCAGTAAGCCTCCACTGACCACACCACTGCTGCCCGTGTACCCCTGGAACCAATTTAAAATTGCCTACAGCCATGTGTTATTATTTTAGGCCTTCGATGCCTGTCTGCGGTCACTCCTTCCACTAGGCCTCCACTGACCACACCACTGCTGCCCGTGTACCCCTGGAACCAATTTAAAATTGCCTACAGCCATGTGTTATTATTTTAGGCCTTCGATGCCTTTCTGCGGTCACTCCTTCCACTAGGCCTCCACTGACCACACCACTGCTGCCCGTGTACCCCTGGAACCAATTTAAAATTGCCTACAGCCATGTGTTATTATTTTAGGCCTTCGATGCCTGTCTGCGGTCACTCCTTCCACTAGGCCTCCACTGACCACACCACTGCTGCCCGTGTACCCCTGGAACCAATTTAAAATTGCCTACAGCCATGTGTTATTATTTTAGGCCTTCGATGCCTGTCTGCGGTGACTCCTTCCACTAGGCCTCCACTGACCACACCACTGCTGCCCGTGTACCCCTGGAACCAATTTAAAATTGCCTACAGCCATGTGTTATTATTTTATGCCTTCGATGCCTGTCTGCGGTCACTCCTTCCACTAGGCCTCCACTGACCACACCACTGCTGCCCGTGTACCCCTGGAACCAATTTAAAATTGCCTACAGCCATGTGTTATTATTTTAGGCCTTCGATGCATGTCTGCGGTCACTCCTTCCACTAGGCCTCCACTGACCACACCACTGCTGCCCGTGTACCCCTGGAACCAATTTAAAATTGCCTACAGCCATGTGTTATTATTTTAGGCCTTTGATGCCTGTCTGCGGTGACTCCTTCCACTAGGCCTCCACTGACCACACCACTGCTGCCCGTGTACCCCTGGAACCAATTTAAAATTGCCTACAGCCATGTGTTATTATTTTAGGCCTTCGATGCCTGTCTGCGGTCACTCCTTCCACTAGGCCTCCACTGACCACACCACTGCTGCCCGTGTACCCCTGGAACCAATTTAAAATTGCCTACAGCCATGTGTTATTATTTTAGGCCTTCGATGCCTGTCTGCGGTGACTCCTTCCACTAGGCCTCCACTGACCACACCACTGCTGCCCGTGTACCCCTGGAACCAATTTAAAATTGCCTACAGCCATGTGTTATTATTTTAGGCCTTCGATGCCTGTCTGCGGTCACTCCTTCCACTAGGCCTCCACTGACCACACCACTGCTGCCAGTGTACCCCTGGAACCAATTTAAAATTGCCTACAGCCATGTGTTATTATTTTAGGCCTTCGATGCCTGTCTGCGGTCACTCCTTCCACTAGGCCTCCACTGACCACACCACTGCTGCCCGTGTACCCCTGGAACCAATTTAAAATTGCCTACAGCCATGTGTTATTATTTTAGGCCTTCGATGCCTGTCTGCGGTCACTCCTTCCACTAGGCCTCCACTGACCACACCACTGCTGCCCGTGTACCCCTGGAACCAATTTAAAATTGCCTACAGCCATGTGTTATTATTTTAGGCCTTCGATGCCTGTCTGCGGTCACTCCTTCCACTAGGCCTCCACTGACCACACCACTGCTGCCCGTGTACCCATGGAACCAATTTAAAATTGCCTACAGCCATGTGTTATTATTTTAGGCCTTCGATGCCTGTCTGCGGTCACTCCTTCCACTAGGCCTCCACTGACCACACCACTGCTGCCCGTGTACCCCTGGAACCAATTTAAAATTGCCTACAGCCATGTGTTATTATTTTAGGCCTTCGATGCCTGTCTGCGGTCACTCCTTCCACTAGGCCTCCACTGACCACACCACTGCTGCCCGTGTACCCCTGGAACCAATTTAAAATTGCCTACAGCCATGTGTTATTATTTTAGGCCTTCGATGCCTGTCTGCGGTGACTCCTTCCACTAGGCCTCCACTGACCACACCACTGCTGCCCGTGTACCCCTGGAACCAATTTAAAATTGCCTACAGCCATGTGTTATTATTTTAGGCCTTCGATGCCTGTCTGCGGTGACTCCTTCCACTAGGCCTCCACTGACCACACCACTGCTGCCCGTGTACCCCTGGAACCAATTTAAAATTGCCTACAGCCATGTGTTATTATTTTAGGCCTTCGATGCCTGTCTGCGGTCACTCCTTCCACTAGACCTCCACTGACCACACCACTGCTGCCCGTGTACCCCTGGAACCAATTTAAAATTGCCTACAGCCATGTGTTATTATTTTAGGCCTTCGATGCCTGTCTGCGGTGACTCCTTCCACTAGGCCTCCACTGACCACACCACTGCTGCCCGTGTACCCCTGGAACCAATTTAAAATTGCCTACAGCCATGTGTTATTATTTTAGGCCTTCGATGCCTGTCTGCGGTCACTCCTTCCACTAGGCCTCCACTGACCACACCACTGCTGCCCGTGTACCCCTGGAACCAATTTAAAATTGCCTACAGCCATGTGTTATTATTTTAGGCCTTCGATGCCTGTCTGCGGTCACTCCTTCCACTAGGCCTCCACTGACCACACCACTGCTGCCCGTGTACCCCTGGAACCAATTTAAAATTGCCTACAGCCATGTGTTATTATTTTAGGCCTTCGATGCCTGTCTGCGGTCACTCCTTCCACTAGGCCTCCACTGACCACACCACTGCTGCCCGTGTACCCCTGGAACCAATTTAAAATTGCCTACAGCCATGTGTTATTATTTTAGGCCTTCGATGCCTGTCTGCGGTGACTCCTTCCACTACGCCTCCACTGGCCACACCACTGCTGCCCGTGTACCCCTGGAACCAATTTAAAATTGCCTACAGCCATGTGTTATTATTTTATGCCTTCGATGCCTGTCTGCGGTCACTCCTTCCACTAGGCCTCCACTGACCACACCACTGCTGCCCGTGTACCCCTGGAACCAATTTAAAATTGCCTACAGCCATGTGTTATTATTTTAGGCTTTCGATGCCTGTCTGCGGTGACTCCTTCCACTACGCCTCCACTGGCCACACCACTGCTGCCCGTGTACCCCTGGAACCAATTTAAAATTGCCTACAGCCATGTGTTATTATTTTATGCCTTCGATGCCTGTCTGCGGTCACTCCTTCCACTAGGCCTCCACTGACCACACCACTGCTGCCCGTGTACCCCTGGAACCAATTTAAAATTGCCTACAGCCATGTGTTATTATTTTAGGCCTTCGATGCCTGTCTGCGGTCACTCCTTCCACTAGGCCTCCACTGACCACACCACTGCTGTCCGTGTACCCCTGGAACCAACATCAGAAAATATAAAAATAAGTATGTTGCTTATAAAAAAGAAAATACTGGAGAGATATCAAATGCAGACATTTTAACATTAAAAACAAACACATACAACAAAAATCTGGTACAGTACTAAAAATGGCCACCAGCTACAATAACTTTCTCCTGCAAGTAGTTAACTGAAAGGTTTTTTCAATTTTAAACACAGATATGGCATCCACCGAGTGTTGTCCTGTCGCGTCTTCTTTATATTATTGCCAAGAAGATGCAAAACAATGAAAATAATAAAATCATTATTTACCAAAAAAATAGAGTAAGTCAAAACAACATTGCAAATAAACATTCATTGCAAATAAAGAAGCAGGGCGCGTCCGAGGGTGAGTATATACCTAATAAGAATATAATCACCCTCGGACGCGCCCTGCTTCTTTCCGACAGCCTTCCTTCCTAAGAATCAGCCCTTCCGTGGTGTAGAGAGAGGGTTTGTTACACTCCAAGGTGTTCCCCAGGTTGCCTTTCCTGAGCTTCGATCTTCCGGCTCTCGTTTAGTAGTTGTTGGAAACTACGCTGCATTGGGCCTACAAATTGGGTATGGGGTGTAGAGAGATGGTGTGTTCCACTCCAAGGTGTTCCCCAGGTTGCCTTTCCTGAGCTTCGATCTTCATGCTCTCGTTTAGTAGTTGTTGGAAACTACGCTGCATTAGGCCTACAAATTGGGTATGGGGTGTAGAGAGATGGTGTGTTACACTCCAAGGTGTTCCCCAGGTTTCCTCTCCATTGCTTCGATCTTCATGCTCTCATTTAGTAGTTGTTGGAAACTACGCTGCATTAGGCCTACAAATTGGGTATGGGGTGTAGAGAGATGGTGTGTTACACTCCAAGGTGTTCCCCAGGTTCCCTCTCCATTGCTTCGATCTTCCGGCTCTCGTTTAGTAGTTGTTGGAAACTACGCTGCATTAGGCCTACAAATTGGGTATGGGGTGTAGAGAGATGGTGTGTTACACTCCAAGGTGTTCCCCAGGTTTCCTCTCCATTGCTTCGATCTTCCGGCTCTCGTTTAGTAGTTGTTGGAAACTACGCTGCATTAGGCCTACAAATTGGGTATGGGGTGTAGAGAGATGGTGTGTTACACTCCAAGGTGTTCCCCAGGTTTCCTCTCCATTGCTTCGATCTTCCGCCTCTCGTTTAGTAGTTGTTGGAAACTACGCTGCATTAGGCCTACAAATTGGGTATGGGGTGTAGAGAGATGGTGTGTTACACTCCAAGGTGTTCCCCAGGTTTACTCTCCATTGCTTCGATCTTCCGGCTCTCGTTTAGTAGTTGTTGGAAACTACGCTGCATTAGGCCTACAAATTGGGTATGGGGTGTAGAGAGATGGTGTGTTACACTCCAAGGTGTTCCCCAGGTTTCCTCTCCATTGCTTCGATCTTCCGGCTCTCGTTTAGTAGTTGTTGGAAACTACGCTGCATTAGGCCTACAAATTGGGTATGGGGTGTAGAGAGATGGTGTGTTCCACTGTAGAGAGATGGTGTGTTCCACTCCAAGGTGTTCCCCAGGTTTCCTCGCCAATGCTTCGATCTTCCGGCTCTCGTTTAGTAGTTGTTGGAAACTACGCTGCATTAGGCCTACAAATTGGGTATGGGGTGTAGAGAGATGGTGTGTTACACTCCAAGGTGTTCCCCAGGTTTCCTCTCCATTGCTTCGATCTTCCGGCTCTCGTTTAGTAGTTGTTGGAAACTACGCTGCATTAGGCCTACAAATTGGGTATGGGGTGTAGAGAGATGGTGTGTTACACTCCAAGGTGTTCCCCAGGTTTCCTCTCCATTGCTTCGATCTTCCGGCTCTCGTTTAGTAGTTGTTGGAAACTACGCTGCATTAGGCCTACAAATTGGGTATGGGGTGTAGAGAGATGGTGTGTTACACTCCAAGGTGTTCCCCAGGTTTCCTCTCCATTGCTTCGATCTTCCGGCTCTCGTTTAGTAGTTGTTGAAAACTACGCTGCATTAGGCCTACAAATTGGGTATGGGGTGTAGAGAGATGGTGTGTTACACTCCAAGGTGTTCCCCAGGTTTACTCTCCATTGCTTCGATCTTCCGGCTCTCGTTTAGTAGTTGTTGGAAACTACGCTGCATTAGGCCTACAAATTGGGTATGGGGTGTAGAGAGATGGTGTGTTACACTCCAAGGTGTTCCCCAGGTTTCCTCTCCATTGCTTCGATCTTCCGGCTCTCGTTTAGTAGTTGTTGGAAACTACGCTGCATTAGGCCTACAAATTGGGTATGGGGTGTAGAGAGATGGTGTGTTACACTCCAAGGTGTTCCCCAGGTTTCCTCTCCATTGCTTCGATCTTCCGGCTCTCGTTTAGTAGTTGTTGGAAACTACGCTGCATTAGGCCTACAAATTGGGTATGGGGTGTAGAGAGATGGTGTGTTCCACTGTAGAGAGATGGTGTGTTCCACTCCAAGGTGTTCCCCAGGTTTCCTCGCCAATGCTTCGATCTTCCGGCTCTCGTTTAGTAGTTGTTGGAAACTACGCTGCATTAGGCCTACAAATTGGGTATGGGGTGTAGAGAGATGGTGTGTTCCACTGTAGAGAGATGGTGTGTTCCACTCCAAGGTGTTCCCCAGGTTTCCTCGCCAATGCTTCGATCATCATGCTCTCGTTTAGTAGTTGTTGGAAACTACGCTGCATTAGGCCTACAAATTGGGTATGGGGTGTAGAGAGATGGTGTGTTCCACTCCAAGGTGTTCCCCAGGTTTCCTCGCCATTGCTTCGATCTTCCGGCTCTCGTTTAGTAGTTGTTGGAAACTACGCTGCATTAGGCCTACAAATTGGGTATGGGGTGTAGAGAGATGGTGTGTTACACTCCAAGGTGTTCCCCAGGTTTCCTCTCCATTGCTTCGATCTTCCGGCTCTCGTTTAGTAGTTGTTGGAAACTACGCTGCATTAGGCCTACAAATTGGGTATGGGGTGTAGAGAGATGGTGTGTTACACTCCAAGGTGTTCCCCAGGTTTCCTCTCCATTGCTTCGATCTTCCGGCTCTCGTTTAGTAGTTGTTGGAAACTACGCTGCATTAGGCCTACAAATTGGGTATGGGGTGTAGAGAGATGGTGTGTTACACTCCAAGGTGTTCCCCAGGTTTCCTCTCCATTGCTTCGATCTTCCGGCTCTCGTTTAGTAGTTGTTGGAAACTACGCTGCATTAGGCCTACAAATTGGGTATGGGGTGTAGAGAGATGGTGTGTTCCACTGTAGAGAGATGGTGTGTTCCACTCCAAGGTGTTCCCCAGGTTTCCTCGCCAATGCTTCGATCTTCCGGCTCTCGTTTAGTAGTTGTTGGAAACTACGCTGCATTAGGCCTACAAATTGGGTATGGGGTGTAGAGAGATGGTGTGTTACACTCCAAGGTGTTCCCCAGGTTTCCTCTCCATTGCTTCGATCTTCCGGCTCTCGTTTAGTAGTTGTTGGAAACTACGCTGCATTAGGCCTACAAATTGGGTATGGGGTGTAGAGAGATGGTGTGTTACACTCCAAGGTGTTCCCCAGGTTTCCTCTCCATTGCTTCGATCTTCCGGCTCTCGTTTAGTAGTTGTTGGAAACTACGCTGCATTAGGCCTACAAATTGGGTATGGGGTGTAGAGAGATGGTGTGTTCCACTGTAGAGAGATGGTGTGTTCCACTCCAAGGTGTTCCCCAGGTTTCCTCGCCAATGCTTCGATCTTCCGGCTCTCGTTTAGTAGTTGTTGGAAACTACGCTGCATTAGGCCTACAAATTGGGTATGGGGTGTAGAGAGATGGTGTGTTCCACTGTAGAGAGATGGTGTGTTCCACTCCAAGGTGTTCCCCAGGTTTCCTCGCCAATGCTTCGATCATCATGCTCTCGTTTAGTAGTTGTTGGAAACTACGCTGCATTAGGCCTACAAATTGGGTATGAGGTGTAGAGAGATGGTGTGTTCCACTCCAAGGTGTTCCCCAGGTTTCCTCGCCAATGCTTCGATCATCATGCTCTCGTTTAGTAGTTGTTGGAAACTACGCTGCATTAGACCTACAAATTGGGTATGGGGTGTAGAGAGATGGTGTGTTCCACTCCAAGGTGTTCTCCAGGTTGCCTTTCCTGAACTTCTATCTTCAGGCTCTCATTAAATTGTGGTTAAACGGAACAACTGCATTTGGCGTACTAGTTGGTTTGGGGTCTACTATCGGTGTCTGCCGCTCCTTGCTGTTCTCCTGGTTTCCTGTCCTGAAATTCCGTTTTCAGGCGCTCGTTAAGTAGTTGTTAATGTTAGACTGCATTTGGCCTACTAGTTGGGTTAGGGCCTACTATCGGTGTCTGCCACTCCTTGCTGTTCTCCTCCACTGAACAAAGCTGTGCCGCCTGTTTACTACTGTTGCCAATTTTGAACTGCATTTCGACTACTTACTGATTTGGGCCTACTCTCTGTGTCAGCCTCTCATTCCAGTTGTCCTCCACTGCAATGCCCCCTGATTAGTCCTGTGTTACCAATTTTGAACTGCATTTAGCCCACTTTATTCTTTGGGCCTATATCTGTGTTTCCTCCTCATCCTGCCCATTGCCCAGCCAGTGATAGATGAGTCTGCTGGTACATTGACCCATAACGCAACATTTCCCGTGCACGCTACACTGCAAGATTGTGACCCTGCTGAAAGTCAGGTCCCCCTTCCCGCATACCATACCACCTTACACGGGGACAAACAGGAAGGTGCAGATGAAAGTGCAGGTTCCTTCATCAGGTGGGGGGAGGAATATTAGTTGGCGACGTCACTGGCACAGGGCCTCTCATGGTACGCAAAAGTGTTGCAGCCGGTGGGAGGCGCCCCCGACGTGCAAACACACCGCTGTACTTTGAGGGGCCCTGTGCCAGTGCCAATGCCAACGAGTGGGCCCCCCCTGCTTGCTCAGGTTCACAGCACTTGCAAAGTTGAAATACTTACCTCTCCCTGTTCCACTGCCGTGACGTGGTCCAGATTTCCTGGGCCCACTAATTACTTGAACCAGCCCTACCCACCACAACTTTAGCCAAATGACCCCCAATTTCAAATGCCTTCCAATTATTATAAGGTAAATTACGCTTGACAAGCTTCATTAAGAAGAATGGATGGTTTTGACATTAAAATGGGCACTCTAGGTGTTTTCCTGGCCCCCACTCACTGCCGACTATGCTGCCCCATTGACTTGCATTGGGTTTCGTGTTTCGGTCGATCCCGACTTTACGTCATAATCGGCCGATTTCACTCGACCCGACTTTTGAGATAGTCGGGTTTCGCGAAACCCGGCTCGACTCTAAAAAGGTCAAGGTCGCTCAACTCTACTCTCCAGCGACCAACGATGCCGGTAACCAGGGTAAACATCGGGTTACTAAGCGCAGGGCCACGCTTAGTAACCCGATGTTTACCCTGGTTACCATCGTTAAAGTAAAAAAAACAACCACTACATACTTACCTTCCGCTGTCTGTCCCCGGCGCTGCGAAGACATCGCTGAATCGGTGTGACACACGCCGATTCAGCGATGTCAGCGGGAGAGCCAGCGACCAAAGAAAGTCCTGGCCTTTCTGCCCCGACCAGCGTTATCACAGCAGGGGCCTGTTCGCTGCTGCGTGTCACACTGGACGATATCGCTATCCAGGACGCTGCAACGTCACGGATCACTTGCGATATCGTCCAGTGTGATGTTACCTTTAGCCAACCACTGTGTTTATAGTCCTTAAAATTTTCCATTTCCCTACAGGAGGAATCTATTTTATCCTAAGAGCGTTGTATTGTCTGTCTGATATTACATTGATTTCCATCGCCAGTAATATAACTCCTGTTCATTTGTTTCACTAAGGGTGGCACATTTTTTTCTTGTTACATTTTAATAGGTATATTAAAAGTTATATTTTAGCCCCTTAACCCCTAAGGGTGGTTTGCATGTTAGTGACCAGGCCAATTTTTACAATTCTGACCACTGTCCCTTTAAGGCTACGTTCACACTAGCGTTGCGACGCGTGCGTCGTTTTTTGACGAAATCGGACGCAAGAAAAATGCAACTTGTAGCGTTTTCTTGCGTCCGACGCTAGCGTCTAAAACGACGCACGTGTCGGAAAACGCGTGCAAAAAGACGCACGCGTCCCCTATGTTAAACATAGGGGCGCGTCGCCGCTGCGTCGCAGCTGCGTCGCCGACGCAACAGCGACGAGACTCTAATGTGAACGTAGCCTATGAGATAATAACTCTGGAATGCTTGCATGGATCCTGGTGATTCTGACATTGTTTTCTTGTGACACATTGTACTTCATGATAGTTGTAAAATTTCTTTAATATGACTTGCATTTATTTGTGAAAAAATGGAAATTTGGCAAAAATTTTGAAAATTTTGCAATCTTCCAACTTTGAATTTACATGCCCTTAAATCACAGAGCTATGTAACACAAAATACTTAATAAGTAACATTTCCCACATGTCTACTTTACATCAGCACAATTCTGGAACCAAAATTTTTTTGTTAGGAAGTTATACGGGTCAAAATGTGACCAGCAATTTCTCCTTTTTACAACACCATTTTCTTTAGGGACCACATCACATTTGAAGTCACTTTGAGGGGTCTATATGATGGAAAATACCCAAAAGTGACACCATTCTAAAAATTTCACCAGTCAAGGTGCTCAAAACCACATTCAGAAAGTTTATTAACCTTTCAGGTGCTTCACAGGAATTTTTGGAATGTTCAAAGAAAATTAACATTTAACTTTTTTTCACCAATAATTTACTTTAGATCCAATTTATTTTATTTTACCAAGGTTAACAGGAGAAATTGGACCCCAAAATCTGTTGCACAATCTGTCCTGAGTACGTCAATACCCCATATATTGGGGTAAACCACTGTTTTGGGGTATGGCAGAGCTTGGAAGGGAAGGAGCGCCGTTTGACTTTTCAATGCAAAATTGGCTGGAATTGAGATAGGACCCCATGTTGCGTTTGGAGAGTCCCTGATGTGGCTAAACATTGAAAACCCCCCACAAGTGACACCATTTTAGAAAGTAGAACTCCTAAGGAACTTATCTAGATGTGTGCTGAGCACTTTGAACCCTTAAGTGCTTCAAAGAAGTTTATAATGTAGAGCTGTAAAAATAAAAAATCATATTTTTTTCACAAAAATGATATTTTTGCCCCCAATTTTTTATTTTCCCAAGGGTAACAGGAGAAATTGAACCCCAAAAATTGTTGTTCAATTTGTCCTCAGTACGCTGATACCCCACATGTGGGAGAAAGCTACTGTTTGGGCAGACATCAGGGCTTGGAAGGGAAGTAGTGGCGTTTTGGAATGCAAAATTTGATGGAATGGTCTGCGGGCGTCATCATGCGTTTGCAGAGCCACTGATGTGCCTAAACAGTAAAAATCCCCCACAAGTGACCCCATTTTGAAAAGTAGATCCAATAAGGAACTTATCTAGATGTGTTGTGAGAATTTTGAACCCCCAAGTGTTTCACGAAAGTTTATAACGCAAAGCAGTGAAAATAAAAAATCATTCTTTTCCCACAAAAATGATTTTTAGCCCCCAAATTTTTATTTTCCCAAGGGTAACAGGAGAAATTGGACAACAAAAGTTGTTGTCCATTTTCTCCTGAGTATGCTGATACCCCAAATGTGGGGGTAAACCACTGTTTGGGTGCATGGTAGAGCTCGGATGGGAAGGAGCACGGTTTTACTTTTTCAACACAGAATTGGCTGGAATTGAGATCGGACGTCATATCGCGTTTGGAGAGCCCCTGATTTGTCTAAACAGTGGATACCCCCCAATTCTAACTCCAACCCTAACCTGAACACACCCCTAACCCTAATCCCAATCCTAACCATAACCCTAATTACACCCCTAACCCAAACATACCCCTAACTCTAATCCCAATGCTAACCCCACCCCTAACTCCAATGCACCCATAACCCCAACACACACCTAACCCTAATCTCAACCCTAACCGTAACCCTAACCACACCCCTAACCCTGACACACCACTAACCCTAATCCCAACCGTAAATGTAATCCAAACCCAAAACCCCATCTCTAGCCCCAACCCTAACCCTATCTTTAGCCCCAACCATAACCCTAACTTTAGCTCTAACCCTAACCCTAACTTTAGCCCAACCCTAACCCTAAGTTTAGCCTCAATTCTATCCCTAACTTTAGCCCCAACCCTAACCCTAACTTTAGCCCCAACCCAAACTTTAGCCCCAACCCTAACCCTTACCTTAGCCCAGTGGTACCGAACCTTTCTGACCTTGAGAGCCACATTCAGCTCTGAAAGAGGGTCATGAGAAACATCCAGCTCCTGCCCCACTCACAGTAGTGGCAACCAAAACCGATTATGGGTATAATAATAACCAAGGCATTTCCATACAAATCACCCAAAAGCAGTATACCAAGATTTTGGGGTTCCCACAATACCCCATCTCATTAAGCATTCTCCCATCATGCACTCCCAACACAGTCATATCCAGCTTCAGACACCTCCTCTGACCAGTAGTATCATCCTGTCTCCAGAGTATCATACTTAACTTATCTCTAAATTCCCAAGACCAGTAGATGTGTAGCCAGATCTGCTCTTCCCTGCATGGCTACTCACAAAGTTCACCATTTTGAGATGTGCTCTTCATACCAGTTTACTAAATCTAGAGCTAATGCACCAAGCTGGCAGACAGCCGTGAGCCTCAATTCATGGGACCGCAAGCCACATGTGGCTCGCGAGCTACAGGTTGGGGACCCCTGCTATAGCCCCAGCCCTTACTTTAGCCCTAGCCCTAATGGGAAAATGGAAATAAATACATTTTTTTATTTTACTAGATTGTGGCCCGATTCTAATGCATTGGGTATTCTAGAATATGCATGTCCCCGTAGTATATGGACAATGATGATTCCAGAATTCGCGGCAGACTGTGCCTGTCGCTGATTGGTCGAGGCAACCTTTATGACATCATCGTCGCCATGGCAACCATTATGACATCTACGTCGATACTGTGCCCGTCGCTGATTGGTCGAGGCGAATTCGCGGCAGACTGTGCCCATCGCTGATTGGTCGAGGCAACCTTTATGACATCATTGTCGCCATGCTGTGCCTCGACCAATCAGAGATGCGGGATTTCCAGGACAGACAGACAGACAGAAAAACCCTTAGACAATTATATATATAGATTATTTTTCCCTAACTAAGGGGGTGATAAAGGGGGTTTGATTTACTATTTATAGCAGGTTTTTATAGCGGGTTTCTGTTTGCCAGCTGTCACACACTGAAAGACGCTTTTTATTGCAAAAAATAGTTTTTGCACCACCACATTTTGAGAGCTATGATTTTTCCATAATTTGGCCTACAGAGTCATGTGAGGTCTTGTTTTTTGTGGGATGAGTTGACATTTTTATTGGTAAGATTTTTGGGAGGCAGAATGAACAAAAACCAACAATTCATGAATTTCTTTTCGTTAGGGCGTTTATACCGTTCCGTGTGTAGTACGATTATAGTGATACCTCATTTGTCTTTTTTTTGTGCTTTTATACAACAAAAACTAATTTATTTAAAAAATAATTATTTTTGCATTACTTTAATCTGAGGGCTATAACTTTTTTATTTTTTTGCTGATGATGCTGTATTGCAGTTTGTTTTTTGCGAGACAAGATGACGTTTTCAGCGGTACCATGTTTATTTATATAGGTCTTTTTGATCGCGTGTTATTCCACTTTTTGTTCAGCGGTATGATGATAAAGTATTGTTTTTTTGCCTCGCATTTTATTTATTTTTTTTACGGTGTTCAGTGAAGGGCTTAACTAGGGTGACAGTTTTATAGGTTGGGTGGTTAAGGACTCAGTGACACTAAATATCGCATACCCTTTCTGGCGCCATGGGAGTGATTCGGAAAAGCTACAGGTACGGTTTGCATTCAATATGGTCCCGCTTTTAACACATTTAGGAGGCCTTAATGGCACAGTGAGTAAAACATAAAAAAACTTACAGCGGGACTAATGTGGTCTTTCTCCCAGCATATTAAGGAGGCCGTAATGGCACAGCGAATATAAAAATCGTAGAGCAGGACTGCCCCAAGAGATTGCCGTGACGTGGCGGAGTGGCTCAAAGAATTGATCAATTGTTTGCTAAATATCTCATTTTGATATACAGTCAGAATTTAATATGCGCATCTGCGCTTTTCAAATTGTGTTCTGACCACAAGCAGCGCTGGCTTCTCTCTTTTTGTGACACTAAATATGTGTACTTTTATTATTTTTTTACTTACATAAAGAAATGTATTTTTTGGAAAAATGTTTATTTTGATTTTGTTGATTTTTTTTTTAACCTTTTTACATTGTCCCAGGGTGGGACATCACTGTATAAAGTCAGAGCGCCGATATGACACTTTGCAGAGGACTGTGTCAGATCAGCGATCTGACAGGCAGTGTGTTAGGAGTCGAGTTTCCTCTGCTGCACAGGGGGAATCTCGATCCGTCTCCGCTGCGGTCTCCCATTCTCCTCCAGCCGCAGTGGAGCCTGCTCAGCAGGGACATCGATCCCAGCGTCTCGCTCAGTCTGACTCTGTGAGAAGAGTTACTGCTGCTTCTCCAGCTTCTGCCTGTAAAGCCTATACTGGTCAGCAGCGAGTGGACTTCTCTGGGACTAAGTCCTTGTCTGCGCACACTGAGCATGCCCAGGGCAAGATCTCCCGTTGGAGATCGAGGGTCATGTGCTCAGACTCTGCAGCGCACTCTATTGGTCCTCTTGGCAGGTCTTGGAAGGGCAAAGTTTCTGTGGCCGCTTCCTGTCCTGCAACTATATAAACTGCGCATGACCGCACGGCCATGCGCTAGTGTACAATTTAATACGTGTGTTTGTTGTGAGTGCAAGTCGTTCTTTAAATACCCCTACCCTATTGTATGATTGTTCGCGTATGGAGTATGGCTGCTATCTAGCGCCCGACTTATCACTCAACGTGTCACACACGTGTCAGCGTCTACTGCTGTGACCGCTAGTGCGGTGCCACGCGCCAGTGTGCGCTTCCTGACCCACGTCTGGGTGCTTAGTGGTGCCTGCCAGCACGGCACAGTTCGCACTTCGGTGCCTTAATTATATAATTCCTTTCACACCCAGTTGCGGTGTAGTGCCAGCAAGGGTCTAATCGAACTACAATCCCTGTTGGGGTTTAGTTCGCTGACCACTTGCTCGCGCTCTATGTGCGGTACCGCGGTCCTGTGACGCAACAGGATCGCTTTCTTCACGCTGGGTGAGGTTTAACCCACGCGTGTATACTTTTGAATACCGCCATATTGTCTGTCATTTCCTAGCAGCAGGTTTCACCTGCACGGTGGACCCCGGACTGCGAACGCATCTATATCAACTCTCTTGGTGCATTCCGCCAGTCCTAACATTACACTAGCGCCAGGGTCTGGCTAGTGATGACAGACAAACAGCAATCTCTGCGGCATATCCAGCAGCTGGAGGGTAGGTTGGCGGCTCTCGAGAGCGCGACCTCAGCTGTGGATGTTACTGCAGTAGCTGTACAGGCTGCCAGCGTGGCTGCAGCTACTATGTCCATTGCCACCCCTGTTCCGACATTATCTCGCCTCCCGCTGCCAGAAAAATTTTCTGGTGATAGCAAGTTTTGTAGGGGATTTGTGAGTCAGTGCTCTATTCACCTCGAGCTCCTGGCTACACGTTTTCCCACAGAGCGGGCTAAGGTGGGATTTATTCTGTCTATATTGTCGGACAGGGCGTTGGAATGGGCTACGCCGCTGTGGGAGCATGGCGATCATGTGGTGCAGAGTGCTCCGCTGTTTCTGAGCGCTCTGAAACAGGTCTTTTTAGGACCTCAAGTCACCCATGATACTGCGCTCCAATTGCTGGCATTAACTCAGGGTGAGTCCTTGGTCAGTCATTTTGCCGTCCAATTTCGCACCTTAGCATCTGAGCTGGATTGGTCGGATAAAGCTCTTATCCCCATATTTTGGAGGGGCTTGGCTGACCACGTAAAGGACACTCTGGCCACTAGGGAGATTCCTGCCACACTGGAGGAGTTAATAACTGTCTCCACTCGAATTGACCTCCGTTTTAACGAGCGGAGGTTAGAGCGAGCCCAGTGTAGGCAGAGGTTTCGGCTGGCTCCTACTTTCGCCAAACCTCTGGAATTTCCGGTCCTGGTTCCTGAGTCACATGAGGCCAGGGAAGTGTCACAAGCAGGATCTAAGTCCCGGACCGCTTGTGCACTCAGGGTCTGTCATGTTTGCCAGCAGTCAGGACATCTAGCCTCCAGATGTCCTCAGCGGTCGAGGAAACGTCAGCGTCTAGTGGTAGTAGGTGGAGGTACACTAGACACGGCGACGTTTGCCTCTAAGTTGTCCTTTAAGGGGACAATTACTATTGGCTCATTCTCCCACTCGGTAGAGCTCTGCGTGGATTCTGGGGCGGAGGGCAATTTTATGTCTTCTGCCTTTGCCCAACGTCACGCAATACCCCTGGTTATGCTTGCTCAACCAGTAACGGTGCGAGTGGTGAATGGGTCGACATTGCCCTCACAGATAACACACCAGACCATCCCTTTTACTCTGTCCATGTCGCCATCTCATCAGGAGATAATTTCTCTGCTCGTCATTCTGGAAGGAATTGATGAGGTCCTGTTGGGAATACCTTGGCTACGGTACCACTCTCCTCCTATCGAGTGGTCCTCAGGCAGAATTCTGGGTTGGGGTGAATCTTGTGGGGGTAGGTGTCAGAGGGAGTGCGTTCAGGTTGCTACTACTGAGGTACCCGGAGATCTATCCTCTCTCCCCAAGCAGTATTGGTCTTATGCAGACGTGTTCTCCAAAAAGGCGGCGGAGGTCCTTCCGCCTCATCGCCCCTATGACTGTCCTATTGATCTCTTGCCTGGTGCTGAGCCTCCCCGGGGTCGAGTTTATCTGCTATCTCTCCCGGAGACGGAGGCAATGTCACAGTACATCCAGGAAAATCTGGCAAGAGGATTCATTAGGAAGTCAGTGTCACCTGCAGGGGCAGGGTTCTTCTTCGTGCAGAAGAAGAATGGGGAATTGCGCCCATGCATAGACTACAGGGGTCTTAACGCCATCACCGTTAAGAATAAGTATCCTTTGCCCTTGATATCTGAGTTATTTGATAGACTTCGGGGAGCAAGGGTATTTACTAAATTAGATTTGCGGGGTGCTTACAACCTGATTCGCATCCGTGAGGGGGACGAATGGAAGACGGCCTTTAACACCAGGGATGGGCACTATGAATATCTGGTGATGCCCTTCGGGCTCTGTAATGCCCCAGCCGTTTTCCAAGACTTTGTGAACGATATCTTCCGGGATATGCTTTCCACCTCGGTCGTAGTCTATCTGGATGATATTCTTATCTACTCTCCAGATATTGACTCCCACCGGAGAGATGTTTGCAAAGTCTTCGACCTCCTACGGGCAAACTCCCTCTATGCCAAATTGGAGAAGTGTATGTTTGAGCAGGAGTCTTTACCTTTCCTGGGCTACATCATCTCGGCCCAGGGATTGGCTATGGATCCTGCCAAACTACAGGCAGTGATGGACTGGCAGGAACCCCATTCTCTGAAAGCGGTGCAGCTCTTTATGGGGTTCATAAATTACTATCGTCAGTTCATCCCCCACTTCTCAACCCTGGTAGCTCCCTTGGTATCCCTCACTAAGAAGGGAGCGAATCCTAAATCGTGGTCCGAAGAGGTCTCCAAGGCCTTCACTTCTATTAAGTCCCACTTTGCTAACGCTCCCATCTTACATCGTCCCGAGGTGGATAAGCCATTCCTAATGGAGGTGGATGCCTCTTCCGTTGGTGCAGGAGCAGTCCTCTATCAAAAGGATGCTCAAGGTCGGAAGCATCCATGCTTCTTCTTCTCAAAAACCTTCTCACCAGCGGAGAGAAATTACTCCATCGGGAATAGGGAGTTGCTGGCAATGAAGTTGGCCTTTTCGGAATGGAGACATCTCTTGGAGGGTGCTCGGTTCCCATTCCAAGTCTACACGGACCACAAGAATTTGGTCTATTTACAGACAGCCCAGCGGCTGAATTCTCGTCAGGCCAGATGGTCCTTGTTTTTCTCCCGGTTCCACTTCACTCTACATTATCTCGCCGGGGAGAAGAACATTCATGCTGACGCTCTCTCTCGCTCCCTGGTGTCAACTGTGGAGGAGGAGGACGAGCCTCGGCTCATTGTCCCTTCAGAGAGTCTGAGAACCGTAGCTCCGGTTTCGCTTGAGTCTGTGCCTCCGGGCAAGACTTTTGTCCCCATCAATTTGCGTCCGGAGGTTCTCTCGTGGGCTCATTCGTCCAGAGTGGGTGGACACTTTGGGGCAAAGAGGACATCTGAGTTGTTGGCGAGAATGTATTGGTGGCCACATATGGTTCGTGACGTTGGAGACTACGTTCGGGCATGTGTCTCTTGTGCCAAAAATAAGTCTCTCCGTCAACGGCCAGCTGGGTTGTTATACCCTCTGCCGGTGGCAGACAGGCCCTGGGAGGTGGTCGGGATGGACTTTGTGGTGGGTTTGCCCAAGTCACGTGGCTGTACTGTCATTTGGGTTATCACCGACCATTTTTCTAAAATGGTGCATTTGGTGCCGCTTCCCCGGCTACCATCTGCACGGGCCTTGGCAGCATTGTTTGTTAAACACATCTTCCGTCTTCACGGTATGCCAGACAAAATTGTCAGTGACCGGGGTCCCCAGTTTGCGTCTCGGTTCTGGAGAGAGCTTTGTCGCCTTCTCAGTATCGAGTTGAATCTCTCTTCGGCATATCATCCCGAGACGAATGGGTTGGTGGAGAGAGCCAACCAGACCTTGGTCACATATCTGCGACATTTTGTCTCTGCTAAACAAGATGACTGGGCATCTTTGCTACCGTGGGTGGAGTTTGCTCTTAACAATGCTGTAGCTGACTCCACTGGACAGACCCCATTCCTCCTTAACTATGGTCAGCATCCGCGGGTACCTGTGCCCATGCCCGTGTCTTCCGCCGATTCCAGGGTGGCAGACTGGGCTGTGGAGGCACGGGACATTTGGGATCGCACTCAGGATGCCATTCGGGCTTCCAAGGAGAGAATGAGGTCCTCCGCCGATGTTCATCGGCGCCCCGCTCCGACCTTTGCTCCTGGCGACTTGGTGTGGCTCTCCGCCCGTTACATCAGGCTGCGAGTTGAGTCCACTAAGTTTGCGCCTCGCTACTTGGGTTCCTTCAAGGTTCTCGAACAGGTTAATCCTGTGGTCTACCGCCTGGCTCTTCCTCCACGCTTGGGTATCACCGACACCTTTCATGTGTCCCTCTTGAAACCCGTATACATGTCCCGGATTTCCGAGTCATCTGCCGGGACATCGGGTTCGTCTACGGACGATTACGAGGTGAACGCTATTTTGGGGTGTAAGGTGGTACGCGGCAAAAAGTTCCATCTGGTGGATTGGAAGGGTTATGGTCCAGAGAACAGGTCATGGGAGCCTGCTGAAAACATTCGGGCCCCACAGCTCATTGCTGCCTTCGAACGTAGCGAGGCCCAAGGAGGGGGGGGCCCTAGGAGGGGGGGGTAATGTTAGGAGTCGAGTTTCCTCTGCTGCACAGGGGGAATCTCGATCCGTCTCCGCTGCGGTCTCCCATTCTCCTCCAGCCGCAGTGGAGCCTGCTCAGCAGGGACGTCGATCCCAGCGTCTCGCTCAGTCTGACTCTGTGAGAAGAGTTACTGCTGCTTCTCCAGCTTCTGCCTGTAAAGCCTATACTGGTCAGCAGCGAGTGGACTTCTCTGGGACTAAGTCCTTGTCTGCGCACACTGAGCATGCCCAGGGCAAGATCTCCCGTTGGAGATCGAGGGTCATGTGCTCAGACTCTGCAGCGCATTCTATTGGTCCTCTTGGCAGGTCTTGGAAGGGCAAAGTTTCTGTGGCCGCTTCCTGTCCTGCAACTATATAAACTGCCCATGACCGCACGGCCATGCGCTAGTGTACAATTTAATACGTGTGTTTGTTGTGAGTGCAAGTCGTTCTTTAAATACCCCTACCCTATTGTATGATTGTTCGCGTATGGAGTATGGCTGCTATCTAGCACCCGACTTATCACTCAACGTGTCACACACGTGTCAGCATCTACTGCTGTGACCGCCAGTGCGGTGCCACGCGCCAGTGTGCACTTCCTGACCCACGTCTGGGTGCTTAGTGGTGCCTGCCAGCACGGCACAGTTCGCACTTCGGTGCCTTAATTATATAATTCCTTTCACACCCAGTTGCGGTGTAGTGCCAGCAAGGGTCTAATCGAACTACAATCCCTGTTGGGGTTTAGTTCGCTGACCACTTGCTCGCGCTCTATGTGCGGTACCGCGGTCCTGTGACGCAACAGGATCGCTTTCTTCACGCTGGGTGAGGTTTAACCCATGCGTGTATACTTTTGAATACCGCCATATTGTCTGTCATTTCCTAGCAGCAGGTTTCACCTGCACGGTGGACCCCGGACTGCGAACGCATCTATATCATCTCTCTTGGTGCGTTCCGCCAGTCCTAACACAGTGTACGAGGCTTTTCAGTACCTGCTCTCATCAGGCACTGACAAGCCACCTCACCTGGAAGACCCGGAAGGACCCCGTGGCTATCTTTGTTCCGGGGGCCTGCAGGGAGGAGACCCTCAGAACAACGCGATCACATCGCGTTGTTCTCAGGGTCTCATGGAAGCTTCCTTATGCCACTGGAATGCTGTGATCTTATTTGATTGCAGTGTTCCGGGGGTTAAAGTTCTGGGAGCGGTCCGTGACTGCTCCTGGCACATAGTGCCGGGTGTCAGCTATGATAATCAGCTGTCACCTGGCCACGATCTGCCGCGCTTCCCCCGCGATCGCTGCTGATCGTGTATGACGTACTATTCCATCCAAGGGAAGTAAGGCCCAGGTTACATGGACGAAATAGTACGTTCAATGCCAGAAAGGGGTTAATTCTCACTTTGCTGTATATTATATTTTTCTCTGGTGAGATTCTTATAGAATTAATTTGGTGGCTTTGTTCCATAATTGCTTTTTTCATAACATTTCTTGGTGTCCTCAAGGCTGCGTAATAAAGGCAGATGCTTTTGCATCATGCAGGACATTCTGGGAGAAGTCTGGTTGGTTCCAATTGCATTCTGCAGGAGGACAACAACACCAAACATACAGCCAATGTTATTAAATACATCATCAGCATAAAAAGAACGATGAGCCCTGAAAGTGATGTTATTAGCCTTGATATCAACTTCATCAAGTCTGTAATGATGTCATGAAAAGAAGGAAGGATTTGCACAAGCGACATCCACAGAAGATCTCTGGTTACTTCTCCAAGATATTTGGAACAACCTCCCTGTAGAGTTCCTTCAAAAATTGCGTGTGAATGTAGTTAGTATAATTGATGCTTTGATGTTGCTTTGAAGGCAAAGGGCGGTCAAACTAAATATATTTTTTTCATTTTGTTCATTTTACATTTTGTTAATTGATAAATATCAACTATTATTTTGCAAAACATTCTTACTTGACAATATTTTCCACACCTTCCTAAAGCTTTTGCACAGTATTGTATGTTTCTCCAAATTTCTTAGAAAGATCTGTACATCTACCTTACAACAAATAAGATGGCATTCCTTATTTTGATATGCAAGGAGTAAAGTGGATCAGAAATGAGCGAATCTTTCAAGGTTCGGTTTGGTTTGGCGAAAGTCCCAATATTCACCGAACAGTTAGTTGAACATTCCCTAACCCTATTGAATTCAGTGAGAGTCAAAACCAAACACATAGGCAATACCTTAAAGGGGACAAAAAAGATTGGAGTCTCCACATTTCAAAAAATTATTGGCACACACAAGTAAAGTGGCATCAATTTCCCTAGAGTAGAAATAGTATAATGGGTGTCAGGACTCTGTTGTCAGGTGTCCAGGGACTTCTTTCCTGTCGCTTACGCTAGGGGCATCCTATCTCGCCCTGTTCTCTGGATTACTTCTGATGGTGAAGATGCCGGGGCCACGTACCTTGCCTTAGCTTCTGAATCCGCCCTCAGTCTGTACCCTTCCCCCACCCAGGGAAAAGGGGAGTAGGGGTGTACCATAATACACCAAACAGACTAACAAGGTAATGCAAACTGGGATAAAGGAAAATACCAATCATACAAATATACATGCACAAACAACAGAGGTAAACCTTGGGGAGTGTAGGATGAGGTAAAACTGAAGTAGGAGAAGGAGGTGAATTATCACACACCCAAAATTTAGCAACAGTCTCAGATAAATCCACCAAATACCTTCTCAAACAACAACCACAAACCACCATCTCCTAACCATGTGGCATAAGCTAGCTATGGCAATGAGTGCTAGCCATGTCCCAGGTTATTTAGGAGATGGGAGTGGCTAACAGTGAACAGCTTAGTAGCCTAAATGCAGGAAAGCTTCCAAGAGATCTCAACTGAACAGATTAATCCTTGCACTGCTAAAACAAACCTGCACCGTTTAATATGAAGGTGAAGTGCTTCTAAACAGAGCAAGCATAGGAGAAATCAGATGCTGCGGTTTTCTGGCTCCTTTATGTTGCTGCAAACCTGTGACAATGGGACGCTGACATCCCTACCACTACAGACAAGCCAACAGATGGAGACCAAACTTGGAGTTCCAGCATTTCAAAAAATTATTTGCATGTGCCAGTAAAGTGGCATCAATTTCCCAGAGTAGAAACAGTATAATAGGCCTCTGACACCCCTTTCACTACAGGCAACCCACCAGATGTATACACAACTTGTAGCTTCCACCTTTCAAAAAATATTGGCACACACCAGTAAAGTGACATTGATTTCCCCAGAGTAAAAATAGTATTACCGGGACTCTGATACCCCTTTTACTACAGTCAATCCACCAGATGGAGACCCATCTTGAAATCTCCACATTTCAAAAAATTATTGTCACACACCAGTAAAGTGGCATTAATTTTGCGAGAGTAGAAAAAGTATAATGGTGCTCTGAGACCCCTTCCACTACAGGCAACCCATCAGATGGAGACCCAACTTGGAGTCTCTACATTTAAAAAATTATTGGCACATACCAGTAAAGTGGTATAAATTTCCCAAGAGTAGAAATTGTATAATGGTCCTCTGACACCCCTTCCACTAGAGGCAACCCACCAGATGGAAACCCAACTTGCAGTCATTTCAAAAAATTGTTTGCAACATCAGCTGCAGTAACAACAGCAGGCACAGAAGCCACGAAAAGGTGTCACAGACTGCAATAACACAAAATCAATGCAGCACACTAAAAACTACACCATCATCTAGTCTGCCCAGTCTGTGACTGGGGTGCAAAAGCCATTTTTAGATCCATGACTTGTTCATCTTGATGAAAGTTAGGCAGTCTACATTTCAGGGCACAGCCGGATGTGCATAAATCTTAATAATCTTAATTTTTATATAGCACTAACATATTCTGCAGTGCTTTGCAGTTTGCATACATTATTTATCATCGCTGTCCCCGATGGGGCTTACAATCTAAATTCCCTATCAGTATGTCTTTGGAATGTGGGAGGAAACCGGAGTACCAGGAGGAAACCCACACAAACACAGGCAGAACATACAAACTCCTTGCAGATGTTGTCCTTGGTGGGATTTGAACCCAGGACTCCAGCGCTGCAATGCTAACCACTGAGCCACTGTGCTGCCTGTTGTGAATTCTGCTTTTGGGCTCCCTCCGGTGGTTGTAGGTGGTAATGCAGTTGTCTCAGGGCTGCAGTCATGGTCAGGTGTTTCTGCTGATTGCAATTCTGACTGGGGTATTTAGGTTTGCAGGATTCATTAGTCCTTGCCAGTTGTCAATGTTTCTTGGGAAGTGTTGGATCTCTGTATGGCTTCTCCTGCTTAGCTGCCATTTCAGCAAATATAAGTGTCTGTTTCTTTTTCTTTGGCAAACAAGCTGTGTGCTTGTTTTTTGATTGTATTCCTGCTCTGAGTGTAGGATTCTCTGGAGTTGCAGATATACGTTCCATGTCTTTAGTTAGATGGAGGAATTTTTTGTATTATCTGCTGTGGATATTTTTGGAAGGGTTTTAATACTGACCGCATAGTACGCTGTCCTATCCTTTCCTATTTTAGCTAGAGTGGCCTCTTTTGCTAAATCCTGTTTTCTGCCTACGTGTGTCTTTCCTCTCCTACTCACAGTCAATATTCGTGGGGGGCTGCCAATCCTTTGGGGTTCTGCTCTGAGGCAAGATAGTATTCCTATTTCCATCTATAGGGGTATTTAGTCCTCCGGCTGTAACGAGGTGTCTAGGGCTTGTTAGGTACACCCCACGGCTACTTCTAGTTGCGGTGTCAGATCAGGATTGCGGTCAGTACAGTTACCACCTACTCCAGTGAAAGTTATTCATGCGGCTCCAAGGTCACCGGATCATAACAGTACAACTGGCCAATAATGAGTTAAATGCATCTCAGAAGATTGGAGGAAAGGTGTTGAGCCATTTTTTTTCTTCTGTCTGCTTTATCTTCTCTTCCCTCTTTATCTCTGGGTGGCTGAGGAGCCTAGTGCTAGCATGAATGTTCAGGAATTAGCTTCTCGTGTAGACCAGCTTGCTGCTAGGGTACAGGGTATTTCTGATTATATTGTTCAGACTCCTGTTTTAGAACCGAAGATTCCTACTCCTGATTTGTTTTTTGGTGACAGGTCCAAATTTTTGAGTTTTAAAAATAACTGTAAACTGTTTTTTGCTTTGAGACCTCGATCCTCCGGTGATTCCATTCAGCAGGTTAAAATCGTCATCTCCCTGCTGCGTGGCGACCCGCAGGATTGGGCATTTTCCCTGGAATCTGGGAATCCAGCTTTGCTTAATGTAGACTCCTTTTTTCAGGCTTTAGGATTATTATATGATGAACCTAATTCTGTGGATCAAGCTGAGAAGACCTTGTTGGCCCTGTCTCAGGGTCAAGAGGCGACAGAATTGTATTGTCAGAAATTCAGAAAATGGTCTGTGTTGACTAAATGGAATAATGATGCTTTGGCGGCAATTTTCAGAAAGGGTCTTTCTGAATCCGTTAAAGATGTTATGGTGGGGTTTTCCACGCCTTCCGGTCTGAGTGATTCTATGTCTCTGGCCATTCAGATTGATCGGCGCTTGCGGGAGCACAGAACTGTGCGCGCTGTGGCGTTGTCCTCAGAGCAGATTCCTGAACCAATGCAGGGTGATAGGATTCTGTCTAGAATGGAACGACAAGGATTCAGACGTCAGAATAGGTTGTGTTATTATTGTGGCGATGCTTCTCATGTCATTTCAGTCTGCCCTAAGTGGACAAAGAGGATCGCTAGTTCATTTATCATCAGCACTGTACAACCTAAATTTCTGTTATCTATGTCCTTGATATGCTCACTGTCATCATTTTCTGTCATGGCGTTTGTGGATTCAGGCGCCGCCTTGAACTTAATGGACTTTGAGTTTGCCAGGCGTTGTGGTTTTCCCTTGCAGCCTTTGCAGAACCTATTCCTTTAAGGGGCATTGATGCTACACCCTTGCCTAAAAATAAGCCCCAGTTTTGGACACAGGTGACCATGCGCATGGCGCCAGCCCATCAGGAGGATTGTCGATTTCTGGTGTTGCATAATTTGCATGATGCTATCGTGCTGGGATTTCCGTGGTTGCAGGTACATAATCCTGTGTTGGATTGGAAGTCTATGTCTGTGACTAGTTGGGGTCGTCAGGGGGTTCATAATGATGTTCCTTTGATGTCAATCTCCTCTTCTTCCTCTTCTGAAATTCCCGAGTTTTTGTCTGATTTTCAGGATGTATTCGATGAGCCCAAGTCCACTTTCCTTCCACCGCACAGGGACTGCGATTGTGCTATTGACTTGATTCCAGGCTGTAAGTTTCCTAAGGGTCGACTTTTCAACCTGTCTGTGCCTGAACATACCGCCATGCGGAGCTATATTAAGGAGTCTTTGGAGAAAGGGCATGTTCGGCCATCTTCTTCACCGTTGGGAGCGGGATTCTTTTTTGTTGCTAAAAAAGATGGCTCCTTGAGACCCTGTATTGATTATTGCCTCTTGAATAAGATCACGGTCAAGTTTCAATACCCTTTACCTTGCTTACCGATTTATTTGCTAGGATTAAGGGAGCTAGTTGGTTTACGAAGATTGACCTTCGGGGGGCATATAATCTTGTTTGTATTAAGCAGGGTGATGAATGGAAAACTGCGTTTAACATGCCCAAAGGCCATTTTGAATACCTTGTGATGCCATTCGGGCTCACTAATGCTCCATCTGTTTTTCAGTCCTTCATGCATGATATCTTCCGGACTTATATTAATAAGTTCTTGATTGTATATTTGGACGATATTTTGATTTCTTCCGATGATTGGGAGTCTCATGTGGAACAGGTCAGGATGGTATTTCAGATCCTTTGTGACAATGCCCTTTTTGTGAATGGGTCTAAGTGTCTCTTTGGGGTGCAGAAAGTTTCTTTTTTGGGCTTCGTTTTTTCTCCCTCATCTATAGAGATGGATCCGGTTAAGGTTCAGGCCACTCATGATTGGATTCAGCCCACATCCGTGAAGAGCCTTCAGAAATTTTTGGGTTTTGCCAATTTTTATCGCCGTTTCATTGCTAATTTTTCCAGCGTGGTTAAACTCTTGACCGATTTGACGAAGAAAGGTGCTGATGTGGCGAATTGGTCCCCTGCGGCTGTCTCTGCCTTTCAGGAGCTTAAACGTCATTTTACTTCTGCTCCGGTGTTGCGCCAACCGGATGTTTCTCTTCCGTTTGAGGTTCAGGTTGACGCTTCTGAGATTGGGGCAGGGGCCGTTTTGTCCCAGAGGGATCCTGTTGGTTCCTTAATGAAACTGTGTGCCTGCTTTTCCCATAAGTTTTCGCCTGATGAACGCAATTATGATGTCAGCAATCGGGAGTTGTTGGCTATGAAGTAGGCGTTTGAGGAATGGCGACATTGGCTTGAGGGAGCTAAGTATCGTATTGTGGTCTTGACCGATCATAAGAATTTGATTTACCTCGAGTCTGCCAAACGGCTGAATCCTAGACAGGCTCGATGGTCCTTGTTTTTTTCCCGTTTTGATTTCGTGGTCTCGTACCTTCCAGGTTCTAAGAACATTAAGGCTGATGCCCTCTCTAGGAGTTTTTTGCCTGATTCTCCTGAGGTCTTGGAACCGGTCGGTATTCTGAAAGAAGGGGTGGTTCTTTCTGCCATTTCCCCTGATTTACGATGGGTTCTTCAGGAATTTCAGGCTGACAGACCTGACCGCTGTCCTGTGGGGAAACTGTTTGTTCCGGACAGATGGACTAGTAGAGTGATTTCTGAGGTTCACTGTTCCGTGTTGGCTGGTCATCCTGGCATTTTTGGTACCAGTGACTTGGTTGGTAGGTCCTTTTGGTGGCCTTCTTTGTCGCGTGATGTGCGTTCTTTTGTGCAGTCCTGTGGGACTTGTGCGCGGGCCAAGCCTTGTTGTTCCTGTGCTAGTGGGTTGCTTTTGCCATTGCCGGTCCCTGAGAGGCCCTGGACGCATATTTCTATGGATTTTATTTTGTATCTTCCGTTTTCCCAGAGGATGTCTGTTATCTGGGTTGTTTGTGACCGGTTCTCTAAGATGGTTCATTTGGTGCCTTTGCCTAAATTGCCTTCCTCTTCGGATTTGGTTCCGTTGTTTTTTCAGCATGTGGTTCGTTTGCATGGTATTCCAGAGAATATTGTGTCCGACAGAGGTTCCCAGTTTGTTTCTTGGTGTTGGCGGGCCTTTTGTGCTAGGCTGGGCATTGATTTGTCTTTTTCTTCTGCGTTTCATCCAGAGACAAATGGTCAGACCGAGCGAACTAATCAGACTTTGGAGACTTATTTGAGATGCTTTGTGTCTGCTGATCAGGATGATTGGGTGGCTTTCTTGCCATTGGCCGAGTTTGCCCTTAATAATCGGGCTAGTTCGGCTACTTTGGTTTCGCCTTTCTTTTGTAATTTTGGTTTTCATCCTCGTTTTTCTTCTGGGCAGGTTGAGCCTTCTGACTGTCCTGGTGTGGATTCTGTGGTTCTGTTGGTGTTGTCTCAGAAGGAGGCTCAACGTTTTGCTAACCGTCGTCGGTGTGTTGGTTCCCGGCTTCGGGTTGGGGATCTGGTCTGGTTGTCTTCCCGTCATGTTCCTATGAAGGTTTCTTCTCCCAAGTTTAAGCCTTGGTTTATTGGTCCTTACAGGATTTCTGAGATTATTAATCCGGTGTCTTTTCGACTGGCGCTTCCGGCCTCTTTGCGATCCATAATGTCTTCCATAGATCTTTATTGCGGAAATATGTGGAGCCCGTTGTTCCCTCTGTTGATCCTCCGGCCCCTGTGTTGGTTGATGGGGAGTTGGAATATGTTGTTGAGAAGATTTTGGATTCCCGTTTTTCGAGGCGAAGGCTACAGTATCTTGTCACATGGAAGGGTTATGGCCAAGAGTATAATTCTTGGGTTTTTGCCTCTGATGTCCATGCCGCTGATTTGGTTCGTGCCTTTCATCTGGCTCGTCCTGATCGGCCTGGGGGCTCTGGTGAGGGTTCGGTGACCCCCTCCTCAAGGGGGGGGTACTGTTGTGAATTCTGCTTTTGGGCTCCCTCCGGTGGTTGTAGGTGGTAATGCAGTTGTCTCAGGGCTGCAGTCATGGTCAGGTGTTTCTGCTGATTGCAATTCTGACTGGGGTATTTAGGTTTGCAGGATTCATTAGTCCTTGCCAGTTGTCAATGTTTCTTGGGAAGTGTTGGATCTCTGTATGGCTTCTCCTGCTTAGCTGCCATTTCAGCAAAGATAAGTGTCTGTTTCTTTTTCTTTGGCACACAAGCTGTGTGCTTGTTTTTTGATTGTATTCCTGCTCTGAGTGTAGGATTCTCTGGAGTTGCAGATATACGTTCCATGTCTTTAGTTAGATGGAGGAATTTTTTGTATTATCTGCTGTGGATATTTTTGGAAGGGTTTTAATACTGACCGCATAGTATGCTGTCCTATCCTTTCCTATTTTAGCTAGAGTGGCCTCTTTTGCTAAATCCTGTTTTCTGCCTACGTGTGTCTTTCCTCTCCTACTCACAGTCAATATTCGTGGGGGGCTGCCTATCCTTTGGGGTTCTGCTCTGAGGCAAGATAGTATTCCTATTTCCATCTATAGGGGTGTTTAGTCCTCCGGCTGTGACGAGGTGTCTAGGGCTTGTTAGGTACACCCCACAGCTACTTCTAGTTGCGGTGTCAGATCAGGATTGCGGTCAGTACAGTTACCACCTACTCCAGTGAAAGTTATTCATGCGGCTCCAAGGTCACCGGATCATAACAGCTGCCCATGCTTATCCATCAGAACACCACCAGCAGCACTGAGGGCACATTCTGAGAGAATGCTGGCTTCTGGGCATGACAAAATTTCCAAGGCGTGACAGGCAAGCTCAGGCCACTCTTCCATTTTTGAAAACCAAAATACAAAAGGGTCCAAAATCCCCCTCATGGCATTGATATTGAGCTTGAGCTACTCCTGCATAATCCTCTAAAATCATTCACAATGTGTCAGACTTGTACTCTGTTCTGCTGGTGCACGGGCTGGTCTAAAAAATGTGTGAAACTACTCACAGAAAATGCTTCTGCCACTTACACTGCTGCTGCCAATGTTTTGTGTTGACGACTCGACGTACACTGGATTGGAAGTCTAGAACTGCGATGCATTTTGTCTGCCTCACTGACATGCATGGACGAGTACAATCCGAATATTGGATGCAACTCCTGCATGCTGCAATTTTTTTCCTTGGACAGACTTGGTCCGATGAAAAAATCAGACATGTGAACATCCCATAGAATAACATAAAATATGGTCGTCTGAACAAGTCCTAACATGTACTTTCACAGTTAATGTCTCTATATCTATAGCATTGCCAGTCTTGTTGCTTGCCTACAAAAACACCAAGGTCTACAGTTATTATTTGTAAACCAATCCCAGTGACCCATAAGAATGCCGGACAGTGACCCTATAACATTTTTATTTGTAGCATTTTCTGACGGGACCAGAAAATAATGTGAGTCGTAAAATACCATCCTAAATGTTTTTTGCAGCATATTTGATAAAATCTGACAGATAATTTCAGCCTCGCCTGAAGAAATGTAGCAGGAAGAATCAAAAAGTACTGCACCAGCTTTAAATCAGGTCGTTCCCATCATATGAACCTTCTACAGGTGCCATGAGTTTACCCATGACTCCTCACTTTTGTGTACTCCAGAAACCACCGGAGACTAGACGGAGGTGGACATGACTTGGGGATGGGTGGACTGAGAACTCCTGCAGCCTTTGTTTGTATTGCAGTGTAGATTTTAAACAAGAGTGATGTTGCTTTAAGAGGAAGGAGTTTAGATGTTTGTGCCTGGTGTATTACTGTGAGGAGGGTGGTGCTTATATAGGGGAGGCAACTCTGGCTCTCCCTCTTTCTCTCACACGATGGACAGGAGGAAACATTACCCGCCCTCCCGCCCTGTTTATAATCTCTGTCCTTACACTTTTTAATTATTGCTTGTATAATGATAAATGCTTTATTGTATTTTTGAATTTGTCATTGTATATCTTGTACCAGGTTCAATTGTATATTGGCTATAAAGAGTTATTATTTGTGGCAACCTTCTAAGCCCAAGGGAAGGGCAATCCTTCAGCCATGGTTCCCTGGAGGTTTCCTCCACAGGGGGTTTTTCCTCTCCTGAGCGCTGTAGGATGACTCTTTGTGAGTCGGGGGTTTGCCAAGTTTAGTCCCATTAATGCTTTTGCAGGGACTCCTAATTTTTAAGTTTGCAAAAATGATTTAATTATAAAAAAAAAAAAAAAAAAAAAAGGTGTCAAATGAGACTTGGAATTTATAACCCGTCACGGCTTTGCGGTTTAGGAGTCAGGTGGAAGTTGCAGACAAGTTAAGGTGGACTCATTTTAACTAATAGAGGATGTAAAACCTCATGGTGGTGAGCAGGCTCGGCTTTGGTGGCCAGCCTCAAGGACGTTGTAATGGTAACATCAATCAGGGGCGGGCACAGTGGTTAAGCACAGGGTGAGGATAATAGGGTCATTGGTGCCCTGAAAGTTTACTGGCTCTGCTTGAATGGCAAGCCAGTGCGTGCCGCCCCTTTATGGCTGTCTGTCCTGGTGCTGTATGTCAGACAGCTTGGGATATCGCAGTACTTGTGAATCCCAATGTACTAGCACTCCACCTGACTCCTACTGTGATTATTTAATCCTGTGATTTGAATAAAAGCTGTGGCCATTTTGACAACCAAAATAATGTGTTTTGTGTATTTATTTTAGTACCTAGGTTTACAGTAGTTATGGTGGTTTTAAGAAGGAGTGGGGTCCATCCCATATCCAAAAGTCAAGTGGTTTTCATCTAGGTTCTTCAATCCACAATTTATTTCATTATGTTTTTTTGATATATTTGCTCACAGAAGTATTAAAGTTGATGTAGATATTTTACATGTTATTGAGTAATACCACCCGACCTCCCTTCATCAGCTTCCCTCACATGTATGGCATAACTGCAGCTCCTATTCACAATGAAGTCTGCGGTGACTTTAAAGAAATATAACCTTCACCACTTCTCCCGGTGCTGGCTTACAGTGATTCCACTGTTGTAATGTTACACAGAGCTGCTGAAAGTTATTTTTTTCCACTCATTTAGTGCCTGTGCAGGACTGCTGCCTAGAGTGTTATGCCCATTGTTTATGTTCCATGTGATCTGTGCCACCCAAGGAGCAGACAAGACATGTCTGAGGGTGCCTTTGGGGAATACACAATGAAGTCACACACAGGATATATCAGGGAAGACTTGGCACTTTACAAAGCGAACTCTTCTTCCATAGGCTCGCCGACAGTCCTATAAAAATAAACAGGCAATCAGAATACGACACAAGAATACACAATGACATTGTAGGTTTTCATGCATAATCAAAGCTGATTTTTCAACTCTGTCGGATGTTTATTTGTGCTATTTAGTTATCTTTAAATAGAGTTTCATTTCTAGGAAGTATACATAAATCGAAGGAGGAAAAACATCTTAGGGCTAAACAGCCATTCGAAAATGTTCCTGTGTTTATATTAAAGAATAGCAGAATATTTCTATATCTTTATACATACAAAGCCTGGGGTGATGGAAATCTGGAGGTTTTATCATAGGGTTACAGTAATGTAAACATGACATAGACAGTAGTCAGTCACGGGATGCTTGCATTTATGATTTACCGTCACTTTTGTGACCCGCTGGAAATTGTCAGATTATAATTGTAGATGTTAAATATTGTAGGACAGGACATCAGGGAATACTGTCTGGGCCAGAAAAAGACGCTCGTCATCATGCAGTAGCTAACATCTGACACTACTGTAGTTCACTGCCTGACCGCTATCAATGCCAATAGCTATTTCAAGCATTTTAAATATCCGTTTTCTATTTTTTTAAAATATTTAGCACTTGATGACAAGACACGGTTGAAAAGAATTGAAGAGTTCGATCTCTTGGAAGCATGCAAATATTTTAGTACAATCTGACAAGCTCATGTGTCTTATAGTTAGGATAAATATCTAATAAACGAAATTCTGCAATTAAAAATAATGAAAATTGTGAATGATATCAAGGAGTTTATACTCCAAAGATGTTCATGGGGCCTTTATAAACTACTAGCTGAAAAGCCCGGCGTTGCCTGTGCATAGTAAATATCTGTGTTTAGTTATAGCACCTCACTTCTCTTATTTTCCCATCACGCCTCTCATTTTTCTCATCACATCTTTCATTTTCCCCCTCACATCTCTCATTTTCTCCCTCACACTTCTCATTCCCCCTAACACTTGTCATTTCGACCTCACATCTGTCATTTTCCGATCACTCCACTATTTTCCCTCAGTCCTCTCATTTTGCACTCACACCTCTCATTTTCACCTCAGTATATACATGTTTGTCATCTCCCTTATATATAGTATACACCTGTATGTCATCTCCTGTAAATAGTATATACCTGTATGTCATCAACCCTGTATATAGTATATACCTGCTGTGTGTTGTCTCCCCTGTATATAGTATATACCTGTATGTCATCTCCCCTGTATATAGTATATACCTGTATGTCATCTCCTCCTGTATATAGTATATACCTGTGTGTCATCTCCCCTGTATATAGTATATATCTGTGTGTCATCTCCTCCTGTATATAGTATATACCTGTATGTCATCTCCTCCTATATATAGCATATATCTGTATGTCATCTCCTCCTGTATATAGTATATACCTTTAGGTCATCTGCTCCTGTATATAGTATATACCTGTGTGTCATCTCCTCTTCTATATAGTATATACCCGTATGTCATCTCCTCCTGTATATAGTATGTACCTGTATGTCATCTCCTCCTCTATATAGTATATACCTGTGTGTCATCTCTCCTGTATATAGTATATACCTGTGTGTTATCTCCCCTGTATATAGTATATATCTGTATGTCATCTCCTCCTGTATTAGACCTCGTTCACACGTTATTTGGTCAGTATTTTAACCTCAGTATTTGTATTCTAAATTGGCAGCCTGATAAATCCCCAGCCAACAGGAAGCCCACCCCGGCAGTATATATTAGCTCACACATACACATAATAGACAGGTCATGTGACTGACATCTGGTGTATTTCCTATATGGTACATTTGTTGCTCTTGTAGTTTGTCTGCTTATTAATCAGATTTTTATTTTTGAAGGATAATACCAGATTTGTGTGTGTTTTAGGGCGAGTTTCGTTTGTCAAGTTGTGTGTGTTGAGTTGCGTGTGGCGACATGCATGTGGCGACTTTTGTGAGATGAGTTTTGTGTGGCGACATGCGTGTAGCAACTTTTTGTGTGTCGAGTTGCATGTGACAGGTTAGTGTAGCAAGTTGTGTGCAGCAAGTTTTGTGCATGGCGAGTTTTGCGCGTGGCGAGTTTTATGTGTGGTGCCTTTTGAATATGTGCAAGTTTTGTTTGAGGCAACTTTTGCATGTGTTGCAACTTTTGTGCATGTGGCAATTTTTCCGCGGGTGCAAGTTTTGCGTGAGCCTAGTTTTGCATGTGGCGAGTTTTGCGTGTGGCGAGCTTGGAGCGGCGACTTTTGTGTTTCGACTTTTATGTGGCGAGGTTGGTGTATGTGTGGTAAAATGTGTGCTGAGGGTGGTATATGTGTTCAAGCACGTGGTAGTATGTGGCGCATTTTGTGTGTGTGTTCATATCCCCGTGTGTGGTGAGTATCCCATGTCGGGGCCCCACCTTAGCAACTGTACGGTATATACTCTTTGGCACCATCGCTCTCATTCTTTAAGTCCCCCTTCTTCACATCTGGCAGCTGTCAATTTGCTTCCAACACTTTTCATTTCACTTTTTCCCCATTATGTAGATAGGGGCAAAATTATTTGGTGAATTGGAAAGCGCGGGGTTAAATATCACCTCACAACATAGCCTATGATGCTCTCGGGGTCCAGACGTGTGACTGTGCAAAATTTCGTGGCTGTAGCTGCGATGGTTCAGATGCCAATCCTGGACATACACACACACATACACACATACACACATTCAGCTTTATATATTAGATTTCTAGATTTGTTTTGTGTATAACTTGACTCCATCATAAACTTGCACGGTTTACTTAAGAGGGTAGGGAGAGCCATGTGGCCAGTCAGTGCAATGCGTTTTGATCTCGTTACGATTTATTCAGACATCTGACTGGATCCTAAAGAAAAGTCATTACAATCAGATACGTGAGGGTTTCACATGTGACACTCACACCAATTAGCTGTTCTCTGCTCCAACAGTGGCCAGATGTAAATAATGCACAGATCTGTAACTGTTCAAGGCTCCAACACTGCAGTTCAGCTCCTATTGCTATTTTATGTCATTCATGGATCACCATAACATTTTTTACATTTAACAGGTTGTTACTACTGTTGTGGAATTTTATTTAATGTGTTTTTGCAACTTCGAACATTCATGTTATTATTTGTTTTACATTGTTTTAATTTTATTAAGGAAGATGTGTTCTATATTTGCATCTGTGTTCTATAACTATATGGTCCCATGCCAGTATGTTAAGACTACACATAATAAAATACAAAAACATCTGGTAAGGCATACCTAGAGTGTGAGTTTGCCGACATCCATGTCAAAATCTTAAAACCTACCAAATGTCTGTAATATTAATAGTTCAGCTGTGATCTTACATATACATATATACATACACATATATTTTTTTTATATGAGAGTCAAGACAGTGTAGCCCTAGCCTTTCCTTGCCCGTTACGATCTGCAATCTGAACTTACAGTTCCGATACAGCCAGTTTTTCTTTCTCAGTTGCCTGCCGCTTGTCCCTTCTGTCCACCGATAGTAGTCAGAGTCATCCTACAGTACAGTACATTACGCATCAGTTTTTCATCAGTTTGAAATGGATCCAGATTTTTTGTTTTCAGGATCCATGTCAAACAGATGATTAGTGGACTTTTGAACTCAGCCACGGCTGTAGGGATAGAAGAAGAATGCCATTAAACACTAAAGAAACTCTATAGATAGTGTATAACAGCACATTGGTGATGAAGATTAGTTTATGACAAAAGTGAATAGTATAGACTTAAATGATAAGGAGAAGGAGAAATAAGGCCAGCACACACATTACACTAATGTCGGCTGAAACTGCCGCTATCAACAGATTCAGTTGATGGTCAAATGTGCATGCAGCACCAGTCAACTAATGTTTGTGAGAGTTGTCCGTCAACTGACCCTTAAAAACTAATATTTTAATAATGTATTTCTAAAAAACACTTGGAAAAACCTAAAGTGCTCAGCAATCCAAATGTAGGATATGAAACCAATAAAAGTATACTACAACCACCATTTCCTCCGCCTCTTTTTCTCCAGAATAGTATATCATATAGATAGCAGACACTATACAAAAGAGACAGGTGTATTGCATTTGGTTTTTTGAGAGACATATACCCAGGTCTACCACTCGTAGCCTATGAATCCCCGAGGTGTCCGTATTGTCACCCTGCCTAGAAGCAGAGATTGGCACACTAGTAACATAATATCCAAATGGCGGTGCTCAAGGGCAACATAACGTGAGTAAGGTGAATTTAGGCACTCACTGCTGCTCACTTGCCGGACTAGTAACATAGTAACATAGTAACATACAGGTCCTTCTCAAAAAATTAGCATATAGTGTTAAATTTCATTATTTACCATAATGTAATGATTACAATTAAACTTTCATATATTATAGATTCATTATCCACCAACTGAAATTTGTCAGGTCTTTTATTGTTTTAATACTGATGATTTTGGCATACAACTCCTGATAACCCAAAAAACCTGTCTCAATAAATTAGCATATCAAGAAAAGGTTCTCTAAACGACCTATTACCCTAATCTTCTGAATCAACTAATTAACTCTAAACACATGCAAAAGATACCTGAGGCTTTTATAAACTCCCTGCCTGGTTCATTACTCAAAACCCCCATCATGGGTAAGACTAGCGACCTGACAGATGTCAAGAAGGCCATCATTGACACCCTCAAGCAAGAGGGTAAGACCCAGAAAGAAATTTCTCAACAAATAGGCTGTTCCCAGAGTGCTGTATCAAGGCACCTCAATGGTAAGTCTGTTGGAAGGAAACAATGTGGCAGAAAACGCTGTACAACGAGAAGAGGAGACCGGACCCTGAGGAAGATTGTGGAGAAGGACCGATTCCAGACCTTGGGGAACCTGAGGAAGCAGTGGACTGAGTCTGGTGTGGAAACATCCAGAGCCACCGTGCACAGGCGTGTGCAGGAAATGGGCTACAGGTGCCGCATTCCCCAGGTAAAGCCACTTTTGAGCTACAGAGAAGCAGCACTGGACTGTTGCTAAGTGGTCCCAAGTACTTTTTTCTGATGAAAGCAAATTTTGCATGTCATTCGGAAATCAAGGTGCCAGAGTCTGAAGGAAGACTGGGGAGAAGGAAATGCCAAAATGCCTGAAGTCCAATGTCAAGTACCGACAGTCAGTGATGGTGTGGGGTGCCATGTCAGCTGCTGGTGTTGGTCCACTGTGTTTCATCAAGGGCAGGGTCAATGCAGCTAGCTATCAGGAGATTTTGGAGCACTTCATGCTTCCATCGGCTGAAATGCTTTATGGAGATGAAGATTTCATTTTTCAGCACGACCTGGCACCTGCTCACAGTGCCAAAACCACTGGTAAATGGTTTACTGACCATGGTATTACTGTGCTCAATTGGCCTGCCAACTCTCCTGACCTGAACCCCATAGAGAATCTGTGGGATATTGTGAAGAGAAAGTTGAGAGACGCAAGACCCAACACTCTGGATGAGCTTAAGGCCGCTATTGAAGCATCCTGGGCCTCCATAACATCTCAGCAGTGTCACAGGCTGATTGCCTCCATGCCACGCCGCATTGAAGCAGTCATTTCTGCCAAAGGATTCCCGACCAAGTATTGAGTGCATAACTGAACATTATTATTTGTTGTTTTTTTTGTTTGTTATTAAAAAACACTTTTATTTGATTGGATGGGTGAAATATGCTAATTTATTGAGACAGGTTTTTTGGGTTATCAGGAGTTGTATGCCAAAATCATCAGTATTAAAACAATAAAAGACCTGACAAATTTCAGTTGGTGGATAATGAATCTATAATATATGAAAGTTTAATTGTAATCATTACATTATGGTAAATAATGAAATTTAACACTGTATGCTAATTTTTTGAGAAGGACCTGTAGTTAGTAAGGCCGAAAAAAGACATTTGTCCATCCAGTTCAGCCTATATTCCATCATAATAAATCACCAGATCTACGTCCTTCTACAGAACCTGATAATTGTATGATACAATATTGTTCTGCTCCAGGAAGACATCCAGGCCTCTCTTGAACCCCTCGACTGAGTTCGCCATCACCACCTCCTCAGGCAAGCAATTCCAGATTCTCACTGCCCTAACAGTAAAGAATCCTCTTCTATGTTGGTGGAAAAACCTTCTCTCCTCCAGATGCAAAGAATGCCCCCTTGTGCCCGTCACCTTCCTTGGTATAAACAAGTCCTCAGCGAGATATTTGTATTGTCCCCTTATATACTTATACATGGTTATTAGATCGCCCCTCAGTCGTCTTTTTTCTAGACTAAATAATCCTAATTTCGCTAATCTATCTGGGTATTGTAGTTCTCCCATCCCCTTTATTAATTTTGTTGCCCTCCTTTGTACTCTCTCTAGTTCCATTATATCCTTCCAGAGCACCGGTGCCCAAAACTGGACACAGTACTCCATGTGCGGTCTAACTAGGGATTTGTACAGAGGCAGTATAATGCTCTCATCATGTGTATCCAGACCTCTTTTAATGCACCCCATGATCCTGTTTGCCTTGGCAGCTGCTGCCTGGCACTGGCTGCTCCAGGTAAGTTTATCATTAACTAGGATCCCCAAGTCCTTCTCCCTGTCAGATTTACCCAGTGGTTTCCCATTCAGTGTGTAATGGTGACATTGATTCCTTCTTCCCATGTGTATAACCTTACATTTATCATTGTTAAACCTCATCTGCCACCTTTCAGCCCAAGTTTCCAACTTATCCAGATCCATCTGTAGCAGAATACTATCTTCTCTTGTATTAACTGCTTTACATAGTTTTGTATCATCTGCAAATATCGATATTTTACTGTGTAAACCTTCTACCAGATCATTAATGAATATGTTGAAGAGAACAGGTCCCAATACTGACCCCTGCGGTACCCCACTGGTCACAGCGACCCAGTTAGAGACTATACCATTTATAATCACCCTCTGCTTTCTATCACTAAGCCAGTTACTAACCCATTTACACACAATTTCCCCCAAACCAAGCATTCTCATTTTGTGTACCAACCTCTTGTGCGGCACGGTATCAAACGCTTTGGAAAAATCGAGATATACCACGTCCAATGACTCACCGTGGTCCAGCCTATAGCTTACCTCTTCATAAAAACTGATTAGATTGGTTTGACAGGAGCGATTTCTCATAAACCCATGCTGATATGGAGTTAAACAGTTATTCTCATTGAGATAATCCAGAATAACATCCCTCAGAAACCCTTCAAATATTTTACCAACAATAGAGGTTAGACTTACTGGCCTATAACACTAGATGAACTAGATGATCAACACTAGATGATGTGTTTTTGGCACCTCCACTCCATGGCGGCTGATCCTCACTCTCCCTAGGTGTCCAGATATAACAGAAAAAAGGATCTAAACTAGAAAAAATAGACATAAATCAACTATCTAGTGAAGGGAGAGAGGGAAAGAAATAGCCAAAAGATATCAGATATAGTATAAATCACTTATCATTTAGATGCTTGCTACTGGATATAGCTTCCATGAATCTGCCTCTTCTCATTTCTCCCTTTATGGTTCATCAAGAGGCCAGAATTAATGTTGGAATGAGATATATGTGTTGTGATAGTCATAATCATTGTGGTATGCCTTGTCAGAGATGTTGTGCTTTTTATAAATGGCTCCACAGCCAAAGGACCTCCCTCTGTGGAGCCTGATTGTTTGGAATCAAAGTCTCTTGTATCTGTGCTTGTGCGAGGAGCATGTTAAAAGAGACAAATATTGGCTAATATTTCAGCTTCTCCCCAATCCATTTAGTGTTTGCGCCATCCTGTTTGTCCCCTGATTGTGTTACAAAGTGGAACGTTTCCAGCCACATGAGCGCCCCCACCGAGGACCTGAACTGGAAGTCCTGCATTCCACGCCAGAATGCATATGGACAGACTGTGTATGCACCTGTGCAGCGCATACATATAATTAGTGTATGCCATATGCATCTTTCCCAGTAGACAGAACTGATATAATGTGCATGCATCTGGTGAGGATTCAGGAAGGCTTTTATAGCATATATTAGTGTGCTAGTAAAGTTTTACGATCACAAAAATATTCTCCCAAATGGGACCACAGGACTTAGTAAATACAGGGTGGGCCATTTATAAGGATACACCTAAATAAAATGGGAATGTTTGGTGATATCAACTTCCTGTTTGTGGTGCATTAGTATATGGGAGGGGGAAAACTTTTCAAGATGGGTGGTGACCATGGCGGCTATTTTGAAGTTTGATGTGTCACATGACCCTCTTCCCATTGGAAAAAATAAAGTTGGATCCAAAATGGCTGACTTCAAAATGGCTGCCATGATCACCACCTATCTTGAAAAGTTTCCCCCTCCCATATACTAATGTGCCACAAACAGGAAGTTGATATCACCAACCATTATAGATATCAAGAATAGATCAGATGCTCAAAGATAATATATCCTTCTTGGAAGACTTGACAAGGATTATTATATTAATAGTGTAGGATAATAACACTTTTTAGTGTAAAAGTTCAATATAGAAAAAGGTAAAAAGCTCATGATAGAGAGATCACATATAGTGATGCATGTCAGCTACCATAGGGCAATGTGAGTAGTCCCTGGGCAGAGGGCAGAAATCAGAAGAAATTCCTAAGAAAATATATATAGGATCTGTTTATTGAGCCCCTTCAGGCTCAGTGATTGGGTCCTAATGATCCATTCAGTCTCCTTTTGAATGATTCTCTTATCTAGATCTCCCCCTCTAATTTTTAGCCTAAGTTCAATCATACAAAAGGAAATATCGCTCAGATGACCATAATGCACACTATTAATATGTCTGGATATTGCAGTTTATTGCAGCTGTCACCCAGGTGTTCGCCCACCCTTCTCGTCTATTTCCTAGTGGTTTTTCCCATGAAGTCAAGAGGGCAGGTGCAGGTTGCTATATATATTACACCTGATGACTTACAGTTCCCAAAATCCATTATATATATTTTTCCCGATGCAGAGCTAGTGCAGCAGCCATCACATCTAAATGAGTCACATATTTTTCTGTCCAGACAGGTGCACAATGGCTTTAGCCTAGAGTATATAGACTATATATGCCAAGAAAAATGTATGAGAAAAGCAAAGTCCTCCAACAAAAAATTACAAACCAAGTAAATAATTGTATTAGTTTACATAATAATTGCAACAATGTAAAATAGTTGGAGATAAAAGCCGAACATACAGGGGATGGAAAAAACACAAACACTGGACGTGAAAAGTGCTGAATCTGTGTCCTACCAGTAACCACACAGAATGTGCTATATCCTGAAAAGATTTTTACAACCAATATTATGAAGTAAACAACAGAGGTATAAAAATGTCAGTTAATTAAAAATAAAGTGCATAGTGCAAATAGTTATAGTATGCACAAGGATGCGAAATACATATATAGACAATCAAGCACACCTGAGGGGTCCTTTGATATTATCATTCTAATTGTCTCTGATTAATCCTGGAGGACATAAAGTATCAATAAAAATTATAAGATAAAATAATGTGAAGTTCACACCTCCCAGAGGAAATCAGAGACAACATTGTTCACACCATAGCTCTAAAGGTACCTTCACACATACCGATTTCGTTAACGATATCGTTGCAACGTCATGCTTTTTGTGACGTAGCAACGATCCCGCTAACGATCTCGTTATGTGTGACAGTGACCAACGATCAGGCCCCTGCTGGGAGATCGTTGGTTGCTGGGGAATGATGAGGACCATTTTTTGGTCGCTGATAACCTGCTGTCATCGCTGGATCGGCGTGTGTGACGCCGATCCAGCGATGTGTTCACTTGTAACCAGGGTAAATATCGGGTTACTAAGCGCAGGACCACGCTTAATAACCCGATATTTACCCTGGTTACCATTGTAAAAGTAAAAAAAAAAACAGTACATACTCACATTCCGATGTCTGTCACGTCCCCAGCCGTCAGCTTCCCTGTACTGACTGTCAGCGCCAGCCGTAAAGCAGAGCACAGCGGTGACGTCACCGCTGTGCTCTGCTTTACGGCCGGTGCTGACACAGTCAGTGCGGGAAGCTGACGCCGGGGGACGTGACAGACATCGGAATGTAAGTATGTACTGTTTTTTTTTTTACTTTTACAACGGTAACCAGGGTAAATATCGGGTTACTAAGCGTGGCCCTGCACTTAGTAACCCGATGTTTACCCTGGTTACCCGGGGACTTCGGCATTGTTGAAGACAGTTTCAACGATGCCGAAGTCTTTCCCCTGATCGTTGGTCGCTGGAGAGAGCTGTCTGTGTGACAGCTCCCCAGCGACCGCACAACGACTTACCAATGATCACGGCCAGGTCGTCTCGCTGGTCGTGATCGTTGGTAAGTCGTTTAGTGTAACGGTACCTTTAAGTTTTTAAGGGGTACACTGGATGTGACTGCACATTGGGTATTTGTGTTTGCTCCTGGCTCTTACATTGTCTACTATATGTTGCTTTATTTAGTTACCTTCAGCTATGGTGTGCTCAATGTTGTCTCTATTTTCTCCTGGGAGGTGCGTACTTCACATTACTTTATCTTATAATTTTTATTGATACTTTATGTCCTCCAGGATTAATCAGAGACAATGAGAATAATAATATCAAAGGACCCCTCAGGTGTGCTTGATTGTCTATATATGTGTTTTGCATCCTTGTGCATGCTATAACTATTCGCACTATGCACTTTATTTTTTATTGACTGACATTTTTATACCTCTGTTGTTTACTTCATAATATTGGTTGTCGAAATCTTTTCAGGATATAGCACATTCTGTGTGGTTACTGTTAGGGCACAGATTCAGCACTTTTCATGTCCAGTGTTTGCGTTTTTTCCATCCCTTGTATAGCCAGCTTTTATCTCCAATTATTTTACATTGTTGCAATTATTATGTAAACCACTAAAATTATTTACTTGGTTTGTAATTTTGTGTCGGAGGACTTTGTTTTTCTCATACATTTTTTTTGGCTTGCATACTGTCCTCCGTATTCATACTTTTGGGCTATTCTTTGCTATATAGACTATGTGTCATTCAGACCCCTATTGATCTTCCCTTACAGTAGGTGACATTGTATGTTAATGGAATAAGCACATTAAGGTTCGGATCCACCAAAAAGAATGTTCCAATGTTTTTTGAGCACACTAAAGACTCTGGCTGCCTGGTTGTCAAAGGTCCCAATGACCCTGATGTTATCAAAATTCTTCTCTTTTCTTCTTACAATTTGAGAGAAAAGACTGTCTATGTCTACTAAGAGCATGAGCGTAGGACTGCTCAATGATGGCTCATGGATATCCCTGGAACCTTCTGTAGAGATCCCTCGCCTGTATCCTAAAGTCACTGGTGTGAGTAGATTTCCTCCTAATGCGGAGGAACTTCCCTTTGGGTATGCTCCTTTTTAGGGCTGATGGATGATGGCTATTTCATTTAAGTAGGCTGTTGGTGGCAGTTGGCTTCCGATATGTGCATGCACTCAGAAGGCCATTCTCCACTTTCCGTATACTAAGGTTTAAGAACATGATTTCACTTGTATTGCATTCACAGGTGAATTTCATGTCAATAGTGTTGTCATTGAGGAGTTCAATGAAGGAGTAAAACTCAGCCTCCGAGCCAGACCAAAGTATGACGATATCATCATTGTACCTGGCCCAGAGGCTGATATAAGAGTGCCACCATCTATCCTAATCCTCAAAAACTACAGTTTCCTCCCAATAGCCAAGGAGCAGATTTGTGTAAGTGGGAGCACAGGGGCTCTCCATCGCAGTGCCCCTGAGCTGGTGGAAGTACTAACTGTCAAATAGAAAATAATTGTGTGTGAGGGTAGAGGACACAATATCCAGAATAAACTGACTGTGTTCCATACATTGAATAACCCTAGTGCTTACGTAGTGTTTCGCCGCCGTCAACCCCATGTAATGTAGTATCCTGCTGTGCAGTGCCTCAATGTCTATCAAGGCCAAGATGACATTTTCCTTCACAGCAACATCCTCCGAGCTGCTGAAAATTAACACCTTAAAGACCAGACCTAATTTGGTCTTAATTTTCACACATTTTTTCTTTTCATTGTCGAGTTCTAGGAGCCATAACTTTTTACACCATGTTCCAAATTATTATGCAAATTACATTTTTCTCTGATTTTCCTAAGTGGTCGGTGCAAATGACAGTCAGTCTAAGAAAAGTCATCATATACATCGAATTTTATTAAAGAAACATCTCAATGTTAACAGTATCATCTCCAAAATGAATAAAAACTCAAAATGCACTGTTCCAAATTATGCGGCACAGTGGAATTTCTGAACATTTGATATGTTTTAAAGAACTGAAAATGCTCATTTGTGGAATTTGCAGCATTAGGAGGTCACATTCACTGAACAAAAAAGGCCCAGTTACGTATTAACATAGGAACCCTTCTTTGATGTCACCTTCACAATTCTTGCATCCATTGAACTTGAGAGTTTTTGGAGAGTTTGTGCTTGTATTTCTTTGCATGAAGTCAGAATAGCCTCAGGGAGCTGCTGTTTTGATGTGAGCTGCCTCCCACCCTCATAGATTTTTTGCTTGATGATACTCCAAAGGTTCTCTATAGGGTTGAGGTCAGGGGAAGATGGTGGCCACACCATGAGTTTATTTCCTTTTATGCCCATAGCAGCCAATGACTCAGAGGTATTCTTTGCAGAATGAGATGGGGCATTGTCATGCAGGAAGATGATTTTGCTCCTGAAGGCACGTTTCTGCTTTTTATACCATGGAAGAAAGTTGTCCAGTCAGAAACTCTATATACTTTGCAGAGGTCATTTTCACACCTTCAGGAACCTTAAAGGGCCCCACCAGCTGTTTCTCCATGATTCTGGCCCAAAACATGACTCCTTCACCTCCTTGCTGATGTTGCAGCCTTGTTGTGACATGGTGGCCATCCACCAACCATCCACTACTCCATCCATCTGGACCATCCAGGGTTGTTCGACACTCACCAGTAAACAAGACAGTTTGAAAATTAGCCTTCATGTATGTCTGGGCCCACTGCAACCGTTTCTGCTTGTGAACACTGTTTAGGGGTGGCTGAAGAGGAGGTTTATGCACCACAGCAAGCCTTTGAAGGATCCTACACCTTGAGGTTTGAGGGACTCCAGAGGCACAAGCAGCTTCAAATAACTGTTTGCTGCTTTGAAATGGCATTTTGGCAGGTGCTCTCTTAATCCAATGAATTTGTCTGGCAGAAACCTTCCTCATTATGCCTTTATCTGCATGAACTCTGTCTGTGCTCTGTTTCCGTCACAAATCTCTTCACAGTATGATGATCAGTCTTAAGGTCTCGTGAAATATCTAATGTTTTCATACCTTGTCCAAGGCATTGCACTATTTAACACTTTTCAGCAGCAGAGTGATCCTTTTTATTTCCCATATTGCTTGAAACCTGTGCTCTGCTTAATAATGTGGAACATCATTTTTAAGTAGTTTTCCTTTAATTAGAATCACCTGGAAAACTAATTATCACATGTGTTTAAGATTGATTTCAGTGTTCCATTGTGCCCTGAGACAAAATACCATCCACGAGTTTATTTGAAAAACAAAACACTTAAATCTTTATGATGCTTAAATCCAATCTGCATAGTAATTTGAACATGGTGTAATTTTGTAGACATAGCTTTATGTGAAATTATTATTTTGCAGAAAAAGTTGCATTTGTCAGTGGCACTATTTTGAAACACATACAACCTAATACCTAACTTTTATGAGCTCTTTATGGGTAGAAATATGAAAACCCCCATCAATTCTGCAGTTGTTTTTTTGACATTTTATATTGCATTTTATATTATATTTTCAGTTGCTGCACAAATAAAATGTTTACTTTATTCTATGGTTCAACACTATTATGAACCAAAATTATATTGTTTTAATTATATTTTATTACTTTTGCACAATAAATACTTTTAGTTTATTTGTATTGCCAAGCTCTGAGAGTCAGAACTTTAATACTTTTCCTGCAGCAGAGCTATGTGAGGGCTTTATTTTTCACTAGTACTATTTTGGAGTAAATATCACTTTTTTATAAGTTCTTATTTAATGTTACCTTTAGGGTATGTGCACACGTTGCAGATTTGGGTGCAGAGTTATCTGCACAAAATCTGCATCTCCAGGCAGAAAACGCAGGTGGGGATTTGATGCGTTTTTCTTGCGGATTTTGTGCGTTTTTCCTGTGGATTTACTGCGGATTCAGTGCGGATTTCATGCGTTTTTTACCCCTGCGGATTTCTATAATGGAATGGGTGCAGAAACACTGCAGATCCACACAAAAGAAGTGACATGCTCCTTCTTTCAATCCACTGCGTTTTCTGTGCGGAATTTTCCACACCACTAGAACAGATTTTTTTTCCTATTGATTTACATTGTACTTTAAATCACTTTGTGGTTCTGCAACTTTTTAAGCATTTTTTTTACAACATTTGAATAAGAAAATCATGTTTATATGCATCATATTCTGAGAGTCGCAATGCTGTTATTTTTCCAAGTACAGCTAGGATATAGGATCTTGTTTTATCATAACAAGCTGAAGCTTTTAATGTTACCATTTTGGGGTGCAAACATATTTATAATCATTTTTTATTTCATTTTATGTGAGACATAAATAATAAAAATGTCACTTCTGCATTAGTTTTTAATTTTCATTAATGACACATTTTTTATTGTACTGGTCATTATGGATGCAGTGATATCAGATGTGCCGTATTTTCTGGCGTATAAGACGACTGGGCGTATAAGACCGCTCATGTGACCGCGACGTCATTGAAGGTCCTTCACTCACTGCATTCCTAAGGAACGGAGGGTGACGCTAGCAGCGCTGTGATCCAGGGCCCGTTCGAGGGTGAGTATATCCATGTTTTTTATTTTTATTCTTTATTTTTTACATGAATATGGATCCCAGGGCCTGAAGGAGAGTCTCCTCTCCTCCAGACCCTGGGAACCACACGCCGAAATGCAGGATCGCTCCCTGCACACGCCGTACCCGGCGTATAAGACGACCCCCGACTTTCGGGACAATTTTTTGGGGTCAAAAAGTCGTCTTATACGCCGGAAAATACGGTAAATCCTTTTTAGGTCCATGTTTTTATTAAGGTACCTTCACATTAAGCGACGCTGCAGCGATACCGACAACGATCTGGATCGCTGCAGCGTCGCTGTTTGGTCGCTGGAGAGCTGTCACACAGACCGCTCTCCAGCAACCAACGATGCCGGTAACCAGGGTAAACATCGGGTAACTAAGCGCAGGGCCGCGCTTAGTAACCCGATGTTTACCCTGGTTACCATCCTAAAAGTAAAAAAAAACAAACGCTACATACTTACCTACAGCCGTCTGTCCTCCAGCGCTGTGCTCTGCACTCCTCCTGTACTGGCTGTGTGAGCACAGCGGCCGGAAAGCAGAGCGGTGACGTCACCGCTCTGCTTTCCGGCTGACCGACGCTCACAGCCAGTACAGGAGGAGTGCAGAGCACAGCGCTGGAGGACAGACGGCTGTAGGTAAGTATGTAGCGTTTGTTTTTTTTTACTTTTAGGATGGTAACCAGGGTAAATATCGGGTTACTAAGCGCGGCCCTGCGCTTAGTTACCCGATGTTTACCCTGGTTACCAGTGAAGACATCGCTGGATCGGTGTCACACACGCCGATCCAGCGATGTCAGCAGGAGTCCAGCGACGAAATAAAGTTCTGGACTTTATTCAGCGACCAACGATCTCCCAGCAGGGGCCTGATCGTTGGTCGCTGTCACACATAACGATTTCATTAACGATATCGTTGCTACGTCACAAAAAGCAACGATATCGTTAACAATATCGTTATGTGTGAAGGTACCTTTAGAATAAGTGACTTTATTCTGAAAAAATTTATTAGCTAATGTTTTATTTTGTTTTTAACACTTAAATGCATGATGTTTTTTCTCAATATTTATGAGTCCCACTAGGAAACTTGAAAACACGATATCTTGATTGCATTAGAAATATTCCGCACTAAACATGTAGTGCAGTGCATTGTCCAGCCTGTCAGTGTTCTGCTGGCCATTGTATGAACTCTGGTTGACATTGCCACCACTGGCACCCCACAATCAGGCTGCAGGAGCCGATGAAGTAACAAGAGGGAGTGATCTCCCTCTATTATACTCATTAATTGTTGTAGTCTCTTTGATCAAGTCAAGAAAAAAGCTAATTGCAAGGGTATGTCCACACGTCAGGATTTCTTGCAGAAATTTCCTGACAAAAACCGGACATTTCTGCCAGAAATCCACATGCGTTTTTTTCGCGGTTTTATGCATTTTTTGCATGTTTTTTGTGCGTTTTTTTGTGCATGTTTTGCGTTTTTTCCCAATGCATAGAATAGCAGGAAAAACGCAAAAAATCTGCAAAATTGATAAACATGATGTTGTTTTTACCGCGATTTGTTTTTTTCACGGAAAAAAACGCATCATGTGCACAAAAATTGCAGAATGCATTCTAAATGATAGGATGCATATGTATGCGTTTTTAATGCATTTTATAGCGTTTTTATCATGAAAAAAACTTGAAAAAACCTGAACGTGTGCACATACCCTAAAACTGCTAGGACATGCTTATATCCGCTGCTCACCGTGCTGTGAGAACTGAATGTAGTCACGCAATCACACCTGTATAACTGAAAGCTGGTGGCTCCATGGAGGAATAAAGTCAATATTTTTCCTGGGAACCACAGTTTTAGTGAGGTGGTTGGGCACCTTTCTAATACGGTTTACCTGCAGTTTAACCCTATATATGCAGGTGCTATCCAATGCGGCAGGTTACTTTTATGAGAACACTATTGATGAAAGTTGCCTGATTTAAAATAACATAGTTAGTAAGGCCGAAAAAAGACATTTGTCCATCCAGTTCAGCCTATATTCCATCATAATAAATCCCCAGATCTACGTCCTTCTACAGAACCTAATAATTGTATGATACAATATTGTTCTGCTCCAGGAAGACATCCAGGCCTCTCTTGAACCCCTCGACTGAGTTCGCCATCACCATCTCCTCAGGCAAGCAATTCCAGATTCTCACTGCCCTAACAGTAAAGAATCCTCTTCTATGTTGGTGGAAAAACCTTCTCTCCTCCAGACGCAAAGAATGCCCCCTTGTGCCCGTCACCTTCCTTGGTATAAACAGATCCTCAGCGAGATATTTGTATTGTCCCCTTATATACTTATACATGGTTATTAGATCGCCCCTCAGTCGTCTTTTTTCTAGACTAAATAATCCTAATTTCGCTAATCTATCTGGGTATTGTAGTTCTCCCATCCCCTTTATTAATTTTGTTGCCCTCCTTTGTACTCTCTCTAGTTCCATTATATCCTTCCTGAGCACCGGTGCCCAAAACTGGACACACTACTCCATGTGCGGTCTAACTAGGGATTTGTACAGAGGCAGTATAATGCTCTCATCATGTGTATCCAGACCTCTTTTAATGCACCCCATGATCCTGTTTGCCTTGGCAGCTGCTGCCTGGCACTGGCTGCTCCAGGTAAGTTTATCATTAACTAGGATCCCCAAGTCCTTCTCCCTGTCAGATTTACCCAGTGGTTTCCCATTCAGTGTGTAATGGTAATATTGATTCCTTCTTCCCATGTGTATAACCTGGGACTGCAGTTATTGAAATTATTTAATTTCCTTTAACATTTCATTTTAAAATGAAGGTAATTGGAGATTTATCATAGTTACGGATACACCCATTTCTTTTATATTTCACTTCGCTGTTTTTTTGTGAGCAAGATTTTTTTCATCAGATTGTCGATCCTTCTGTGACACAATGTTTACTTGAATTACATTTTTCTCATTTGACTTCACTTACCCATTACTTAAATGTGATTCACTCCGCTCTCATCCTTCATTCTACAAACGTCCCAATTAGTCACAGGAATTGAGATCAAATATTTATTTTCATCCATTTTCATCCAGCTAGTGACATAATGGTCATGTCAAATTATTGTATTTACAAAATGAAATACTTTGTTCAAGTCAGGCAAGATGCCAGGTCCTCTACAGAAAAAGATGCTTCTCTCCTCTCTAACTTATGTCTAATAGATGATGAGGCTGAATGTGGAGACCACTCTGTTAAGGGGATTGCACAGAACATCACTTCAGGATTGAACCAGGTCCCAGCCTACTGGCTTACTGTCCTCTCAGATGCCGCTATATTAGGCAAGCTAACATATATTCTATTAACAGTTGTACAGGCATTTGAGAGTCCATTTGCTCTGCGCAATGAGCAGCAATAAATGACCGCTGACCGGCAACATATTTACTGGTTGATGGTGGTTTCATAGAGGTCAACCCTACTTTAGATGCACACTGAATGCTGAATGAATGAATTAATGAATTAATACAGTCATGTGAAAAAGTGTTTGCCCCTTCACACAGGGCCCTGTAGGTTTGGATTTCTTTTTCTCTTAATAAAAAAGACCTTCATTTAAAAACTGCATTTTGTGCTTACTTGTATTATTAGTGATCTGAAACACTTAAGTGTGATAAACATGCAAAAGAAGAGGAAATCAGAAAGGGGCTAACATTACGCGTATGCTGCCATTGTCCTTGGCAGTGCAGGTCCTATATACACAGGAGGATATACTGCCAAGAACGATGATCTTTAAAGAGGTTGACCACAACTTTATCATTGATGAAATATTCTTAGGATAGGTCATAAATGTCTGATCAGTCGTGGTCTGACATCCGGCACCCCTGCTGATCAGCTGTTCTCAGTGTTTATGGTGGCTGTCACTGGGCAGCAATGCTCAATTGCAAAGCAGTTCTGTCTTCCGATAGTGACAGATACAGTGGAGAAAAAGGTATTTAGTCAGCCACCAATTGTGCAAGTTCTCCCACTTAAAAAGATGAGCGAGGCCTGTAAATTACATCATAGGTAGGCCACAACTGTTGGTGGTATGTTGGCCCATTCCTCCGTGCACATCTCCTCTAGATCAGTGATGTTTTGGGTCAGTCGCTGGGCAACATGGACTTTCAACTCCCTCCAAAGGTTTTCTATGAGGTTGAGATCTGGAGACTGGCTAGGCCACTTCAGGATCTTCATACGCTTCTTACGAAGCCTCTCCTTTATTGCCCTGGTGGTGTGCTTGGGATCATTATCATGCTGAAAGACCCATCCACATTTCATCTTCAATGCCCTTGCTGATGGAAGGAGGTTTTCACTCAAAATCTCACGATACATGGCCCCATTCATTCTTTCATGTACAGAGATCAGTCATCCTGGTCCCTTTGCCACCCCATGCTTCACAGTAGGTATGGTGTTCTTTGAATGCAACTCAGCATTCTGTCTCCTCCAACACAACAAGTTTTGTTTCTACCAAACAGTTCTACTTTGGTTCATCAGACCATATGACATTCTCCCAATACTCTTCTGGATAATCCAAATGCTCTCTAGCAAACTTCAGAAGGGCCCGGACATGTAGTGGCTTAAGCAGGGGACATTTCTGGCACTGCAGGATCTGAGTCCCTGGCGGCGTGGTGTTTTACTGATGGTTGCCTTTATTACAGTGGTCCCAGCTCCATGCAGGTCATTCACTATGTCCCCCCGTGTGGTTGTGGGATTTTTGTTCACCGTTCTTGAGATCATTTTAACACCACGTGGTGAGATCCTGCGTGGAGCCCCAGATCGAAGGAGATTATCAGTGGTCTTGTATGTCTTCCATTTCCTTATTATTGCTTTCACAGTTGATTTCATCGCACCAAGCTGCTTACCTATTGCAGATTCAGTCTTCCCAGCCAGGTGCAGGGCTGCAATTTTGTTTCTGGTGTCCTTTTACAGCTGTTTTGTCTTCACCATAGTGGAGTTTAAAGTGTGACTGTTTGAGGATTTGGACAGGTGTCTTTTATACTGATAACAAGTTCAAACAGGTGCCATTACTACAGGTAATGTGTGGATAACTCACATAAGGGTGTCCAGTAGTAAAGAAAAGTGGGCACTTCACAGCAGATAAACCAAACCTATCGGGCTAACACAACCAGTTGCCGAATGAATAGATCCAGAAAAAATTAAAATTACAATGCTTTATTCATATTATCCATAAAAATCATAACACATGATAAAATCATAATGGCAGAATATCAGAGCACCCTAAGTACCCCCTACCTTCAGTAGGGGGTACAGTAGACCTTCAACTGTGTGCTAGACATCCAGCAAATCAAGCACCCATACTAAATGCCTATGGCCAATTAAATTACAGTCCAGTGACTTACACATAAAGTTGCACCATACATTAAACTGCCTCACTAGGTAATTATAATACTAGTATACATTCAATCAAGAATAAATAATACATATTACCAGGACAGCAGGTATAGAGGTGGAGATGGCAGTCACAGAGAGATCTCAGCGTCCCTCCTCACCCCAATGCACGTTTCACAACCAGCTTCTTCTATACCTGCTGTCCTGGTAATATGTATTATTTGTTCTTGATTGAATGTATACTAGTATTATAATTACCTAGTGAGGCAGTTTAATGTATGGTGAAACTTTAGTGTAAGTCACTGAACTGTAAATTAATTGGCCATAGGCATTTAGTATGGGTGTTTGATTTGCCGGATGTCTAGCACACAGTTCAAGACCCCCCCTAGTTAGGGCACTCTGATATTCTACCATTATGATTTTATCATGTGTTATGGTTTTTATGAATAATATAAATAAAGCATTGTAATTTTAATTTTATTTTTTCCTGGATCTCGTCATTAGGCAACTGGTTATGTTAATCCAATAGGTTTGGTTTTAGGTAATGAGTGGAGGACAGAGGAGCCTCTTAAAGAAGAAAGTACAGGTCTGTGAGAGCCAGAAATCTTGCATGTTTTAGGTGACCAAATACTTATTTTCCACCATAATTTGCAAAATACATCTTGCCAAATCAGATAAGGTGATTTTTTGGATTTGTTTTCTCATTTTGACTCTCATAGTTGTGGTCTACCTATGATGTCAATTACAGGCCTCTCTCATCCTTTTAAGTATACACTTAGGAAGGAAAATGGATCATCCCCGCGCTGCCGCAAGAAGAATTCCAAAAACTGTAGAGGTTTCAACGTGGTTTATTCTACACGTTTCAGGCATCAGGTGACCCCTTCATCAGGACATACCACAAATATTATCCTGATGAAGGGGTCACCTGAACCCTGAAACGCGTAGAATAAACCACATTGAAACTTCTACAATTTTTGGAACTCTTCTTGCGGCAGCACGGGGATGATCCTTTTTTCCTTCCAAAGTGTATGTTTCAATCAGGTCTTGCACTGACCTGTGGATCTGCAGCAGCCGCCATTAATATATGTCCTTCCTTCACTCTCACCAGGTGAGTAGTTCTCTTGGTGGGCAACTCTGTGTAACCTTTGATAAGACCCTATTTGAGCTTTTGTGCCTTCCTCTTTTCTCTAACTCATCCATTTGAGTGGGAGAACTAGCAGAATTGGTGGCTGACTAAATGCTTTTTTCCCCATTGTATTCAAATCAAAAGGAGGTAGATGTGCAGTACCCAGAAACGGCAACTATCAGAAGAAGCCAGCTCCACAGGGAGTATTCCAGGTCAGCGGCCGCCGACATCGAGAACAGTTAATCGGCGAAGGTGCATGGTGTCGGACCCCGACCAATCAAGAACTGATGACCCATCCTAAGGACAGGTCATCCATGATACAGTAGTAGAAAACCTGTTTAAAGCAAATCAAAAGATAATTTCACATAAAGTGTTTTTCCTTTTTAATCAGGTTATTGGCAGCCTGATTAGATTACAAGATTATTGTGAGCTAAGCGTTTCTTGCTTTGTGCATGGACCTTCCCTTATCCTTTGTATCCAATGTGCATGGAGTGCATGAGGATATATTTATGTTGCATTTTTTTTTAAATGAAAATGTATCATGATTGTGTAGGTGTTTTTTTCAATAAAAATATAATAAAGATACTTCTATTAAAAGTTCCTATGAAGTCTCACTTATTCCAGAAACATAAAATGATTTAGGTGTGGTAGAGGCTAGCTTTAAAGTTGGTCCAATGTGCTTTTTAGTTTACTAATTTCCAAATAACATTCTTTGCTGGAACATTTACACCCGTAGACTATTTGTCTGTTCTGTGCTCTTGAGTGTACTCCATCCCATGAGATTCATTCATCACATTCTGTTAGGAAAAAAAGATTACTCTGCAATATGCTGGAATATGCCAGATATATCTGCAGTAGTAGTTAATCACAGGCGCAGATTACATTTCTTGGTGTTGGATCGGTAAACATTTCAAGCATCCAATAACAATCAATTTTTTATGATTTATGTTATATTTTAATATACGAATAACAAAATAGTGAATTGGTTGAACATCAAAGGACGGGCTTCTAAAAATCGCTTACACACTCAAAGAATGGTACGCAAAAGTACAAAACTTATCTGATTTACAGAACGTGCCGTAAAGCATTTTCATGATTCATTTATTTTTTCACTGATTAATTCAAACAGTAAAATACTATTTTTATAAAGTCTTATATAAATAAAAGTTTGACCGTTTTTTAATATACTTTGGGAACGAATGGGTTTAATAATTTTTTATGCAACAAAAAGGGTATAAAAATATTTACAAATTATTGTGGACTTGAGCAGTAATTTGTAACTTTTTATAGACTTTTTTCACTTTTCAAAAGTAGTGTGAAAGGGTGTAGAGTATAGCGTAGACGTGGCACTCTGGCAGTACTGCATGTTTACTATATAAAACAATACAGACAATGCAGATACCCAAGAAAAATACATGCAATTACTAGGCTTGACTTGTCAGGGAAACTGACAGCTTCTCTTTTAAAGGATTCTGGACTTAACAATTGATCCATAGGATAGGTCATCAATATGAGATCATTGGGGATCTGACACCTGGAAACCTCACCAATCAACTGAAATTTGCTTCAGAGGAACACTGCAGGCCAAGTTAGTAAGAGATAAGTTGCAGTGGTCACTTCAGTACCAACAGTGGCTGTTGTGTTTCACCCCAATGGTCTCATAATGATGACATATCCCACCGATAGGTAATCAGTTGTTCAGTTCTGGACAACCCCTTTAACTAGTATAGAGTATATCTAGAGTATAAAATATATCCAATTGATGTGTTTAAATTCATTGAGAGATAAAGGAAGTTGCAGGATCTAAAAGGGGATCATAAATGTTGTCATCTGTTTCATCTATAACACAGGTCTACAAAAAAAAATTCTCAGGTGCTAAGGTATTTTGAATGGATTTAGGATTTTTTGCGGGTGCTGAATTCAAAAATTACTTTTCCTAAATTGGTTCTAGTTTTTTTAGATAATTCATCCATGAAAATAATGAATTTCCCCAATGCGACTTGTGCGTGATAACAAATGGAATAGCTTTTGTTTTTTGATTCTTTAACAATGTTGAAGTTAGTGAAATATTCCATAGAATGATTTCTTTTTTAAATTTGCTTACAAGGCCATAATAGCAACTTTATAAATCCAAAAAGCTACTGTAATTCATGAATTATCTATTAACCCCTTTATGACCCTCCCTTTGATGCGGGCTCAGCTTAACAAGAAAAAAAAGAGAAACGCCAGACCTACGTTTTTTTCGGTCATCGCAACATTGCAATAACATGCAATAGCAGATGATCAAAACATTATATCTACCCAAAAATGGTATCACTAAAAATGTCAGCTCGGCATAGAAAAAATTAAGCCCTCACCCTGCCCCTGATTTAAAAAAATGGAGACGCTAAGGGTCTTGGAAAATGGTGCTATTTTTTTTTTTTTACAAAATATGGATTTTGTTTTCACCGCTTAAATAAAAAAAGAACCTATACATGTATGTTTGGTATCTACGAACTTGTAATGACCTGGAGAATCATAATGGAAGGTCAGTTTTAGCATTTAGTGAACATGTTAAAAAAAAACAACCAAAAAACATTTGTGGAATTGCATGTTTGTTTTTTTTTAACCATTTTACTGCACTTGGAATATTTTTCCTGTTTTCCGATACACGATATGGTAAAATCAATGGTGTTATTCAAAAGTACAACTCATCTCGTAAAAAGTCAAGCCCTCACAAGGCCATATTGATGGAAAAATAAGAAGTTACGGCTCTGGGAAAAAAGGGTGGAAAAAACAAAAGGAGGAAAATGGAAAAATCTCAAAGTGGGGAAGATGTTAAATATCTTAGAAATTAGAGGCAACCTGGAAAAGCCGAAGTCATATTCTTAATCATCATAAACTTAATATAAAACCACTCGGATATTCTTGACACCAAAATCACTGTATACCGGTGTAATCAGTCTACTTTGGATTACTCATCACTACTTAGTACATGATAGGTATCACATTTCATGAAACTACAAATCAGTCAGAAAATATAGTTGTCTTTTTCTTTTAATAAAATTTATAGCAGAAGGAATGTATAATTGGTGGAGAAAAGTTGAACTTGGTGGACTTGAGTCTTTTTCAACCCATGTAACTATCTGTTACCAGATTTTATAACACAAACTGTATCTTTTTGAAACAGATCTTTAAGACTTTATAAGACTGGTGTACTTACCTTGCAAATCCAAGTGAGAATAGCCGTATCATCCTAATATGAAGGTGAACAAAAATGAGATGCACTCTTAAAATGTTAATTTTAGAATCAAGACAGCAAAAATTTAAAAACGGAGTATGCTACTATTCTGACATGAATTTTCCACCAAAGTACACCAGCTTCATCAGGTCTGTGATAATTTTGTTAGTTATGTATGTGATGTAGTAAGTGCACGGATTTTACTTGACAATATCGTGAGATCGTTCATTTTCTGGACAAGGGAACCTTAGGTTATCGTAGTGCACATTAAGATCATATGAAGACCATCTCTACCCAGATTGCACGGGTCCAGCAGAAAGACTGATATTAGCTTCTGCGGCTGTATATCTATTCTACTGAATCCTGAATTGTATCCAAGTATATTTAATCAGTGGGCAGATTCATGATTAATCAGGATGCATATTATATTATAACCTACTACACAACCTCACAGCAGAGGAACTGAACTCTCACCATGCAGGTCTGACCAGAACCCTGTATGTGAATTGTATGGAAGCTTTTGGAGCTGTTTGCAGAACTTCAGTAAAAGGTACCAACTTATTACCCTGTCAAATGATGATTATTCTCTGCTGCACCATTCCTGTTCCAAATCTCCTAGGAGCCAGCCCTAGTTGGGAAGGGGTTTCACATCTGGCATTGTCCATCACCATCTAACTCACAGGGACCCTCATCGATGCCCAGCCATACCAGGCTGAACATCTCAACTGGCATCATGAAACTATTTATTAATACTATTATTAACTCCACAATTGACAAATACTGGCACGCGCCTCCCCGGTCGGACTTGACCAGCACTCAGAACCATTACAGCAGCGGCCCAGCCAGGGTGGCACAAAGTAATCACATCAAATAATGTGCACATTAGAAAACTATTTTGTAGTCACATTCATGGCCCTTGTATTGTTATATGGATAGTATATACACTGTCCTCTAGGACCCCATCTCTGCAGAGTTTCATGATGGCTGTTGGACGATCCTCTTTTGGCTCCCAAATAAATAAATAAATATATATAACGTAAACTTATATTTGACATTCTCCTTAGATTTCTAAGTGAATTGCTGCCTTGACTAAGTTTATTATTGTTATAGACTTTCAGCCAGTTATCCTATATGTGGCTGTAGTAGGAGTCAAAGTGGTATTTATTTGTCAGTAAGTGAAGGCAATTTACAAGGTTACTGTACGTCATCACTTAATGATCAGTCAGTGTCCAAACTTGGAGTCCTTTATCGATCCTGAGAATAGATATTATAACAGTACACAAATACATCTACTTTCACACACAAAAGCATTTAATAAAATCTTGAAGCACACCTGTGACCAGATTTCAAAATATAAACTGTATATGTTACTAAAAAGATTTCTTAGAGACATGAGACCAGTGTAGTTATGCTGAAAATTCATGTAAAAATAGCTGTATAATTCTATATGAATCTGCAAATAAAGTCTTAGAGATTGCTGCTCAGTGTCCCTCCTCTCTCCTGCAGCTGAGATCTCACATTGCTCGGTACAAGCTGCAGCTGTGAGTCAGACTAGGTAGGCAGAAAGCTAATACAATTGGACTGATGAATTATTTAATTCTATAGCAGGACTTAACATCAGCATTAGACAGCCATTCTGACATGGATTATCACTAGAGTTGAGCGACCTTGACCTTTTTAGAGTCGAGCCGGGTTTTGCGAAACCCGACTATGTCCAAAGTCGGGTCGAGTGAAATCGGCCGATTATGACGTAAAGTCGGGATCGACCGAAACACGAAACCCAATGCAAGTCAATGGGGCAGCATAGTCGGCAGTGAGTGGGGGCCAGGAAAACACCTAGAGTGGCCATTTTAATGTCAAAACCATCCATTCTTCTTAATGAAGCTTGTCAAGCGTAATTTACCTTATAATAATTGGAAGGCATTTGAAATTGGGGGTCATTTGGCTAAAGTTGTGGGGGGTAGGGCTGGTTCAAGTAATTAGTGGGCCCAGGAAATCTGGACCACGTCACGGCAGTGGAGCAGGGAGAGGTAAGTATTTCAACTTTGCAAGTGCTGTGAACCTGAGCAAGCAGGGGGGGCCCACTCGTTGGCATTGGCACTGGCACAGGGCCCCTCAAAGTACAGCGGTGTGTTTGCACGGCGGGGGCGCCTCCCACCGGCAGCAACACTTTTGCGTACTATGAGAGGCCCTGTGCCAGTGACGTCGCCAACTAGTATTCCTCCCCCCACCTGATGAAGGAACCTGCACTTTCATCTGCACCTTCCTCTTTGTCCCCGTGTAAGGTGGTATGGTATGCGGGAAGAGCAACCTGACTTTCAGCAGGGTCACAATGTTGTTGTGTAGCGTGCACGGGGAATGTTGCGTTATGGGTCAATGTACCAGCAGACTCATCTATCACTGGCTGGGCAATGGGCACGATGAAGTGGAAACACAGATATAGGCCCAAAGAAGAAAGTGGGCTAAATGCAGTTCAAAATTGGTAACACAGGAATAACCAGGGGGCATTGCAGTGGAGGACAACTGGAATGAGAGGCTGACACAGAGAGTAGGGCCAAATCAGTAAGTAGTCGAAATGCAGTTCAAAATTGGCAACCGTAGTAAACAGGCGGCACAGCTTTGTTCAGTGGAGGAGAACAGCAAGGAGTGGCAGACACCGATAGTAGGCCCCAAACCAACTAGTACGCCAAATGCAGTTGTTCCATTTAACCACAATTTAATGAGAGCCTGAAGATAGAAGCTCAGGAAAGGCAACCTGGGGAACACCTTGGAGTGTAACACACCATCTCTCTCCACCCCATACCCATTTTGTATGGCCTAATGCAGTGTACTTTTCTACAACTACTAAACGAGAGTCGGAAGACCGAAGCAATGGCAAGGAAACCTGGGGAACACCTTAGAGTGTAACACACCCTCTCTCTACACCCCATACCCAATTTGAAGGCCTAATGCAGTGTAGTTTCCAAGAACTACTAAACGAGAGCCGGAAGATCGAAGCTCAGGAAAGGCAACCTGGGGAACACCTTGGAGTGTAACACACCCTCTCGCTACACCCCATACCCAATTTGAAGGCCTAATGCAGCGTAGTTTCCAACAACTACTAAACGAGAGCCGGAAGATCGAAGCTCAGGAAAGGCAACCTGGGGAACACCTTGGAGTGTAACAAACCCTCTCTCTACACCCCATACCCAATTTGTAGGCCTAATGCAGCGTAGTTTCCGACAACTACTAAACGAGAGCATGAAGATCGAAGCTCAGGAAAGGCAACCTGGGGAACACCTTGGAGTGTAACACACCCTCTCTCTACACCCCATACCCAATTTGTAGGCCTAATGCAGCGTAGTTTCCGACAACTACTAAACGAGAGCCGGAATATCGAAGCTCAGGAAAGGCAACCTGGGGAACACCTTGGAGTGTAACACACCCTCTCTCTACGCCCCATACCCAATTTGTAGGCCTAATGCAGCGTAGTTTCCGACAACTACTAAACGAGAGCCGGAATATCGAAGCTCAGGAAAGGCAACCTGGGGAACACCTTGGAGTGTAACACACCCTCTCTCTACACCCCATACCCAATTTGAAGGCCTAATGCAGTGTAGTTTCCAAGAACTACTAAACGAGAGCCGGAAGATCGAAGCTCAGGAAAGGCAACCTGGGGAACACCTTGGAGTGTAACACACCCTCTCGCTACACCCCATACCCAATTTGAAGGCCTAATGCAGCGTAGTTTCCAACAACTACTAAACGAGAGCCGGAAGATCGAAGCTCAGGAAAGGCAACCTGGGGAACACCTTGGAGTGGAACACACCATCTCTCTACACCCCATACCCAATTTGAAGGCCTAATGCAGAGTAGTTTCCAAGAACTACTAAACGAGAGCCGGAAGATCGAAGCTCAGGAAAGGCAACCTGGGGAACACCTTGGAGTGTAACACAACGTCTCTCTACACGACGGAAGGGCTGATTCTTAGGAAGGAAGGCTGTTGGAAATAAGCATTGCGCGTCCGAGGGTGATTATATTCTTATTAGGTATATACTCACCCTCGGACGCGCCCTGCTTCTTTATTTGGAATGAATGTTTATTTGCAATGTGGTGTTGACTTTCTCTATTATTTTGGTAATTAATGATTTTATTATTTTCATTATTTTGCATCTTCTCGGCAATAATATAAAGAAGACGCGACAGGACAACACTCGGTGGATGCCATATGTGTGTTTTCAATTTAAAAAAACTTTCAGTTAACTACTTGCAGGAGAAAGTAATTGTAGCTGGTGGCCATTTTTAGTACTGTACCAGATTAGAGTTGTGTGTTTGTTTTTAATGTTAAAATGTCTGCATTTGATATCTCACCAGTATTTTCTTTTTTATAAGCAAAATACTTATTTTTATATTTTCTGATGTTGGTTCCAGGGGTACACGGCCAGCAGTGCCCTGGTCAGTGTAGTAGTAGTTGAAAGAATGGACCGCAGACAGGCATCGAAGGCCTAAAATAATAACACATGGCTGTAGGCAATTTTAAATTGGTTCCAGGGGTACACGGACAGCAGTGGTGTGGTCAGTGGAGGCCTAGTGGAAGGAGTGACCGCAGACAGGCATCGAAGGCCTAAAATAATAACACATGGCTGTAGGCAATTTTAAATTGGTTCCAGGGGTACACGGGCAGCAGTGACCTGGTCAGTGTAGTAGTAGTTGAAAGAATGGACCGCAGACAGGCATCGAAGGCCTAAAATAAAAAAATTGGGCTGGCTGTAGGCAATTTTAAATTGGTTCCAGGGGTACACGGGCAGCAGTGGTGTGGTCAGTGGAGGCCTAGTGGAAGGAGTGACCGCAGACAGGCATCGAAGGCCTAAAATAATAACACATGGCTGTAGGCAATTTTAAATTGGTTCCAGGGGTACACGGGCAGCAGTGACCTGGTCAGTGTAGTAGTAGTTGAAAAAATGGACCGCAGACAGGCATCGAATGCCTAAAATAATAACACATGGCTGTAGGCAATTTTAAATTGGTTACAGGGGTACACGGACAGCAGTGACCTGGTCAGTGTAGTAGTAGTTGAAAGAATGGACCGCAGACAGGCATCGAAGGCCTAAAATAAAAAAATTGGGCTGGCTGTAGGCAATTTTAAATTGGTTCCAGGGGTACACGGACAGCAGTGGTGTGGTCAGTGGAGGCCTAGTGGAAGGAGTGACCGCAGACAGGCATCGAAGGCCTAAAATAATAACACATGGCTGTAGGCAATTTTAAATTGGTTCCAGGGGTACACGGACAGCAGTGACCTGGTCAGTGTAGTAGTAGTTGAAAGAATGGACCGCAGACAGGCATCGAAGGCCTAAAATAAAAAAATTGGGCTGGCTGTAGGCAATTTTAAATTGGTTCCAGGGGTACACGGGCAGCAGTGACCTGGTCAGTGTAGTAGTAGTTGAAAGAATGGACCGCAGACAGGCTTAGAAGGCCTAACATAACAAACTTGGGCTGGCTGTAGGCACTTTTAAATTGGTTCCAGGGGTACACGGGCAGCAGTGGTCTGGTCAGTGGAAGTCTAGTGGAAGGAGTGACCGCAGACAGGCTTCCAAGGCCTAACATAACAAACTTGGGCTGGCTGTAGGCACTTTTAAATTGGTTCCAGGGGTACACGGGCAGCAGTGGTCTGGTCAGTGGAAGTCTAGTGGAAGGAGTGACCGCAGACAGGCTTCCAAGGCCTAACATAACAAACTTGGGCTGGCTGTAGGCACTTTTAAATTGGTTCCAGGGGTACACGGGCAGCAGTGGTCTGGTCAGTGGAAGTCTAGTGGAAGGAGTGACCGCAGACAGGCTTCCAAGGCCTAACATAACAAACTTGGGCTGGCTGTAGGCACTTTTAAATTGGTTCCAGGGGTACACGGGCAGCAGTGGTCTGGTCAGTGGAAGTCTAGTGGAAGGAGTGACCGCAGACAGGCTTCCAAGGCCTAACATAACAAACTTGGGCTGGCTGTAGGCACTTTTAAATTGGTTCCAGGGGTACACGGGCAGCAGTGGTCTGGTCAGTGGAAGTCTAGTGGAAGGAGTGACCGCAGACAGGCTTCCAAGGCCTAACATAACAAACTTGGGCTGGCTGTAGGCACTTTTAAATTGGTTCCAGGGGTACACGGGCAGCAGTGGTCTGGTCAGTGGAAGTCTAGTGGAAGGAGTGACCGCAGACAGGCTTCGAAGGCCTAACATAACAAAATTGGGCTGGCTGTAGGCACTTTAAATTGGTTCCAGGGGTACATGGGCAGCAGTGTATGGTCAGTGGAAGTCTAGTGGAAGGAGTGACGGCAGACAGTCTTCGAAGGCCTAACATAACAAAATTGGGCTGACTGTAGGCACTTTTAAATTGGTTCCAGGGTAACACGGCCAGCAGTGGCCTGGTCAGTGTAGTAGTTGTAGAAAGAAGGGACCGCAGACAGGCTTCGAAGGCCTAACATAACAAAAATGTCAAAACAATGGTATTGTCAGTGCCAGGCATTGAAGGATGTCAGCGGCTAGACTACACATTGGTGAAGCTGTGAGAGATAATTTTGCTAGTGGTAGAGCACTGTTTGAGCTGGGGGGGGGAACTGTCTTGTGGCCGGCGGTACAGGCACAGGGCCCCTCATATTACAACGGTGTGTCTGACGTTGGGTGCGCACCACCACCGCCAGAGACACTTTATTGTACTATGAGGGACCCAGTGGCAGTGCCGTCGACCAAAAGCGGCCACACCCACCTCTTCAGACAAACAGCACTCTCAAGGGTCCAAGCGCAAAGTGGCGATAGCACGGCCCCGTGTGGGGAGTTTGGCCATTTCGTGAGGTGGAAACATGTCGTATGCTGGACAATCAGGTGAAGAAAATTACGAGATTGGAAAAGTCATTCAGAATAGTCCACAGGCAAGACCTTTTCATAGGAAAGCTAGGTGTCAGCCGGGCAGGGTGGGGCAAAAGATTTTGAAATCCAGTTGTGGTTCATTTTAATGAAGGTTAGATCATCTACATTTTGGGTAGCCAGACGAGTCCTTTTTTCTGTTAGTATTGAACCTGCAGCACTGAATACTCTTTCTGATAGGACACTAGCTGCCGGGCAAGCAAGCTCCTGCAATGCATATTCTGCCAATTCTGGCCAGGTGTCTAATTTGGATGCCCAGTAATCAAATGGGAATGACGGTTGAGGGAGAACGTCGATAAGGGATGAAAAATAGTTTGTAACCATACTGGACAAATGTTGTCTCCTGTCACTTTGAATTGATGCTGCAGTACCTGTCCTGTCTGCGGTCATAGAAAAATCACTCCACAACCTGGTCAGAAAACCCCTCTGTCCAACGCCACTTCTGATTTCTGCCCCTCTAACACCTCTGGTCTGCTGGCCCCTGGAGCTCGTGTGAGAACGATCACGGGCGCTGTGTGCAGGGAATGCCAGAAGCAAACGGTCAACAAGAGTTGATTGTTTTGTTGCTAATATTAGTTCCAAGTTCTCATGTGGCATAATATTTTGCAATTTGCCTTTATAGCGAGGATCAAGGAGGCAGGCCAACCAGTAATCGTCATCGTTCATCATTTTTGTAATGCGTATGTCCCTTTTGAGGATACGCAAGGCATAATCCGCCATGTGGGCCAAAGTTCCCGTTGTCAAATCTGCGGTTGTGCTTGGTTGAGGGGCAGTTGCAGGCAAATCTACGTCACTTGTGTCCCTCAAAAAACCAGAACCCGGCCTTGCCACGCCACCAATTTCCCGTGCCCCCGGGAAAGCTTCCTCATTAAAAATATACTCATCCCCATCATCCTCCTCATCCTCCACCTCCTCTTCGCCCGGTACCTCGTCATGTACACTGCCCTGACCAGACAATCGCTGACTGTCATCAAGGCTTTCCTCTTCCTCTGGTGCAGACGCCTGATCCTTTATGTGCGTCAAACTTTGCATCAGCAGACGCATTAGGGGGATGCTCATGCTTATTATGGCGTTGTCTGCACTAACCAGCCGTGTGCATTCCTCAAAACACTGAAGGACTTGACACATGTCTTGAATCTTCGACCACTGCACACCTGACAACTCCATGTCTGCCATCCTACTGCCTGCCCGTGTATGTGTATCCTCCCACAAAAACATAACAGCCCGCCTCTGTTCGCACAGTCTCTGAAGCATGTGCAGTGTTGAGTTCCACCTTGTTGCAACGTCTATGATTAGGCGATGCTGGGGAAGGTTCAAAGAACGCTGATAGGTCTGCATACGGCTGGAGTGTACAGGCGAACGGCGGATATGTGCGCAAAGTCCACGCACTTTGAGGAGCAGGTCGGATAACCCCGGATAACTTTTCAGGAAGCACTGCACCACCAGGTTTAAGGTGTGAGCCAGGCAAGGAATGTGTTTCAGTTGGGAAAGGGAGATGGCAGCCATGAAATTCCTTCCGTTATCACTCACTACCTTGCCTGCCTCAAGATCTACAGTGCCCAGCCACGACTGCGTTTCTTGCTGCAAGAACTCGGACAGAACTTCCGCGGTGTGTCTATTGTCGCCCAAACACTTCATAGCCAATACAGCCTGCTGACGTATGCCAGTAGCTGCCCCATAATGGGAGACCTGGTGTGCAACAGTGGCAGGTGCGGATGGAGTGTTTGTGCGACTGCGGTCTGTGGACGAGCTCTTGCTTCTGCAGGAGGACGAGGAGGAGGAGGAGGAGGGGGTGCGAACGGCTACAGACAACTGTTTACTAGACCGTGGGCTAGGCAGAACTGTCCCAAACTTGCTGTCCCCTGTGGACCCTGAATCCACCACATTTACCCAGTGTGCCGTGATGGACACGTAACGTCCCTGGCCATGCCTACTGGTCCATGCATCTGTTGTCAGGTGCACCTTTGTGCTCACAGATTGCCTGAGTGCATGGACGATGCGCTCTTTAACATGCTGGTGGAGGGCTGGGATGGCTTTTCTGGAAAAAAAGTGTCGACTGGGTAGCTCGTAGCGTGGTACAGTGTAGTCCATCAGGTCTTTGAAAGCTTCGCTTTCAACTAACCGGTAGGGCATCATCTCTAACGAGATTAGTCTAGCTATGTGGGCGTTCAAACCCTGTGTACGCGGATGCGAGGCTAAGTATTTCCTTTTTCTAACCATAGTCTCATGTAGGGTGAGCTGGACTGGAGAGCTGGAGATCGTGGAACTAGCGGGGGTGCCGGTGGACATGGCAGACTGAGAGACGGTGGGAGATGGTATTGTTGCCGCCGGTGCCCTAGATGCAGTGTTTCCTACTACGAAACTGGTGATTCCCTGACCCTGACTGCTTTGGCCTGGCAAAGATACCTGCACAGATACAGCAGGTGGTGCGCTAAATGGTGGTCCTACACTGCCGGAAGGGATGTTGCGTTGATGACTAGCTTCATTGGCCGAGGGTGCAACAACCTTAAGGGACGTTTGGTAGTTAGTCCAAGCTTTCAAATGCATGGTGGTTAAATGTCTATGCATGCAACTAGTATTGAGACTTTTCAGATTCTGACCTCTGCTTAAGGAAGTAGAACATTTTTGACAGATGACTTTGCGCTGATCAATTGGATGTTGTTTAAAAAAATGCCAGACTGCACTCTTTCTAGCATCGGATACCTTTTCAGGCATTGCAGACTGAGCTTTAACCGGATGGCCACGCTGTCCTCCACCAGGTTTTGGCTTTGCCACGCGTTTTGGGCAAGATACGGGCCCGGCAGATGGAACCTGTGGCGATGTTGATGCCTGCTGCGGCCCCTCCTCCTCCTCTGCTTCAGAACTGCTGCCGCCTGCACCCTGTTCCCCCAATGGCTGCCAATCGGGGTCAAGAACTGGGTCATCTAATAACTCTTCTTGTACCTCCTGCGCAACTTCGTCTGTGTCACCGTGTCGTTCGGTGGTATAGCGTTCGTGATGGGGCAACATAGTCTCATCAGGGTCTGATTCTTGATCAGCACCCTGCGAGGGCAATGTTGTGGTCTGAGTCAAAGGACCAGCATAGTAGTCTGGCTGTGGCTGTGCGTCAGTGCACTCCATGTCAGATTCAATTTGTAATGGGCATGGACTGTTAACTGCTTCACTTTCTAAGCCAGGGACGGTATGTGTAAAGAGCTCCATGGAGTAACCCGTTGTGTCGCCTGCTGCATTCTTCTCTGTTGTTGTTTTTGCTGAAGAGGACAAGGAAGTGACTTGTCCCTGACCGTGAACATCCACTAACGACGCGCTGCTTTTACTTTTACCAGTTTCACGAGATGAGGCAAAAGAGCTAGAGGCTGAGTCAGCAAGATAAGCCAAAACTTGCTCTTGCTGCTCCGGCTTTAAAAGCGGTTTTCCTAATCCCAGAAAAGGGAGCGTTCGAGGCCTTGTGTAGCCGGACGACGAACCTGGCTCCACAGCTCCAGACTTAGGTGCAATATTTTTTCCCCCACGACCACCTGATGCTCCACCACTACCACTACCCTCATTACCAGCTGACAATGAACGCCCCCGGCCACGACCTCTTCCACTAGACTTCCTCATTGTTTTAAAAACGTAACCAAACTAACGTTATTTGTTGCAGTCACACAACTTACACGGTGAGCTATAACTTCAGTATGATTTAGCTACCCCTTTACAGGTTGGTGAGACCACAGCGAAAATCAGGCCCAATGTTACACACTCTTTTTTTGGTGGCTGCAAATTAGAGAGATGCCCCACACGCAGGACTGTCACTGAAGCACAAATGTTAATATTAATGTCACACTATTATTTTTTTTTTATTTTTATTTTTTTCAGGAACACTTTAGAAACCCCCCAAAAAAAAATAAATAGATTTTTGCAGGGAGAATTTAGAAAACAAATGTAACAAACTATATGCTTTCTATGGGCCACTGAGTGAGAGATGACGCACACAGGAATCAGGAGTGGCACACAAGCCCAGAGGCCAATATTTTTCTACCAATGATTGATGGAGTTATTTTCTCTGGTAGATTTTGGAACCCAAATCAAGGAAAAAAAATGTAGGCTTTCTATGGACCACAATTGGAGAGAGAGAGAGAGAGAGATGGCACACCCAGGAGTCAAGACTGGCACACAAGCAGAAAGGCCAATATTAATCTCCCACTGTTTTTTTTTTTTTTTTTTTTTTTTTTTTTTTTTCAGGGAGACTTTAGAAAAAAAAATAATAAAAAAAATATGATTTTATCAGGAAGAATTTAGAAACCAAATAAAATAAAATGATTTTTTCAGGGAGAATTTATAAAACAAATAAAAACAAAAATAGGCGTTCTATGGCCCACTGACTGAGAGATGACGCACACAGGAGTCAGGAGTGGCACACAAACCCAGAGGCCAATATTTTTCTACCAATGATTGATGTAGTTATTTTCTCTGGTAGATTTTAGAACCCAAATCAAGGAAAAAAAATATAGGCTTTCTATGGACCACAATTGGAGAGAGAGAGAGAGAGAGAGAGAGAGAGAGAGAGAGAGATGGCACACCCAGGAGTCAAGACTGGCACACAAGCAGAAAGGCCAATATTAATCTCCCACTGTTTTTTTTGGTTGTTTTTTTTTTTTTTTTTTTCAGGGAGACTTTAGAAAAAAAAATAATAAAAAAAATATGATTTTATCAGGAAGAATTTAGAAACCAAATAAAATAAAATGATTTTTTCAGGGAGAATTTATAAAACAAATAAAACCAAAAATAGGCGTTCTATGGCCCACTGACTGAGAGATGACGCACCCAGGAGTCAAGACTGGCACACAAGCAGAAAGGCCAATATTAATCTCCCACTGTTTTTTTTGGTTGTTTTTTTTTTTTTTTTTTCAGGGAGACTTTAGAAAAAAAAATAATAAAAAAAATATGATTTTATCAGGAAGAATTTAGAAACCAAATAAAATAAAATGATTTTTTCAGGGAGAATTTATAAAACAAATAAAACCAAAAATAGGCGTTCTATGGCCCACTGACTGAGAGATGACGCACCCAGGAGTCAAGACTGGCACACAAGCAGAAAGGCCAATATTAATCTCCCACTGTTTTTTTTTTTTTTTTTCAGGGAGACTTTAGAAAAAAAAATAATAAAAAAAATATGATTTTATCAGGAAGAATTTAGAAACCAAATAAAATAAAATGATTTTTTCAGGGAGAATTTAGAAAACAAATAAAACCAAAAATAGGCGTTCTATGGCCCACTGACTGAGAGATGACGCACACAGGAGTCAGGAGTGGCACACAAACCCAGAGGCCAATATTTTTCTACCAATGATTGATGTAGTTATTTTCTCTGGTAGATTTTAGAACCCAAATCAAGGAAAAAAAATATAGGCTTTCTATGGACCACAATTGGAGAGAGAGAGAGAGAGAGAGAGAGAGAGAGAGAGAGATGGCACACCCAGGAGTCAAGACTGGCACACAAGCAGAAAGGCCAATATTAATCTCCCACTGTTTTTTTGGTTGTTTTTTTTTTTTTTTTTTCAGGGAGACTTTAGAAATAAAAATAATAAAAAAAATATGATTTTATCAGGAAGAATTTAGAAACCAAATAAAATAAAATGATTTTTTCAGGGAGAATTTAGAAAACAAATAAAACCAAAAATATGCGTTCTATGGCCCACTGACTGAGAGAGAGAGAGAGATGGAACGCTTAGTACTGGCACACAAGCCCAAAGGGCAATATTAATCTCCCTTTTTTTTTCCAGGGAGAATTTCTGAAACCCAAAAAAAAAATAAAATAGGCTTTCTATGGCCCACTATTTGTGAGAGAGATGGGACGCTCAGGACTGGCACAGATGGCACGCTCAGGACTGGCACAGAAGCCCAGAGGCCAATATTAATCTCCCTTTTTTTCTGGGAGAATTTATAAAACCAAAAAAATATTTAAATAGGCTTTCTATGGCCCACTATTTGTGAGAGAGATGGCACGCTCAGGACTGGCACAGATGGCACGCTCACAACTGGCACACAAGCCCAGAGGCCAATATTAATCTCCCTTTTTTCAGGGAGAATTTCTAAAACCCAAAAAAAAAATAAAATAGGCTTTCTATGGCCCACTATTTGTGAGAGAGATGGGACGCTCAGGACTGGCACAGATGGCACGCTCAGGACTGGCACAGAAGCCCAGAGGCCAATATTAATCTCCCTTTTTTTCTGGGAGAATTTATAAAACCAAAAAAATATTTAAATAGGCTTTCTATGGCCCACTATTTGTGAGAGAGATGGCACGCTCAGGACTGGCACAGATGGCACGCTCACAACTGGCACACAAGCCCAGAGGCCAATATTAATCTCCCTTTTTTCAGGGAAAATTGATAAAACAAAAAAAAAAATTAAATAGGCTTTCTATGGCCCACTATTTGTGAGAGAGATGGCACGCTCAGGGCTGGCTGGCACAGATGGCACGCTCAGGACTGGCACACAAGCCCAGAGGCCAATATTAATCTCCCTTTTTTTCTGGGAGAATTTATAAAACCAAAAAAATATTTAAATAGGCTTTCTATGGCCCACTATTTGTGAGAGAGATGGCACGCTCAGGACTGGCACAGATGGCACGCTCACAACTGGCACACAAGCCCAGAGGCCAATATTAATCTCCCTTTTTTCAGGGAAAATTGATAAAACAAAAAAAAAAATTAAATAGGCTTTCTATGGCCCACTATTTGTGAGAGAGATGGCACGCTCAGGGCTGGCACAGATGGCACGCTCAGGACTGGCACACAAGCCCAGAGGCCAATATTAATCTCCCTTTTTTTCAGGGAGAATTTATAAAACCAAAAAAAAAAATAAATAGGCTTTCTATGGCCCACTATTTGTGAGAGAGATGGCACACTCAGGACTGGCACACAAGCCCAAAGGCCAATATTAATCTCCCACTGTATTTTTATCAGGGAGAATTTATACACCCCACAAAAAAAAATACAGAAAAATGAAAAGGCTTTCTATGGCCCACTATGTGAGAGAGATGGCACACACAGGGATGGCACTCTAGCAGAAATGCCAAATTGCCAATCTTAATCTCCCACCAAAAAAAAAAAAAAAAAAAAAACAGGGAATGTCCTACAATTACTATCTCCCTGCCTGCAGTAATCTCAGCCAGGTATGGCAGGCAGCTACTATCTCCCTGCCTGCAGTAATCTCAGCCAGGTATGGCAGGCAGCAATAAGGAGTGGACTGATGCACAAATGAAATAAAAAGTGTGGACAAACAAAAAAGATAGCTGTGCAGAAAGGAAGGAACAAGAGGATTTGTGCTTTGAAAAAAGCAGTTGGTTTGCACAGCGGCGTACACACAGCAATGCAGCTATCAGGGAGCCTTCTAGGGCAGCCCAATGAGCTACAGCGCTGAGGGGAAAAAAAAAACAAAAAAAACTTCCACTGTCCCTGCACACCGAGGGTGGTGTTGGACAGTGCAAATCGCTGCAGCACAAGCGGTTTTGTGGTTAATGGACCCTGCCTAACGCTATCCCTGCTTCTGACAAAGCGGCAGCAACCTCTCCCTAAGCTCAGATCAGCAGCAGTAAGATGGCGGTCGGCGGGAACGCCTCTTTATAGCCCCTGTGACGTCGCAGACAGCAAGCCAATCACTGCAATGCCCTTCTCTAAGATGGTGGGGACCAGGACCTATGTCATCACGCTGCCCACACTCTGCGTTTACCTTCATTGGCTGAGAAATGGCGCTTTTCGCGTCATTGAAACGCGACTTTGGCGCGAAAGTCGCGTACCGCATGGCCGACCCCGCACAGGGGTCGGATCGGGTTTCATGAAACCCCGACTTAGCCAAAAGTCGGCGACTTTTGAAAATGTTCGACCCGTTTCGCTCAACCCTAATTATCACGGTAAGAACAGTAGCCTCATCAGGTCTAAGAGTTTTATTTAATAATGCGTATAGTTTTTATTGTGAAATCTGGTGACAGTTCTGCTTTGAAAAGCATAAATATCGCAGGCTCCCATCTCTAAATTGCAGAAAATGCAAGGGCAGTACAAGTACAGAACAAAATGTTCTTTGTTAATTATGTAAATGCTATTGTTACTGTAAATGCTAATGAAAACCTTTAATATCTTCCGTTTGTTTGCACACAGTTACTCACAAAACCATGATGTGTTTTCACTTAACAAACAAGTTCCAGTATGTCACTATACACTCATATATAACATGACTTAGTACATATGTCTTATGCAAACTGCGATGAAGTGTAAAATCAAGACATTACAGCAAAATGTTGAGGAGCTTCCCCACATCTGAATGTATAAATAGGCCTGGCTCTTCAACCTAGTGAGATTTCACACCCTTTACACAGAAATGGTATAATGAATATAGCATAGGGCTGAGCACACTGAAGACACTGAACATCTGTGCTGGGCAGGGCTCTCATGTGTCATGGTTTTCCCTGGATAGTCTTGAAATTGCCACTGAAACACATTTCCTGAAGAATTCTTATTGTTTTGCAGTCCAGGCCCTTGATGTGCTTGGATTATGAGGATTAGTCTGAAAAAAATGTTTCAATAAAATACTTCACTTGTAATACTGCGTTTGCCATCTAAAAAGATCAGTGCATAGGCTGGGAAATGTCTCACCATGGTGGTAGACAATGTTTTTTATGGTAGGGTAGGAGTGGTGACTGCATGCTAGATTTAAACTTATACCATAAATATTAAGGATCTGCTCTGGTTTTCTACACGTGTGATTTCTTGCATTACACATCAACACACTCAAACTTATTGATTTCTAGATCAATGGCGTACCTGCTGTATCAAGGACTGCTGACAATCACCATATTTGTCCACCATGTGTTAATTAAGCGGTAGTTATAAGCGGACCAGTGGAAGTCCAGGTTCTACTACCCAATTCGAACTTTATTCCAAAGTTCGGTTTGGGAACCAGAACTGTTCCAGAACTTGAACCAGAACCCTTCTTACTCAGCACAACTTGCTCCAATACAGGCAATTTGAGCATCACAGTCAGTACCTTCTTCTCTGTCCCTGCTCTGTCCTCTTCTTCTCTATATCTGGCCCTAGTCGGACCGTATCTTCTGGTCCCGCTGAATCTATTCCATCTGGAATTCTTGCCTCTCATAGGAGAGTCCTACACCGCTCACCCTGGTTCTAAGAACTGCTGCCCAGGCAAAGACCTGCAACATCTTGCTTGTGCTGCCCAGCTGAACAAACTCCTATCTATCTCTATGGGGACAGATTCCTTTAGCCGCATCCACAGCACTGCCATACTTCTTCCTCGTAGAGGAACCTTCCTGTGAAAGCTGTTCTATGCTGGGCCCCTCTCTTGTAATGTTGTGGGGCACAGCGACTCCTGGCTAGGCAGCCCAGTGAGCCGCACTGGCGCCCAGGCCGTGACTGACTAGAAGCAGGAAGCCTAACTCTTCTTATGCCACTGTGCCCCTCCTACTCTAACTATACACCACAGTGTCCCCCTCTAATGGCCAACTATGGACACTATGCCCCTATCACTATACTGGGCCCGGGGACAAACTTTCCCTATATATGTGCGAACAACTGTGCATGTAAAGGCATACATATATTAAGAGCAATACACAAGGGGTGTAGCAATACTCTTGTACATGGTGGTAAGACACTTTATGTGTAGCAGTACCACCGTGTACGAACACAGTAATAAAATACAATATACACACTTAAAGGGGTTGGGGAGAAGAGGTAACAAAAACATATTTACATCCCCTACATATGCATTCTATCCTTTTACCTCTGATGGCGATAGCAGAGTACGATGCTTGGAAATTCTTAGTAGTTCCATAAAAAGTGAATGGAGCTGCAATGAACATGTGTAACCATTGCTCCATTCACACGGGCGACACAATTTCCTCATTCTATAAATTTGTGCTCGGTCCAACAGCAGCTTCCCTACCAATCTAGTCGGTATCACCTATCCTGTGAATAGCTAATAACTTATTAGAATTAGAATTCGCCTTTAACGTTAAATTCCCTATTTGAAAACATTTTTTTTTTAAACCCATTAATGACCAATGATGAGTATAGCACATCATGGGATGGTGTCAGTTCCCATGTCATGACATGCTATACCTATCATGGATTTAAACTGTGTGTTTTCACACAGTGACAGCTCTGTGCCAGTGGCAGACACTGACATCTGACTGGCACAGCTAGAGATGCAGGGAACAACTACAGGGGATCACTGTGATTTAACCCCTGCCGTGAACACCATAAAAAATAAATAAAAAATATGGCTAAAAACTATGCTTTTTTATCATACCGACAAAAGAAAGTGGAATAAAGAGACGAATGTAAATTTAAATGGTAATGCTGAAAACGCCATCTTGTTCCACACAAAAAAAAAGTCCCCATGTAGCTTAATCAGTGGAAAACTAAAAAAGCTATAGCTCTCAGAATACAGGGATGGAAAACCAATATTCTTATTATAAAATTCTTTTTATTATCTAAAAAATGATATAAATGGGGTATTGCTATAATCGTACTGACCTGAAAAATAAAACTGTCATATCATTTTTACCACACCGTGAATGGCATTAAACCCCCCTCCAAAAATATTAGCTCCTGAATTGCTGTTTTTTGTTCATTGTGCCTCCCAAAAATTGGAATAGTGATCGATCAAAAAATATTATATGCCGGAAAATACTAACAATAAAAACTTCAATTAATCCCACAAAAAGCAATTCCTCACTTGAATCTGTTGGCAAAAAATATAGAAAATAGATGGCACCCGCAAACCATTACAGGAAAATCTTCACTCCAATTCTGCGCTTTTTCCCTTCTAAGCTTTGCATTGTACTTGAAAAGTAGTTTCTGGCCAGATATTATTATTATAGCGCCATTTATTCCATGGCGCTTTACATGTGAGGAGGGGTATACATAATAAAAACAGGTACAATAATCTTGAACAATACAAGTAACAACTGGTACAGGAGGAGAGAGGACCCTGCCCACAAGGGCTCACAATCTACAAGGGATGGGTGAGGATACAGTAGGTAAGGATAGAGCTGGTCGTGCAGTGGTTTGGTCGATCGGTGATTACTGCAGGTTGTAGGTTTGCCGGAAGAGGTAGGTCTTCAGGTTCTTTTGAATGTTTCGATGGTAGGTGAGAGTCTGATATATTATTGTTGTAGAGAGTTCCAGAGTAGGGGTGATGCACGAGAGAAATTTTGTATGCGATCGTGGGAAGAGGAGATTAGAGGAGAGTAGAGAAGGAGATCATGTGAGGATCGGAGGTTGCGTGCAGGAAAGTACCGGGAGACGAGGTCACAGATGTATGGAGGAGACAGGTTGTGGATGGCTTTGCATGTCATGGTTAGGCTTTTGTACTGGAGTCTCTGGGTAATGGGGAGCCAGTGAAGGGATTGACAGAGGGGAGAGGCTGGGGAATAGCGGGGGGACAGGTGGATTAGTCAGGCAGCTGAGTTTAGAATGGATTGGAGGGGTGTGAGAGTGTTCAAGGGGAGGCCACAGAGCAGAAGGTTACAGTAGTCGAGGCGGGAGATGATGAGGGCATGGACTAGGGTTTTTGCAGATTCTTGGTTTAGGAATGTACGGATCCGTGAATTATTTTTGAGTTGAAGGCGGCAGGAAGTGGAAAGGGCTTGGATATGCGGTTTGAAGGAGAGATCAGTGTCAAGGATTACACCGAGACAGCGAGCTTGTGGAACTGGGGAGAATGGGCAGCCGTTTACGTTAATGGATAGGTTCATTCGGGGGGTCGCGTGAGATGGGGGAAAGACAATGAATTCTGTTTTGTCCATGTTAAGTTTTAGAAATCTAGCGGAGAAGAAGGATGAAATAGCTGATAGACATTGAGGGATTCTGGTTAGTAGGATGGTGATATCTGGTCCAGAGATGTAGATCTGTGTGTCATCAGCATAGAGATGATACTGAAAACCGTGAGATTCTATGAGCTGTCCCAGGCCAAAAGTGTAAATGGAGAAGAGCTGGGGCCCTAGAACTGAACCTTGCGGGACTCTGACAAATAGGGGGCGAGGTGAGGAGGTGGTGTGTGAATGGGAGACGCTGAATGTTCGGTCAGTTAGGTATGACAAGATCCAGGATTACAGGAAAAAACAAAATCCAGCTCACCATACCGACATTCCCAAGAGCTCGGAGCACGGAACCGCTGTGTCAGGGCGTGGACGAACAGGAAAGAGAAGGAGATCCAGCTCAACGAAATAGTGAAAAATCCATAATTTATTTCACTTAAAATATAGTGAAAGGACAAAACATCAGCATGCAAAAAAATTAAAACCAAGGTCAACGCGTAACCGGTGACTAAGCACCCTTAATCATGATTAAGGGTGCTTAGTCACCGGTTACGCGTTGACCTTGGTTTTAATTTTTTTGCATGCTGATGTTTTGTCCTTTCACTATATTTTAAGTGAAATAAATTATGGATTTTTCACTATTTCGTTGAGCTGGATCTCCTTCTCTTTCAAGATCCAGGATTGCCAAGTCTGTGATGCCAAGGGATGAGAGGGTCTGTAGTAATAGGGAATGGTCCACTGTGTCAAAGGCAGAGGACAGGTCTAGGAGGAGGAGGATACAGTAGTGTCGCTTGCGCTTGGCGGTTAATAGGTCATTGGTGACCTTAGTTAGGGCAGTTTCAGTAGAGGGGTGTGACCGGAAGCCTGATTGTAAGCTGTCGAAAAGGGAGCAGGAAGATAGATGGGGGGACAGTTCGAGATGGACGTATTGTTCCAGTAGTTTTGAGGCATAGGGGAGAAGTGATATAGGGCGATAGCTAGATACAGAGGATGGGTCAAGTGAGGGCTTTTTGAGGATAGGTGTGATTGAGGCATGTTTAAAGCTTGAGGGGAAATCACCAGTTTTTAGTGATAGGTTGAAGAGATGGGTTAGAGTTGGGATGAAGACTGTGGCGAGGTTTGGGATGAAGTGGGAAGGGATCGGGTCAAGTGCACAGGTGGTGAGATGCGATCTTGAGAGTGGAGTGGAGAGTCGATCTTCTGTAATAGTGGAGAAGTTGGTTTTGGAGGTGGAGGGCTGGGTAGTTGGGAGGAAGGGCTCTGGGTTTGTCGACTAAAACTGTCTCTGATGTTCTCAATCTTCTGCTTGAAAAATGAGGCAAAATCTTCAGCTGAGATGAGTGGGGAGGGAGGAGGTGCTGGGGGACGGAGGAGAGAGTTGAAGGTGTTAAATAACCTTTTAGGGTTATGAGACAGGGAGGATATGAGAGATGAGAAGTAGGTTTGTTTTGCTGTGGCGAGTGTGGTCTTGAAAGTAGTGAGGGACTCTTTGAATGCGATAATGTGCTCGTTGGAGTGGGATCTTTTCCATCTCCGCTCTGCAGTCCTGGAAGCTAGCCTCAGTTCTTTGGTCAAGCTGGTGTGCCAGGGCTGTCTGTTGATTTTCGAGCTTTGATATGTGTGAGAGGGGCAAGAGATTCCAAAGCTGCAGCTATTGAGGTGTTATATAGAGCGGCAGTGTCATCCATATTGTGTTGGGAACTTATGTCTGTGAGAGGGAGGAGGGATTCAGAGAGTGAATGTAGATCAAGGTGTTTAAGATTTCTGCGAGGGTGTGCAAGTTTGTGGGTTGGGGATTGTAGACAAAGAGTGGAGAGTGAAGAGAATGTGAGAGAAAGAGGAAGAGGAGAGTTAGAGAGGTTAGATAGGGAGCATAGGCAAGTGAAGATGAGGTCCAGTGTGTGACCATCTTTGTGAGTGGCTGCAGAAGACCATTGAGTGAGGCCGAAGGAGGAAGTGAGAGATAGAAGTTTAGTGGCAGCTGAGAGGGAAGTGTCAATGGGGATGTTGAAGTCGCCCATGATGATAGTGGGGATGTCCGCAGAAAGGAAATGAAGTAGCCAGGTGGTGAAGTGGTCAAAGAAGGTGGTGGCTGGCCCTGGGGGTGGTAAATGACAGCCAGTTGGAGGTTGGTGGGGGCATAGATGCGCACAGAGTGCACCTCAAAGGAAGGGAGGGTAACAGAGGGTGGCAGTGGGAATGGCCTGAAGGAGCAGTTATCTGACAGGAGAAAACAAACTCCTCTGCCATGCTTGCTGCTGGGGCAGGGTGTATGAGAAAGGTGGAAGCCACCATACGAAAGTGCAGCAGGAGAGGCTGTGTCAGAAGGGGTGAGCCTGGTTTCGGTGATGGCGAGGAAGGAAAGTTTGGTAGTAACAAAAAGATCGTGGATATAGGAAAGCTTGTTGCAGACAGGGCGAGCGTTCCACAGAACTCCTGTTAGTGGGACTGGGGAATTGGGGGCTGGGCAAATGGGTATAAGTTTAGAGAGGTTATGGAAATTTGTGATAGAACGTGTATGGGAGGTAGAACTAACTGTGGGGATGTGGTGAGGAGGACCAGGATTTGGAGAGATGTCACCAGTAGGGTTGAGCGACTCTTAGTTTTTCAGGGTCGAGTCGGGTTTCATGAAACCCGACTTTCTCAAAAGTCAGGTCGAGTGAAATCGGCCGATCCTATTGAAAAGTCGGGGTCGGGGATCGGCCGAAACTCAAAACCCAATGTAAGTCTATAGGGTTTTTTTTTTTTTTTTTACATTTCCTTCAGGGCGATATAGCAGAAAAGCCGGTAATTCAATTACCGGCTTTTCATTTCTCCTGCCAAAACCCGACATGATATGAGACATGGTTTACATACAGTAAACCATGTCATATCCCCCTTTTTTTGCATATTCCACACTACTAATTTTAGTAGTGTGTATGTGCAAAATTTCAGCGCTCTAACACTTAAATTTAAGGGTTAAATCGCGGAAAAAATTGGCGTGGGCTCCCGCGCAATTTTCTCCGCCAGAGTAGTAAAGCCAGTGTCTGAGGGCAGATACTAATAGCCTGGAGAGGGTCCACGGTTATTGGTCCCTCCCTGGCTAAAAACACCTGCCCCCAGCCACCCCAGAAAAGGCACATCTGTAAGATGCGCCTATTCTGGCACTTGGCCACTCTCTTCCCATTCCCGTGTAGCTGTGGGATATGGGGTAATAAAGGGTTAATGCCACCTTGCTATTGTAAGGTGACATTAAGCCAGATTAATAATGGAGAGGCGTCAATTATGACACCTATCCATTATTAATCCAATTGTATGAAAGAGTTAAAAACACACACACAATATTAAAAAGTATTTTAATGAAATAAACACACCGTTTGTTGTAATATTTTATTGTACACTCAATCCACTCACTGAAGACCCTCGCTCTGGAACAAATAAAAAATAATAAACCAACAGTATACATACCTTCCGTAGATCTGTAACGTCCCACGTTGTAAATCCATCTGAAGGGGTTAAAAATTTTTACAGCCAGGAGCTCTGCTAATGCAGCGCTGCTGGTGGCTGTAAACCCCAGCGAATGAAGGCAATGTAGGTCAATGACCTGTAGTTACCTTCATTCGCGGTGATGCACACAGAGAAACAGACTAGGTCCTATAAATGGGGATCACCACAATATGGATATGGCAAAAGTATAAACACAGCTTTATTGAAATACACACAAAAAAGTGACAAAAACACTTACATTTAAAAAACCTTTAAAAAGCATAGTGATGCTATACACACCAGCCCCTAATACGGCAGTAACCCACATTGGACTCAAACAATATAACTACAAATACAATATGTTCTCACAAAGGCCAACCTGGCCATGATGTAGTACATGTAGGCAAAAATACCTTGGCACTTCCCCGGACAGTATACATGTGTACAAAATACTGATAATAGATAGAGAAAACATATATAAATAGCAGTAGCAAAATGTGAAGCTCACATCAATATGTCAATCCCTGCGCTCTAGGTCCAAGGTAAGGTAAAGAGCCGCACCACACACACCTGCCTAACAATAAAAAGACAGATGTGCATAAGGATACATACAATACCAGGTATCAGGGACTGTTAGAAAACTGCGCAGTCACTTGTGATATGCGACCCACGATATGCCACAAAGCTGCCGAGGAAATAACACAAGGGGAATATAAAGGCCACATGTAAAACAGAGGCAATGAATGTATAGTGCCCAAAGGCATGTATTGCCTAAGCCTGTTAAACCTCTCGTGGGAGTCCTAAAGTGGGCTGCTAAGAGACCCAACGCGTATCGCCACCACACAGGGTGGCTTCGTCAGGGGTAATCTAAGGACCGAGTGCTTGCCACTTAAATATACACATGAATAAATAACGTTACCACAATCAGCTGTGTTGCTGCTTGTCGGCCGCATGGAGCATTCCAAGTCGCATCATACTGGGCCTCATGTCCCCTCCTCCTCAATCTGCGCACGCTCCGGCGTCGGAGAGTCATTGGTGTATCAGTAGGGTTGCCCAGGAGACCAGAGCGCTTCCTGTATAGCGCCATCATAATATAATAAAACACCCCTTAGACCGCTCTGCAATGCTGCCAATCACAGCAGGACATACAAGCGCTGGCATCTACAGCTATGTATGGTTATACTGCTGCTAGTGTACTCACTATAAAGACGCTCAGGAGTGACGCTCCGATCGTCCTGCGCAAGCTCCTGCACCGCACCATGATAGGTGCACCAAAATAGGTTACCTGGGCAACCAAGACGCCATCTAGTGGACGCTTCCTGTAAAGCGCCCACTTTGAATGGATAAGCCACCACCTAGGCTGCACTGTAGTGCTGCCAATGCCAGAAGGATGTGTGAGCGCTGATAACGCCACACACATGCGCCCCCTGCTGGATGTCCCTGGAGCGTGGGAAAAGTTCCCAGGCTCGAGGTCATATGAGGACATCCAGCAGGGGGCGCATCACCGCGAATAAAGGTAACTACAGGTCATTGACCTACATAACCTTCATTCGCTGGGGTTTACAGCCACAAGCACAGCTGCATTAGCAGAGCTTGTGGCTGTAAAATGTTTTAACCCCTTCAGATGGATTTACAACGTGGGACGTTACAGATCTACGGAAGGTATGTATATTGTTGGTTTATTATTTTTTATTTGTTCCAGAGCGAGGGTCTTCAGCGAGTGGATTGAGCTTACAATAAGATATTACAACAAACGGTGTGTTTATTTCATTAAAATACTTTTTAATATTGTGTGTTTTTTTTAACTCTTTCATACAATTGGATTAATAATGGATAGGTGTCATAATTGACGCCTCTCCATTATTAATCTGGCTCAATGTCACCTTACAATAGCAAGGTGGCATTAACCCTTCATTACCCCATATCCCACCGCTACACGGGAATGGGAAGAGAGTGGCCAAGTGCCAGAATAGGCGCATCTTACAGATGTGCCTTTTCTGGGGTGGCTGGGGGCAGGTGTTTTTAGCCGGGGGGGGGGGGGCAATAGCCGTGGACCCTCTCCAGGCTATTAATATCTGCCCTCAGTCACTGGCTTTACTACTCTGGCGGAGAAAATTGCGCGGGAGCCCACGCCAATTTTTTCTGCGATTTAACCCTTAAATTTAAGTGCTAGAGCGCTGAAATTTTGCACATACACACTACTAACATTATTAGTGTGGAATATGCAAAAAAAAAAAGGGGGATATGACATGGTTTACTGTATGTAAACCATGTCTCAAATCATGTTGGGTTTTGGCAGGAGAAATGAAAAGCCGGTAATTGAATTACTGGCTTTTCTGCTATATCGCGCTGAAGTTAATATAAATATATATATATATGTGTCTGAATGACATATATATATATATATATATATATATACTAGCTATTGAACCCGTTCTATGCCCAGGTGGTGAGCATTTATATTGGTATATGGTCTCCATCCTGGTATGTGCTGCTCCATCCTGCGTCCCCATCCTGTCATGTGCTGCTCCATCCTGCGTCCCCATCCTGTCATGTGCTGCACCCATCCTGCGCCCCCATTCTGTCATGTGCTGCTCCCATCCTGCGCCCCCATCCTGTCATGTGCTGCTCAATCCTGCGTCCCCATCCTGTCATGTGCTGCACCCATCCTGCGCCCCCATTCTGTCATGTGCTGCTCCCATCCTGCGCCCCCCATCCTATCATATGCTGCTCAATCCTGCGTCCCCATTCTGTCATGTGCTGCTCCCATCCTGCGCCCCCATTCTGTCATGTGCTGCTCCCATCCTGCGCCTCCATTCTGACATGTGCTGCACCCATCCTGCGCCTCCATTTTGACATGTGCTGCACCCATCCTGCGCCTCCATTCTGTCACTGGCTGCTCCCATCCTGCGTCCCCATCCTGTCATGTGCTGCTTCCATCTTGCACCCCCGTTCTGTCATGTGCTACTGCCATTCTGCTCCTCCGTTCTGTCATGTGCTGCTCCCATCCTGCACCCCCATTCTATCATGTGCTGCTGCCATCCTGCCCCCCCGTTCTGTCATGTGCTGCTGCCATCCTGTGCCCCCGTTCTGTCATGTGCTGCTCCCATCCTGCGCCCCCGTTCTGTCATGTGCTGCTTCCATCCTGCACCCCCGTTCTGTCATGTGTTGCTGCCATCCTGCCCCCCCGTTCTGTCATGTGCTGCTGCCATCCTGGGCCCCCGTTCTGTCATGTGCTGCTCCCATCCTGCACCCCCATTCTATCATGTGCTGCTTCCATCCTGCACCCCCGTTCTGTCATGTGCTGCTGCCATCCTGCCCCCCGTTCTGTCATGTGCTGCTGCCATCCTGTGCCCCCGTTCTGTCATGTGCTGCTCCCATCCTGCGCCCCCGTTCTGTCATGTGCTGCTTCCATCCTGCACCCCCGTTCTGTCATGTGCTGCTGCCATCCTGCACCCCCGTTCTGTCATGTGCTGCTCCCATCCTGCGCCCCCATTGTCATGTGCTGCTGCCATCCTGCGCCCCCGTTCTGACATGTGCTGCTGCCATCCTGCGCCCCCGTTCTGTCATGTGCTGCTTCCATCCTGCACCCCCGTTCTGTCATGTGCTGCTGCCATCCTGCACCCCCGTTCTGTCATGTGCTGCCCTATTCTGTCATGTGCTGCTCCCATCCTGCGCCCCCGTTCTGTCATGTGCTGCTGCCATCCTGCACCCCCGTTCTGTCATATGCTGCTCCCATCCTGTCATATGCTGCTCCCATCCTGCGCCCCCGTTCTGTCATGTGCTGCTCCCATCCATATGCCCCATACGCTGCTCCATAAAGGTTTATGACCCCTATCAGGTGGCGTAAGTAACAAATAGCTGTGGCATGAAGTGCCACAGCCTCATGGCACAGCAATTTGTTACTTACGCTACCTGATTCTTTTCCGGCGCCATTGTCTTGCTCCTCCCGGTGCCGGAATCGGAGCCTGCGCAGTCCGCGCTTTCCAGCGCCATTTTCTTGAAGACACACTGCTGTGTGTCTTCACTAAACTGGCACCGGTAAGCGCGGACTGCGCAGGCGCCGATTCTGGCACCGGGAGGAGCAAGACAATGGCGCCGGAAAGAAATGGCGTAAGTAACAAATTGCTGTGGCATGAAGTGCCACAGCCTCATGGCACAGCAAGTTTTTACTTACGCTATTCGTTTCGGGCGCCATTGTCTTGCTCCTGGTGCCGGAATCGGCGCCTGCGCAGTCCGTGCTTTCTGGCGCCATTTTCTTGAAGACACACAGCAGTGTGTCTTCAAGAAAATGGCACCGGAAAGCGCGGACTGCGCAGGCGCCGATTCCGGCACCAGGAAGAGCAAGACAATGGCGCCCGAAACGAATAGCGTAAGTAAAAACTTACTCTGGCGGCGGATTATTTGCACAATCAGGGCGCACATATGTAGACGGCTTCCCCGTGCTCCCGACCCCTGCTCTCGGCGGCATTTTTTCTATAATGTAACGCTAGGAGCGTCGCGCCTGCGCAGTGTATTAAGGCTTCGCACAGAGTGATGCTCCCAGCGTTATATTATAGATATATATAAAACGAAACACGACTTTTAAGTAGAGATCGCCGACCGCCGACTTGATCCCAGAGTGGGATCGGGTCGGGTTTCACGAAACCCTACTTTGCTAAAAGTCGGCGACTTTTGAAAAGTGCCGATCTGTTTCGCTCAACCCTAGTCACCAGCAGTGAGAAGGAGAAGAGAAAGTTTTAGCAGGTGGGAGCAGGAGAGGGTATGAGGTGGCTGTCTGTGCTTGGAGACAGAGGATTGTATGTTAAGGAACAGTTCCGAGGAGGTGAGATGGATGGTGAGGATTGAAGAGGAGATGAACAGTTCTTTACTAGGAGTAGGGATTAGGGGAGTTTGCAGAAAGTGAAGAATTATAGGGGTGAAAGTGAAAACAAAAAGAAACATTGTTTACAGTGACTGTGTCCAGTTACCTTCAGTTCCCTTCTTGTTATTATTATTATTATTATTTATTATTATAGCGCCATTTATTCCATAGCGCTTTACATGTGAGGAGGGGTATACATAATAAAACAGTACAATAATCTTGAACAATACAAGTCACAACTGGTACAGGAGGAGAGAGGACCCTGCCCGCGAGGGCTCACAATCTACAAGGGATGGGTGAGGATACAGTAGGTGAGGGTAGAGCTGGCCGTGCAGCGGTTTGGTCAATCGGTGGTTACTGCAGGTTGTAGGCTTGTCGGAAGAGGTGGGTCTTCAGGTTCTTTTTGAAGGTTCAATTGTGGTTTTAATTCTAAATTAATCTTCACACTTGTAGGACACACTTATAGGAATCACACAGCAGACTAAAGTCATTGCAGTCTTGAGCTATGCAATATATATAAAACTAAGTGCATTTAGGTGTGAAGCAGAGAGGAGTGGTCTTTGCTCATCTTGGTCAGAGAATTAAGGGTGGACCAGATGCATACAATCAAGCCAGAGTAAACAAGGTCATAAATAATACAGGGTAAGCTGGGGTTAGCTGAAAGGCATACCATGAGAATGCTTGGAGCAGAGGAAAGTCTGTGTGGAAAGTTGGGTGATGTACTATGTGCACTTCATAGACAGACAAGGCAGGAGAGCAGGTTGGAAAGCCGGGTGCGTGAACATACCATGTGAATGCTAGGAGCAGAGGAAAGTCTGTGTGGAAAGTTGGGTGATGTACTATGTGCACTTCATAGACAGACAAGGCAGGAAAGGAGGCTGGAGAGCTGGGTACATGAACATACCATGAGAATGCTAGGAGCAGAGGAAAGTCTGTGTGGAAGGTTGGGTGATGTACTATGTGCACTTCATAGACAGACACGGCAGTAGAGCAGGCTGGAGAGCTGGGTGCATGAACATACCTGTAGGAAGAATAGACATGCTGGTTAGAGTGCGATGGTGGCAGATAGCAGGGCACAGTCTGTATACATCCTTCTGGTTTTAATTCTAAATTAATCTTCACACTTCTAGGACACACTTATAAGAATCACACAGCAGACATGGGGTATTCCCAAAGTTTCTAGATGCTCAACACACGTCTAGATATATTTCATGAGTGGTGTTGTTTCCAAAGTTGTGTCACATGTGAGGGTTTCCACTGTTTAGACACATGAGGGGCTCTGCAAACGTGACATGGGGTCTGCTATCTATTCTAGCCAGTTTTGGTGTCTGAAAATCAAATGGTGCTCCTCCCCTTCCGAGCCTTGCCATGTGCCTAAACAGTAGTTTTCCACTACATATGTGGAATCAGTGTGCTCAGGAGAAAGTGCACAACAAATTATTCAGTACATCTTTTCCCGTTACCCTTGTGAAAAAGAAAATTTGGGGGCTAAAGCAACAACTTTGTGGGAAATTTTTTTTTTCATTTTTTTCTTCCGCATTGCTTTATTTCCTGTGATGCACACAAAGGGTTAATAAACTTCTTGAATGTGATTCTGAGCACTTTAAGGAGCGAAGTTTTTAAATGTGTAACTTTTCAGTATTTTCTTCCAGATATGTGCCACAAAGTCACTGCAAATTTGCTGAGGTCCCTAAAAAAAATTGGTTTTGCAAATTTCGTTGGGAAAATTAAAAAAATTGCTGATTGACTTTTAACCCTTCTAACAAAAAAATTGTTTAAAAAATGTTGCTCATGCAAAGCAGACATATGGGAAATTTTGTGAGTTATAACTAACTGTTTCAAGGGTATAAAAATTCAAAGATTTAAAATTGCGAAATTTTCTAAAATTTTTGTCAATTTTCGATATTTTCCAAAATAAACACAAATCATATTGCAAAACATTTACCACTATCATGAAGTACAATGTATCACAAAAATATTAATCTCAGAATCACTCGGATATGTTAAAGCGTTACAGAGTTTTCCCACACACAGTTATGCTGGTCAGAATTGCAAAATGAGGCTTGGTCATTAAAATACAAAGTCGTATCCTACAGCATCAATGTCAAGATGTTTTTTGATATCTGCAATTGCTAAAACAAAGTGTTAGAGGCACTGTGAAGTTAAATATTAGCTATTGATTCATGTAACCTCTTTATAAACTTAGGTCCTCTGAAGCCTTCATTTCAAGGAAATGCCGTCACCGATAACGTCTTTAATGTAGCATGATTCGTTCTGAAACATTTCTTTATTTTCTCTTGACTTTGTTATACATTCGTCTAGATTTTCCAACTGAAAATAAACAAAGAAAGATTGTTTTTTGCTCTGTTATTTTTTTTTTGTCTTTTTAGGGAAGCAAAGAACAAAAACATCTAATAATGGTGAAAGCCAGAAGTATTTTATTCTTGATTCACCAGTGGTAATGAGTCAGATCTGAATTGGCAAGAAAAGGAACTGCTTTGCCCAAAATCTGAGCGAAAAGTGAGTCATCTCACTCCAAGCAACAATATATCTTCCAATATAACTGGCAAAACATTACCATTTCTAAAAAAAATAAATCTTATATTTATTTCCTGAATAGTTATGAACTTCATAATTTCCCCTCTTTTACTACACAAAGTTTCTAATATACTAATTTAATGATACTCTGGGAAAACCAGTGCTGTCTTTTATTTTCTGCTAAGAACTTGGCACTTATGATCTGTAGAATTTTCTCTTTGTAAGTATACTGAAGGTTGCATGACTACCTCTTTGCAAAAGCAGGTACATTTTACAACACTCAGGGTACTATTGTATGTTGCCAAAGGTTTTGGATAAAGTGTGAAATGTTCAATTAATAAGGAAAATGTTTTGCATGGTTTTTAATTTCCCACTTAATATACAGTACACACACACACACACACTTATACACACACATACAGTATATACACAAAGACACATATATACACACACAGCAGGTGAAATAAGTATTGAAACAAATTTCTAAGTAGATATATTTCAAAGGTGCTATTGAAATGAAATGCTCACCAGATGTCAGTAATGACCCAGCTAATCCACACAGGCAAAGAAATCAAGCTATAGATGTCTATAAATTAAGTTATGTGCAATAATGAGAAATTACACACTTCCTACCAAAGCCTTTCTTGGTGATGACAGCTTCCAAATGCCTCCTGTACAGAGAAACTAGTTGCATGCATTGCTCAGATGTAATTTTAGCCTATGCTGCCACTAGTGTTGAGTGATACCTTCCGATATCAGGAAATATCGGATCGGATTGGATTGGACCGATACCCAAAAAATATCGGATACCCCCAATCCGATACCGGAAACCAATGCAAGTCAATGGGACACAAATATCGGAATGAAAATATACCCTTTCTTTCCTTGTAGGTTAAAAAAGATCTGCGGTTTTGCTGTGAGAAACGCTGCAGATCAGGAGAGTGGAAAAGTACGTGGGCGGAGTGTGGGCGATGCATGGGCAGAGACTGTGTGTGTGTGGGAAAGATGTGCATGTCTGTGTAAGGCGATCGCGAGGGTCTGTGGGGATCACGGGGCTGCTGGGGGTCTGCGGCGGGCTGTCGGGGGTCTGTGCCGGGCTGTGGGGGGTCTGTGCCGGGCTGTGGGGGGTCTGTGCCAGGCTGTCGGGGGTCTGCGGTGGGCTGTCAGGGGTCTGCATCGGGCTGTCGGGGGTCTGCAGCGGGCTGTGGGGGGGTCTGTGCCGGGCTGTTGGGGGTCTGTGCCGGGCTGTGGGGAGTCTGTGTCGGGCTCTCAGGGGTCTGCAGCGGGCTGTGGGGGGTCTGTGCCAGACTGTGGGGGTCTGTGCTGGGCTGTTGGGGGTCTGTGCCAGGCTTTAAGGGGTCTGTACTGGGTTGTCGGTGGTCTGCGGCAGGCTGTCGGGGGTCTGCGGCAGGCAGTGGGGGGTCCTTGGGGGTGTGTGCATGTGCAGGCATCGTCCGATGGGACTACAAGTCCCATCGGGTTATGCCTGCTACAGTGACAGTGATTGACACATTAGCCAATGATGGCACAGTAGTAGTCCCATCATGTGGCTAATGTGTTGAATGTAAAAAACACGAACATACAACAGAACATACAACATATAATATATGACAGAACATACAACATATGACAGTACATACAACATATGAAAGTACATACAACATACAACATATGACAGTAAATAAAACATACAACATATGACAGTATGTACAACATATGACAGTACATACAACATATAACATATGACAGTACATACAACATATGATAGTATATACAGCATATATCATATGACAGTCATACAACATACAACATATGACAGTACATACAGCATACAACATATGACAGTACATGCAACATACAACATATGACAGTACATACAACATATGACAGTACATACAACATGCAACATATGACAGTACATACTTACTGGCTATTAAAATAGGGGGAACCCGTAAAAAATGACTTGGGTTCCCCTATATTTTATAGCCAGAAAAGCTACGCAGACAGCTGCGGGCTGATATTCATAGCCTAGGGAGGGGCCATGGATATTTCCCCCCCCCCCCAGCTACAAATACCAGTCCGCAGCCGCCCCAGAAATGGTGCATCGGTAAGATGCGCCAATTTCGGCACTTAGCCCCTCTCTTCCCACTCCCGAGTATTGGTGGAATATGGGGTAATAAGGGGTTAATGTCACCTTGCTATTGTAAGGTGACATTAAGCCGGGTTAATAATGGAGAGGCGTCAATAAGACGCCTATCCATTATTAATCCTAGAGTAGTGAAAGAGTTAAAAACAAAATAATGAGACAGCCAGAAAAAAAGTATTTTATTATTCTTAATTTAACCATACTTACCTTACTTCAGCGCCTGCAAAAAACGTAAAATAATAAACCGTATACTCCCTGTCCGACACAGTCCAATTAATAACGAGTGCCCCACGATGATCTCCCCTATAGAACAGTGACATCGGGTGATGTCACTGCTCTATAGGACCTCCAGTGACACACTGACATGAGACAATGGCTCCTACAGTGCATCACTGAGAGGTTACTGTAGTTCACTGGTCTCACTTTATGGCAATCACTGCATAGGAACTTTCTCACGCAGTGCCAAAAGTGAAACTAGGGACTATTTTTTACAGTGGTGGAGGAATACAGTGCGGAAGGATACCTCCCTCCCGTTATTGTATTACTGGAGTCCCTAGAGAGCTGTTGCATCGGCTGAAGCTGCTGTTCTCCACGTGAGATCGTTGTGGGACGCTCGTGGATTTCTGGGGATCAGGGAGTATATTGTTTGTTTGTTATTTTGATATTTTTTGCAGGTGACACTGGCTTCGGGTATCAAAGTGACTAGTGATGGTGAGTATGTACTTTATGTTATATGTACTGTATGTTATATGTATGTATTGTATGTAATGTATGAATGTATTGTATGTAGCATGTATGTAGTATGTATGTAGTATGTATGCAGTATGTATATTGTATGTATGTAGTATGTTGTATGTATTTTGTATGTATGTAGTATGTATGTTGTATGTATGTAGTATGTATGTAGTTTGTTGTATGTATGTTGTATGTATGTAGTATGTTGTATGTAGTATGTATGTAGTATGTTGTACGTAGTATGTAGTATGTATGTATGTAGTATATAGTATGTATGTAGTACGTATGTAGTATGTATGTAGTATTTTGTATGTTGTATGTATGCAGTATGTTGTATGTATGTAGTATGTTGTATATAGTGTGTATGTAGTATATATGTATGTAGTATGTATGTAGTATGTTGTACGTAGTATGTATGTAGTATGTAAGTATATTGTATGTATGTAGTATGTAGTATGTTGTATGTAATATGTATGTAGTATGTATGTTATATGTAGTATGTATGCAGTATGTTGTATGTAGTATGTATGTAGTATGTATGTTATATGTAGTATGTATGTAGTATGTATGTAGTATGTTGTATGTATGTAGTATGTTGTATGTAATATGCATGGTATCGGCCGATATCCAAAAAATATCGGATATCGCCGATACTGATACCCGATACCAATGCAAGTCAATGGGACACAAATATTGGAAGGTATCCTGGATGGTTCCCAGGGTCTGAAGGAGAGGAAACTCTCCTTCAGGCCCTGGGATCCATATTCATGTAAAAAATAAAGAATAAAAATAAAAAATATGGATATACTCACCCCTCCGGCGAAACCTGGCTGTCACCGCTGCGAGTGTCTGCCTCCGTCCCTAAGAATGCAGTGAGTGAAGGACCTTGGATGACGTCGTGGTCAGGTGACCAGTCACGTGACCGTGACATCATCGAAGGTTCTTCACTCACTGCATTCTTAGGAATGGAGGCAGACGCTCGCAGCGGTGACAGCCAGGTTTCGCCGGAGGGGTGAGTATATCCATATTTTTTATTTTTATTCTTTATTTTTTACATGAATATGGATCCCAGGGCCTGAAGGAGAGTCTCCTCTCCTCCAGACCCTTGGAACCATACGCACCGCACACGCCAATTCCGATTTCTGATATCGCAAAAATATCGGAACTCGGTATCGGAATTCCGATACAGCAAATATCGGCCGATACCCGATATTTGCAGTATCAGAATGCTCAACACTAGTTGTTACCGACATCTGGCGAAAATGTATTGTCAATAGCTCCTTTACAAATATATTTATTTAGAAAATTGGTGATGTGTTCAATACGTATTTCAACTGCTGTACACAGACACACATCTTTCCTGGTGCAAATATATATTACATACTGAAGGATGATTTATTGCAATCACACCTTCATTTTTCTTTAGTCAAAAAGAAGAGGGAAGGGTTTCAAAAGGTGTCTAAAGCTCTTAGAACAAGCCAGTTCTCTAGTGCAAGCGAAAAGTGGAGTAGATGTCTATGACTACTGCCAAACTACTACTAGTGTGCTCCAACAGCTTCTTGTTTTCCTACTCCTAAATTATCCATGTGTCAAGTCTTAGTTTTAGAATATTAGCAGCATAAGTGTTTTTAATTTTTTTAATCACTGGTTGTTCTTACCATGTCAAGTGTAATGCTGTGTATTATGTGATATTCTGCCTAAGGATAATTTTGCCGTTTTTCTGATATAGATTATAATTGGATGTAAAAATAAAGCTTAAAGTTTTTATGTTATCCAATGCTGGCCCTACTTCTAAAGTTTCTCTGCACTAAACCATCTGCCAAGACTGGCCTGTGCAGAGAACGTGCAAGTGAGCTGCCGATTGCATTTTTTTAGTACAACCAACCTGCATCGTAACGGATCACAAGCTGAACATTTAAACTCACCCCTAATCTCTACCTCCAGTTTCTTCAGTTACATTTGTGTGTTTATATAGACTTTAAATCACAAAACAAACTTGTTTTTTGTGATATATGTGCTTAGGATTTGAGAAGGATTTGTAGGCATATGTTGCTATGATGTGCAATCTTAAAGTGAATATGTCAGCAGGTTTTTGCTACCTCAACTGAGAGCAGCGTAATGTAGGCAAAAAGACCCTGAATCCAATCATGTCTCATTTAGTTTTCTGTGTGCAGCCATTTCTGACACAATCAGAGTTCTTAAATATAGCATAGCAGCAGAGCTGAGAAAGCTAACCCCACCCACACCAGACTCTCAGTGTACATAGTCTATAGACAGTGATCTGCTTATCACATTAGGGGCTGGAGTAAAGGTACCTTCACACTCAGCGACGCTGCAGAGATACTAACAATGATGTTGATCGCTGCAACGTCGCTGTTTGGTCGCTGGAGAGCTGTCACACAGACAGCTCTCCAGCGACCAACGATGCCGGTAACCAGGCATCTGTCCCCCAGCGCTGTGCTTTCCTGCACTGACTGTGAGCACAGCGACCGGAAAGCAGAGCGGTGACGTCACCGCTGTGCTTTCCGGCTGGCCGGCGCTCACAGCCAGTGCAGAGAAGCACAGCGCCGGGGACAGACAGCGGAAGGTAAGTATGTAGTATTTGTTTTTTTTAACTTTTATGCTGGTAACCAGGGTAAACATCGGGTTACTAAGCGCGGCCCTGCGCTTAGTAACCCGATGTTTACCCTGGTTACCAGTGAAGACATCGCTGAATCGGCGTCACACACGCCGATTCAGCGATGTCTGCAGGGAGTCCAGCGATGAAATAAAGTGCTGGACTTTCTGCAGCGACCAACGACATCACAGCAGGATCCTGATCGCTGCTGCGTGTCAAACTGAACGATATCGCTAGCCAGGACGCTGCAACGTCACGGATCGCTAGCGATATCGTTCAGTGTGACGGTACCTTTAGACTTGCAAACACGTGGCTATCTCGTCACAGCAATGTTAATCACAAGGTAATTACAGCTTGAGTTGAAGTAAACAACAGCACACAGTCGGACATGGGACACAGTGTTTAAACCACTACCTCATGCTGTCCTCAGATTACATAGCAAATTCCTGCTGACAGATTCCCTTTAAACCTATTCCAGAATTCAGCTACCTGATCTCTATTGTTCTACAAGAAGATTCTGTCTGGTTGGAATGCCATCATTTTTGCAAAATGTACCATCCATGTCACCGATTCAGTAGGTAACAATCTTGTACTCTGATTTTAAAAGTGAAGCAGTGGGTGTCAAAGACAGAATTAGATATGGAGAACTATGTGGTTCCCATTATACTGTATTGAGGACTTTGTGGGGTTCATTACACTGTGTAGAGGACTACATGGGAATTACAGTTGTGGAATGATACTGTGATGGGGTCACAATACTTTTCCGGGTGGGTTGAGAGGGTTACACTATTGTCATCATACCATGCATGTGGAGGGTATTGTGGAGGGATTTACTGCGGGGGTGTCTCGCTATGTTTGGGGGGCACTTTTGTTTGTATCATACTTTATCACCTGCATTACTCATGGTTTCTTTTATCCTTTGTTATCACTTATTTAAATTAGTCCATTGGGCCATATGCTTTTTACTGCTTTTACATAACACATATTATATTATTCCAATATGCTAAGATCTATTAATTAAAATAGTACTTGTTCATGGGACAACCTATTTAAGTTTGTTTCCATGTGAAAAGCTTCATCATATTTGATGATAAGGAAAAAGTTCCTCAAGAGTAGACATTTTTTCAATAGATATCAAGGTAAGCCCACAACTTTGTCGAAGCTTTTAATTTTGGCCCTCAGTGTATCTGAGTTTGACATCGCTGCTCTAGTGTCTGCCTACATGGCACCCTGAGCTTAGTTAGTCACAGCATCTATTCTGAATAATTAAACTAATAGACCACATTATATACAGCCAGTGACCTGTCAGTCAAGCAAATGAAGGTGGATCTGGACTGGGAATGAAGTCAGGAAGGCAAAGGTTCTTGAGCATATGAAAACAGTGACTTTTTTTTCAGTGAGGGATCTAAAGATTGCATAAATAAAGGTGTGGCAGACATTAACTTTCAGTTAACTTTCAGGAAGCAACATGACCTTATAAATAGTTTGGGAGTAGGGTGGATCATTCTGACAGATACCCCTTAAATTACTGCTGGGAAATAGATAACCATAGAAGTAAATTTAGGGGAGTTTGGGGAACACAAACATCAAATGTTATAAAAATTACCTTTGCAATATAGCTGTATTTGAAATTCTGAATTATTTTAGCTCTATTTTACCTTCTTAGTAAAAGACTGCAAAGAGCTCTACTGACTTCTCTCTCAGAATAAGACAGAGATTCTGTGTCTTCCATCATCCCCGGGTGCAATTATTCTTGTTGTGCCACTCTGTTAGCTGCGTTATGTGGCAGCATAGCTCTACACCTATTCCTGGAATATATGAACAGGTTTTATTAAAGAACAATGTGGTCATGTTGTGATACAGCTTACTAAGGGACTGAGCAAGAATAATATAGGAAAAAACATTTCCTCATACTGGACAGTGCCAGCTAGATATCTTGAGACTTCTATCATATGGATCACAGATGGTTGTGATGCAGGAGCGGACACTGGCAGAAGTGGGCCCCTTTGCAAGAACAGTAAAAGGACACAATGTAGTTCCAAAACATTAACATCTACCTTGAGCATTGAGTGATGGCATCATCTGTGAATTCATGGTATCATCAATGAAATTTAGCTCCTTGATACAAAAAGCAATCATGCAGGCCCACATAAGGACACTGCCACTAACATGTTTCACAGTAGTCACCATGCAGTTTTTCTAAACACATTTTCTAATTGCATAGTGTATACAGTGAAATATGATGGTGGCAGTGTCCTTATGTGAGGCTACATGAATTCTTTTGGTTTGGGGGAGCTCCATTTCATTGATGATATCATGAAATCACAGATGGTCTGCTCTGTATTGAAGGAGAAGATGCTTCCAACACTATGCCCTTGGAAAATGTGCATTTTTCCAACATGACAACGATCAAAAACACACATCTAAGCCAACTGTAGAGTGAAAGTGATTCAGTGGCTAAGTATGTCTCCTCAACCAAAACACCTATGGGGAATTCTGAAGAGAGAAGTAGAGCATCACTCTCCATCCAGCATCCAGACTCTAAGACTAGAATCACACTGGTATATGGCATCCGATGCAAGATGCTAATGACACTCGGTTCCAGCTCTGCCCCGAGTGTGATCCACGTTTCAGAGCTACTTTGGTCCGATCCTCTTGCATGAGAGAATTGCAGCACAGGTGCGGAGGAAACAGAGAAAGTAATTTTGCCATCTCCTCCATGGCCTGACTCGCCATATATTGCACTGTACTGGGATAACATACGACTAGTGTAGTCCGATATTTCACATACACCCATAGTCTTGTATGGGTGCGAATGAACAGAGTCTCGCTGCCAATCACAGCATGCTTTGATTGTTCTCTCATACCGAATCAGATGTGATCTGCCCCATAGAATAGCACTGGGCCAAGTGTTTTCTGATGTTTTATCACATAGAACTTGGCTGTGTTATACAGTAGTGTGACACCGGGCTAGAAGTGATTAGTGAAAAAGATAGATGTTGCAATATATCTCCAACTTATTCATTCCATGCCCAAAAGACTTGATGCTGCTCTTAAAAATCATTGCAGTCATAAAAAATACTAGATGCAGTTGATTTTGATGTGGGGTGTATTAATTTTTTTCATCAACTAATTTGACGAAAGCTCAAGATTTTGTAATTAACTCCTTCATGACCTTGGGATTTTTTCGTTTTTCCGTGTTCGTTTTTCACTCCCCTTCTTCCCAGAGCCATAACTTTTTTATTTTTCTGTCAATTTGGCCATGTGAGGGCTTATTTTTTGCGGGATGAGCTGTAATTTTGAACGACATCATTGGTTTTAGCATGTCGTGTACTAGAAAACAGGAAAAAAATTCCAAGTGCGGTGAAATTGCAAAAAAAGTGCAATCCCACACTTGTTTTTTGTTTGGCTTTTTTGCTAGGTTCACTAAATGCTAAAACTGACCTGACATTATGATTCTCCATGACTAGGTTATTTTTTACCTAAGTGGTGAAAAGAAATTCCAAACTTTGCTAAAAAAAAAAAAAAAAAAAATTGCGCCATTTTCCGATACTCGTAGCGTCTCCATTTTTTATGATCTGGGGTCGGGTGAGGGCTTATTTTTTGCGTGCCGAGATGACGTTTTTAATGATAGCATTTTGGTGCAGATACGTTCTTTTGATCGCCCGTTATTGCATTTTAATGCAATGTTGCGGCGACCAGAAAAAAGTAATTCTGGCGTTTAAAATTTTTTTTATTTGCTACGTTGTTTAGCGATCAGGTTAAAGCTTTTTTTGAATTGATAGATCGGGCGATTCTGAGCACGGCGATACCAAATATGTGTAGATTTGATTTTTTTTTATTGATTTATTTTGATTGAGGCGAAATGGGGGTGATTTAAACTTTTATATTTTTTTTATTTTTTTCATATTTTTTTTTACTTTTTTTTTTTTACTTTTGCCATGCTTCAATAGCCTCCATGGGAGGCTAGAAGCAGGCACAGCACGATCGCCACGATCTGCTGTTCGCTGCTATGTAGCAGAATTGCAGGTGTGCTGTGAGCGCCAACCACAGGGTGGCGCTCACAGCTACCGGCGATCAGTAACCATAGAGGTCTCAAGGACCTGTATGGTTACAATGGAGAAGCATCGCCGACCTCCGATCATGTGACGGGGGTCGGCGATGACGTCATTTCCGGCCGCCCGGCCGGATGCGGTAGTTAAATGCCGCTGTCTGCGTTTGACAGCGGCATTTAACTAGTTAATAGGCGCGGGCAGATCGCGATTCTGCTCGCGCCTATTACAGGCACATGTCAGCTGTTCAAAACAGCTGACATGTCCCGGCTTTGGTGCGGGCTCACCGCCGGAGCCCGCATCAAAGCGGGGCTTCTGACCTCGGACGTACTATCCCGTCCGAGGTCAGAAAGGGGTTAAAGTTATATTAACCTTACTTTTATGTTATGGTTTAAAAATGTTTTGTTAAACTCAGTCTTGTCACTATTTTGGAAATTGTTGTTCAAATCTTACTTTTCAAAGGGGATGTACTCATTTATGCTGAGCACTGTAAAAATATTGGATGCTAACAATGGCTGGATGACAAATGACGTTTATTTTTAATAGGTGAAATTTGTCTGATCACTTAGGCCTTACTTAAGAAGTTGTCCTGGGCATCCATTCTTCCTCCCTATTGATAGATATTGAATAAAGCGGTATTACTGTGTGTTCTCCATGCTTGTCTGTGGGAGGTTGAGCCTCTAGCAATCAATCTATAACAGATACTAGAACCAATCCCCCTTTTGCCCAATGAGTGAGCTGCAATAAAAGACACAGCCCATGGACAAAAAAGATGGTGTTTTTTTCTAATCTCATATAACCCTCTATTTAACTACTAACTTCTATACCCTAGTCCAAACATATATCTCACAGTAAGCTGAAATTTTTTTGGGGTGCTAATTAATGGCACTCATGGATTGATACTAGTTCTCTTTAAAGCAATTATAGAGTTTCTATTTTAAAGAGAGATACTCAGAAATTTCCATTATGTCAAAATAAGTATTTTACAAGTTAATGAAAAAATAACATCTCAACTCATGATGACTCATAAAACCACTAAAAGCTCAAAATTATGTGAAATAAGCAGAAAAAAATGAATATGATGGCTTGTTTTAGTGATAGATTAAGTATTTTCCTGTCTTTATCTCAATTGTGTCATGTTAAGTCAGCTCTCCCATCTTACGAGCTTAAAAGAATCAGTCTGCTCATGATATTTCTAATTAAACAAATGTATGCATTCACCATAAAATAATCATTTTTGAGCGTCTTTTCATATCAGTTTTAATTGTATAATTTCTCTTCTATTCCCCCTGGAAACATAGAAATAAATTGTCAGTTGGGTGCTACCATCCTCTTTGTCAATGAGGTATGTCCACACTGTATTTAATAGTAGAACTCAAGTGTCAATTTAAATGGAACCTGTCACCAGGTTTGGCCAATATAAGACACGGCCACCACCTTTCAGGGCTGATAAACAGCATTCTATAATGCTGTATATCTGCCCCCAACCTGACCTGGAGGAGAAGAAAAATAACTTTTATTATACTCACCTGCAGGGCGGTCCAGTCCGAGGGGTGTCGCTCTTCTTCGTCCGGTGCCGCCCGTCTTCTTGCGATGCCGTCCTCCTGCTTGCTTCATGTGGAAGACGCATCCCTGCATCATCCACACAATCTCCTCGGCCTTGCGCTCCTGCGCAGGCGTACTGATCTGCCCTGTTGAAGGCAGAGCAAAGTGCAGGCGCTGTCCTCTCTGACCTTTCCTGGCACCTGCGCACTACAGTACTTTGCTCTGCACTCAACAGGGCAGATAAGTATGCCTGCACAGGAGCGCAATGCTGGGTAGCCTGTGTAGATGATGCAGGGACCCGTCATCCATACGAACCAAGAAGGAGGATGGCATCGCAAGAAGATGGAAGGCGCCGGATAAAGACCTGCGACACCCCTCAGACCGCCCCCTGGTGAGTATAATAAAAGCTATTTTTCTTCTCTTGCAGGTCAGATCGGGGGCTTATCTACAGCATTATAGAATGGTGTAGATAAGCCCGGAAAGGTGATGGCCGTAACTCATATAGGCCAAACCTGGTGACAGGTTCCCTTTAAGAACAACTAAAGAGGTATTGCAATAAAGGATGCTGGTAGGTCTTTTTATGTGATTTATTGGTATATAGAAGTTACATTTCTCATAAACAATGTGAAGATGCTTTTGCGCAAAGAAAAATTGTGGAATATTTTTATAAACAGAATGTTCATTACATATCTGTACCTACATTACTTGTTCTATGGGCCAATACAGCTTTATTCAAGCTTGGGCAGACATTATGAGAGGAAGTTAGTTTGAGTCAAATTTTTTAATTCCGCTTTGCTTGTGGCAGCAAGCTGTAATTTGAGCCAAATTTGACAAAGTGTTCCATGATGTTTCTGAAATTCGGCTTATCTTTACATATTAAAATTTTGTATAGAACTGATAATTCACTTTTTAAAACTAATTAAAATAGCAGAAAAATAGCAACAGTATTTAACTGCCAAGGTCACAGAAACTCATGCACTAATAGGATGCTCTTTGCTAAAAATGGAGCCAACACAGGTGCAAAATACTGATGAGACAGACTATAACAATCTATCAATTCATGGGGGGGGGGAGGGTGGTTGCTTAGTAATAAAATTGCACACTAAAATGGTTTTATATGGTGCTGTCACACATATATAGTGCACAGTGTCTGCCTTACAGCTTATTAGTGAAACCCAAACTGTTAGATTAGGCAGGCTTCCCAGTGCTGTATAAGTACACCCCATCAGGACAGACAACGTAGTTTACAAGACCAAAACAGATGAGCTTGGCTGAAGCCTGCTCAAAAATAAATATAATATGCAGAAATATATATAGTATATATGAGGTATTAGTCAATATTTTGGCCACAATACACAAGCTCGCAAACCACGTCAAGGGTCGTCATTAGTGTTGAGCATTCTGATACTGCAAATATCGGGTATCGGCCAATATTCGCTGTATCGGAGTTCCAATACTGAGTTCCGATACTTTTACAATATTGGATACCAGAATTGGAAGTTCCCATAATGCAATGAGCCAGTTGAGGATCCTAAGAAGTGTGGGCACATCCTGTTAGGCATGTTAGCTATGTTAAATAATGGCATGGCTGTGATTGGCTGCTGAAATGATGTCATGATGATGCGCTATAATGGAGTGTGGGCAGTGTGTGGGCGGAGACTGCGTGTCTGTGTGTGCGGGTGGGGGTCTGTGCGTGACCATGGGGGGTCTGTGCAGGCCTGCCGGGGGTCTGTATGGGCCTGCCAGGGGTCTGTGCGGGCTGCTGGGGGTCTGTGTGGGCCTCTCGGGGGTTCTGTGTGTGTGCAGGCATCGTCCGATGGGACTTCAAGTCCCATCGGGCTATGCCTGCTACAATGACAGTGATTGACACATTAGCCAATGATGGGACAGTAGCTGAATGTAAAAAAAACAAACAAACATACATACTACATACAACATAATACATACATACAACATACATACTACATACATACAACATACATATTACATACATACATACAACATACTACATACATACAACATACATACTACATACATACTACCGTACATACATACAACATACATGCAACATACATACAACATACATACTCCATACATACAGCATGCATACTACATACATACAACATACATACATACAACATGCATACAACATACTATATACAGCTCTAGAGAGCTGTCGCATCAGCTGATGCTGCTGTTCTCCACGGGAGATCGTCGTGGGACACTCGTGGATTTCTGTGGATCAGGGAGCATATTGGTTGTTTGTTATTTTAATATTTTTTACAGATGACACTGGCTTCAGGGATCATAGTGACAAGCGATGGTGAGTATGTACTCTATGTTATATGAACTGTATGTCTGTATGTATTGTATGAATGTATTGTATGTAGTATGTATGTAGTATGCATGTATGTATGTAGTATGTATGTAGTATGTTGTATGTATGTAGTATGTATGTATGTAGTATGCGTGTAGTATTTTGTATGTATGTACTATGTATGTTTTATGTATGTGGTATGTTGTATGTATGTAGTATGTTGTATGTATGTTGCATGTATGTATATTGCATGTATGTATGTAGTGTGTTGTATGTATGTATGTAGTATGTATGTAGTATGTTGTATGTATGTAGTATGTATGTAGTATTTAGTATGTTGTATGTGTGTAGTATGTATGTAGTACGTATGTTATATGTATGTGGTATGTTGTATGTTTGTTGTATGTATGTATGTAGTGTGTTCGGGGATCAAAGTGACAAGCGATGGTAAGTATGTACTCTATGTTATATGAACTGTATGTCTGTATGTAATGTATGAATGTATTGTATGTAGTATGTAGTATGTATGTAGTATGTATGTAGTATGCATGTATGTATGTAGTTATGTATGTAGTATGTAAGTAGTATGTATGTAGTATGTTGTATGTATGTAGTATGTATGTAGTATGTATGTATGTAGTATGCATGTAGTATTTTGTATGTATGTACTATGTATGTATGTGGTATGTTGTATGTATGTAGTATGTTGTATGTATGTTGCATGTATGTATGTTGCATGTATGTATGTAGTGTGTTGTATGTATGTATGTATGTATGTAGTATGTATGTAGTATGTTGTATGTATGTAGTATGTATGTAGTATTTAGTATGTTGTATGTGTGTAGTATGTATGTAGTATGTATGTTATATGTATGTGGTATGTTGTATGTTTGTTGTATGTATGTATGTAGTGTGTTGTATGTATGTTGTATGTATGCATGTAATATGTATGTAGTATGCTGTATGTAGTATGCTGTATGTATGTTGCATGTATATAGTATATAGTATGTTGTATGTATGTACAGTATGTATGTTGTATGTATGTGGTATGTAGTATGTATGTTTGTGTTTTGTTTTTTTTACATTCAACACATTAGCCAGATCATGGGACTACTACTGTCCCATCATTGGCTAATGTGTCAATCACTGTCATTGTAGCAGGCATAGCCCGACTTGTAGTCCCATCGGACGATGCCTGCACAAAGACACAAAGACCCCCGAGAGGCCCACACAGACCCCCGAGAGGCCCGTGCAGACCCTGGCAGGCCTGCACAGACCCCTGAGAGGTCCATACAGGCCCCAGCAGGCCCACACAGACCCTTGAGAGGCCCGTACAGGCCCGCACAGACCCCCGAGAGGCCCATACAGGCCCCAGCAGGCCCGCACAGACCCCCGAGAGGCCCGTACAGGCCCTGGCAGGCCCACACAGACCCCCGAGAGGCCCATACAGACCCCCGGCAGGCTCGCACAGACCCCCGAGAGGCCCGTACAGGCCCGGCAGGCCCGCACAGACCCCCGAGAGGCCCATACACACCCCGCCAGCACACACAGACACGCACAGTCTCCGCCCAAGCACCGCCTACACTCTTCCCCCTCCCGATCTGGATGTACAAGGAAAGAAAGGGTTTATTTTCATTATGATATTTGAGTCCCATTGAATTGCATTGGTTTCCGGTATCGTAATCGGCGATACCCGATATTTTTTGGGTATCGGTCCGATCCAATCCGATCCGATATTTCCAGATATCGGAAGGTATCGCTCAACACTAGCCATCATTGTGCTGAATAACCACAGAAACAAAACATATTATAATTATACTGTATCAGCAGTCAAAGATTTAAATTTAAGAAATGGGCAACATTGCAGACCCTACATGCAGTGGTCGGCAAGGAAATTTAGTGCAGCAGATGAAGGACACATAATTTCTCTACGAAATCAGAAGATGTCCAGCAGTGCCATCAGTACAGAACTGGCAGCAAACAACAAAACTCTGCTCGTCCTATCTATTGTTCAGAGAAGTCAGACCAGAAGTGGTCTTTGTGGAAGAATTGTTACCAAAAATCTATGCATTTGAGAAAGCCAAGTGTCTCAACTATGCACGCAAAAAACAGGAACTAGGGTGCAGAAAAATGGCAGCAGGTTCTCAGGACAGAGTGAAACCGTGAAATATTTGGTTGCAATTTGCCCAAGCCTACATCGGCAGAAGATTTGTGCTTGGTTCTGCAAAATGTTGGTAGCATCCTCCTTGCTGAGATAGTTCTAAAACTGTGTGCAAGTGTACCTAGAAGAATTGATGAAATTTTGAAGGCAAAGGTTGGTAACAACAAATATTTATTTGACTAGGATCAGACCTAGGCATAATGCGGCCGAGACAGCAGAAGGGCTGGAAACACTGACCCACAGGCCACACCATGCCCTCCACTGCCAGTGTCCGAATATCTCTGCTGTAGTGGTGAATACAATGGTGGAGAACAAAGCCGCTGCCTCTTTCTTTTACCAAATAGCGCCTGCAACTGAGATCGCAGACGCGATGACATCACTACATCAGCTGTGTGGAGAGTGAGTGCACTGAAGACAAGAGCAGAGCACAAGGGGAATGGGAACAAGGTGAGTATGTGTTGTGGTCTTTTTTTATATCTGTATTTGAATTATCCCTGCATGTTGGGGGCTATGTTAGGCTCATACTGTATATAGTATATAGTATTTTTAAATATGTACATACTTTACATTTACATAGTAACATAGTAACATAGTTAGTAAGGCCGAAAAAAGACATTTGTCCATCCAGTTCAGCCTATATTCCATCATAATAAATCCCCAGATCTACGTCCTTCTACAGAACCTAATAATTGTATGATACAATATTGTTCTGCTCCAGGAAGACATCCAGGCCTCTCTTGAACCCCTCGACTGAGTTCGCCATCACCACCTCCTCAGGCAAGCAATTCCAGATTCTCACTGCCCTAACAGTAAAGAATCCTCTTCTATGTTGGTGGAAAAACCTTCTCTCCTCCAGACGCAAAGAATGCCCCCTTGTGCCCGTCACCTTCCTTGGTATAAACAGATCCTCAGCGAGATATTTGTATTGTCCCCTTATATACTTATACATGGTTATTAGATCGCCCCTCAGTCGTCTTTTTTCTAGACTAAATAATCCTAATTTCGCTAATCTATCTGGGTATTGTAGTTCTCCCATCCCCTTTATTAATTTTGTTGCCCTCCTTTGTACTCTCTCTAGTTCCATTATATCCTTCCTGAGCACCGGTGCCCAAAACTGGACACAGTACTCCATGTGCGGTCTAACTAGGGATTTGTACAGAGGCAGTATAATGCTCTCATCATGTGTATCCAGACCTCTTTTAATGCACCCCATGATCCTGTTTGCCTTGGCAGCTGCTGCCTGGCACTGGCTGCCCCAGGTAAGTTTATCATTAACTAGGATCCCCAAGTCCTTCTCCCCGTCAGATTTACCCAGTGGTTTCCCATTCAGTGTGTAATGGTGATATTGATTCCTTCTTCCCATGTGTATAACCTTACATTTATCATTGTTAAACCTCATCTGCCACCTTTCAGCCCAAGTTTCCAACTTATCCAGATCCATCTGTAGCAGAATACTATCTTCTCTTGTATTAACTGCTTTACATAGTTTTGTATCATCTGCAAATATCGATATTTTACTGTGTAAACCTTCTACCATATCATTAATGAATATGTTGAAGAGAACAGGTCCCAATACTGACCCCTGCGGTACCCCACTGGTCACAGCGACCCAGTTAGAGACTATACCATTTATAACCACCCTCTGCTTTCTATCACTAAGCCAGTTACTAACCCATTTACACACATTTTCCCCCAGACCAAGCATTCTCATTTTGTGTACCAACCTCTTGTGCGGCACGGTATCAAACGCTTTGGAAAAATCGAGATATACCACGTCCAATGACTCACCGTGGTCCAGCCTATAGCTTACTTCTTCATAAAAACTGATTAGATTGGTTTGACAGGAGCGATTTCTCATAAACCCATGCTGATATGGAGTTAAACAGTTATTCTCATTGAGATAATCCAGAATAACATCCCTCAGAAACCCTTCAAATATTTTACCAACAATAGAGGTTAGACTTACTGGCCTATAATTTCCAGGTTCACTTTTAGAGCCCTTTTTGAATATTGGCACCACATTTGCTATGCGCCAGTCCTGCGGAACAGATCCTGTCGCTATAGAGTCCCTAAAAATAAGAAATAATGGTTTATCTATTACATTACTTAGTTCCCTTAGTACTCGTGGGTGTATGCCATCCGGACCCGGAGATTTATCTATTTTAATCTTATTTAGCCGGTTTCGCACCTCTTCTTGGGTTAGATTGGTGACCCTTAATATAGGGTTTTCATTGTTTCTTGGGATTTCACCTAGCATTTCATTTTCCACCGTGAATACCGTGGAGAAGAAGGTGTTTAATATGTTAGCTTTTTCCTCGTCATCTACAACCATTCTTTCCTCACTATTTTTTAAGGGGCCTACATTTTCAGTTTTTATTCTTTTACTATTGATATAGTTGAAGAACAGTTTGGGATTAGTTTTACTCTCCTTAGCAATGTGCTTCTCTGTTTCCTTTTTGGCAGCTTTAATTAGTTTTTTAGATAAAGTATTTTTTTCCCTATAGTTTTTTAGAGCTTCAATGGTGCCATCCTGCTTTAGTAGTGCAAATGCTTTCTTTTTACTGTTAATTGCCTGTCTTACTTCTTTGTTTAGCCACATTGGGTTTTTCCTATTTCTAGTCCTTTTATTCCCACAAGGTATAAACCGCTTACACTGCCTATTTAGGATGTTCTTAAACATTTCCCATTTATTATCTGTATTCTTATTTCTGAGGATATTGTCCCAGTCTACCAGATTAAGGGCATCTCTAAGCTGGTCAAACTTTGCCTTCCTAAAGTTCAGTGTTTTTGTGACTCCCTGACAAGTCCCCCTAGTGAAAGACAGGTGAAACTGTACAATATTGTGGTCGCTATTTCCTAGATGCCCAACCACCTGCAGATTTGTTATTCTGTCAGGTCTATTAGATAGTATTAGGTCTAAAAGTGCTGCTCCTCTGGTTGGATTCTGCACCAATTGTGAAAGATAATTTTTCTTGGTTATTAGCAGAAACCTGTTGCCTTTATGGGTTTCACAGGTTTCACTTTCCCAGTTAATATCCGGGTAGTTAAAGTCCCCCATAACCAGGACCTCATTATGGGTTGCAGCTTCATCTATCTGCTTTAGAAGTAGACTTTCCATGGTTTCTGTTATATTTGGGGGTTTGTAACAGACCCCAATGAGAATTTTGTTACCATTTTTCCCTCCATGAATTTCGACCCATATGGACTCGACATCCTCATTTCCTTCGCTAATATCCTCCCTTAAAGTGGACTTTAGACAAGACTTTACATAGAGACAAACCCCTCCTCCTCTCCGGTTTTTACGATCCTTTCTAAACAGACTGTAACCCTGTAAGTTAACTGCCCAGTCATAGCTTTCATCTAACCATGTCTCGGTTATTCCCACTATGTCAAAGTTACCTGTAGATATTTCTGCTTCTAGTTCTTCCATCTTGTTTGTCAGGCTTCTGGCGTTTGCGAGCATGCAGTTTAGAGGATTTTGTTTTGTTCCAATCTCCTCGCTGTGGATTGCTTTAGAAATGTTCTTACCTCCCATCTGAGTATGTTTTCCTGGGTCTTCTTTGTTCAAGTCTAATGTTTTTCTTCCCATCCCCTCTTCTTCTAGTTTAACGCCCTCCTGATGAGTGTAGCGAGTCTTCTGGCAAATGTGTGTTTCCCAGGTTTGTTGAGGTGTAGTCCATCTCTGGCGAGGAGTCCATCGTACCAGTAATTCACACCGTGGTCCAGGAATCCGAATCCTTGTTGTCTGCACCATCGTCTTAGCCAGTTGTTTGCATCAAGGATCCTGTTCCATCTCCTGGTGCCATGCCCGTCTACTGGAAGGATAGAAGAAAAAACTACCTGTGCATCCAGTTCCTTTACTTTCTTCCCCAACTCTTCAAAGTCTTTGCAGATTGTCGGTAGGTCTTTCCTTGCCGTGTCATTGGTGCCAACATGTATCAGAAGAAATGGGTGGACGTCCTTGGAGCTGAAGAGCTTTGGTATCCTATCGGTCACATCCTTGATCATCGCACCTGGAAGGCAGCATACTTCTCTTGCAGTTATGTCCGGTCTGCAGATGGCTGCTTCTGTGCCTCTCAGTAGTGAGTCTCCCACCACCACCACTCTTCGTTGCTTCTTGGCTGTACTTTTTGCTGTCACTTGTTGCTGTGTGCCCTTTTCTTTTTTGCTTGCTGGTATTGCTTCATCCTTAGGTGTGCCATCTTCATCCTCTACAAAGATTTGATATCGGTTCTTCAGTTGTGTGGTTGGTGATTTCTCCATGGTCTTCTTGCTTCTTTTGGTCACATGCTTCCACTCATCTGCTTTTGGAGGTTCTCTGACACTTTTTTTCACCTTCTGTGACCAGTAGAGATGCTTCTGTTCTGTCTAGAAAGTCTTCATTCTCTTTGATGAATTTCAAAGTTGCTATTCTTTCTTCCAGACCCCGCACCTTTTCTTCTAAAAGGGCCACTAGTCTACACTTCTGACAGGTGAAATTTGATTCTTCTTCTGGTCGGTCTGTGAACATGTAGCACATGCTGCAGCTCACCATGTAGGTTGTCACATCTGCCATGTTGCTCCTAGATCCTGCTGACTTGCTGTGTGTTTTCCTTCTTGTGTAATCTACTCAGCCAAGCTCTCTTGCAATAATATCCTACAGGCAAAAATTGAATCCCTGGTTTGGTGATTCTTTCCAAGCAGCTGGTCCCGGCTGTACCCAACGATCTTCTAGCTTAGGGAGACTTCGCTTTTCCCAGAAGGCACCTGGAATATGCAAATTAGCCTCCTCAAGCTTGAATCCCTGGTTTGGCGATGCTTTCCAAGCAGCTGGTCCCGGCTGTACCCAACGATCTTCTAGCTTAGGGAGACTTCGCTTTTCCCAGAAGGCACCTGGAATATGCAAATTAGCCTCCTCAAGCTTGAATCCCTGGTTTTCGGTTTTTTACGCCACACTCACATCAGCTATTGACTCAGTCATCCCTCTCATGTATGGCAGAGTGGGACAAATCAATAGACAACCCTGGCACAACATCTTCACTAAAAAGCTTTAGCAGGAGTCCAGGATTGAAGAACAGTGCTGGAAGAAAAGGCACTTGCAAGAAGACTTCACCTCATTTAAAAATGCAACTCTTGCATACAAGTCAACCCTCACCTCTACTAAATAAGATTCTTCACCACCTTTGTATCCTCTTTATCCCACAACTCCAAACAGCTAACCTTTAACTTCCTCTTCTGCCCAACTCCACCATCTCCGACCTCTCTCATTTATGTAGAAGACTTTGCTGCACACAGCATTTTTCGGATTATAAAACACAATTTTTTTCCCCAAAATTTTGGGGGAAAATCGGGGGGTGCATCTTGTAATTCAAATATACCTTACCAGCTGCAGTGGAGCAGGGTCCCAGGATCGCTGCTGGAGGAGGAAAGAGTGGCCTATTGCTTCAGGCTGCAGGCTGGGAAGAGGGGGTGTTTGGAGGTGAGACACTACGGGTGTTCGGTGGTTTGAGGACTCCACCGACATTTTGTGAAAGCCTGGAACCCCCGCACTTCCATGTTTTACATTGCGTTGGACTCCGGTAAAATGGCTGCCACTGGCAGCGCATGCACAGATGGAGATCTCAGCACCAAGATCTCAGGAGATGAGATCTCAGTGTCAAAATCTCCATCCGCGAATGTGCCACCCCCGGGGGCAAATTTTCTAGCGTCCACTGCAAAGTAAACCATGGAAGTATGGGGGCTCCGGACTTTCACAAAATGTTGGCGTAACCCCTGCACCACTGAACACCTGCAGCATCACACATCCGAAAGCCCCTTTCTCCCACTCTGGGGTCCGCAGCCCTGCGCCACTCCTGCCTCCACCAGCAGCAACACTGGGATCTTGCTTCACCGCAGCCACCACCTCCAGGAAGCAATAAGATGCATGGATTGTAAGAAGCACCATCATTTTATTAAAAAAAGCTTTTTTTCCTATTTTTATCCTCAAAATTCAGAGTGCTTCTTATAATCTGATGCATCTTAGAAACCACAAAATACAGTATTTCAAAAATAAAATTGACCAAACAAGAAAAGTGTTTACTGCACAACCACCAAAACTGCTACATATAACAAACAACTGCCCCTTCTCTATAATCTTCCTCCCCATCATCACTGAAGGAGAACGCTCTTATCTCTTCTCCAAACCCCATTTCACCACTTGTGCATTTGACCTCATGACATCCCACCTCCTTTCTAAACTCTCCACAATGATTGTCCCTGCTATAACCCATCTCTTCAACCTATCATTAACTTCTGGTACCTTCCCTTCTGCTTTCAAATATGCCACAATCGCACCTAGCCTGAAGAATTCATCCATCGCCATGACCTCTACGTCCAGCTATCATCCTATATTGCTGCTCCTGTTCACCTTCAAACTACTTGCATAACATGTCCATGCTGAACTTTCCTCCCGACTCGCATCTCACTCTTTGATGACCTACAGTCTGGCTTCTGTCCCCACCACTCCATCGAAATTGCTCTGAAAAAAATTATGACTTAATTACCTCCAAAGATAACAGACAATTCTCTAAACAACTCCTTCTAGACCTGTTCTCTGCTTTCAACACAGTCGACCACTCCCTCTTACTACAAATCCTCTCATCCCTTAGTGTCAAGAACCTTGTCCTGGATCTCCTTATAACTTTCTAGCAGCATGTTTAGTGTCTCCCATTCCTATATTACCTAATCACCTTGCCCTCTCTATGTTGGTGTCCCTCAAGGCTCTATTCTGGGTCACCTACTTTTCTCAGTTTATACCTTTGGCTTAGGACAGCTCATAAGGTCCCATGGCTTCCATTACCTCCTATATGCTGATGACAATTGGATCTAACTTTCTGACCTAGATGTCACCTCTCTGCTGGTCACAATAAAGGAGTGTCCATCAGCCAGACAGTTAAGCAAGTTGAAGATGAAATGATCTCTAAAAGGCCTAAAAGTAAATATGACACATTGTATTTTAGGCAAAAAAATATATGTATTGTAATCTGTTAAATTTTAAAAAAATTACTAAAAGGAAAATGGGCCAGTGCGAAAATGTGGACACCCTTGGAGATTTGTGTTCTCAAATAACTTTGACCAAGCTTTCAGACCTTACTTAGACTATTAGGACATTGGTTTATTCATGATCATCATTAGGAAAGGCCAGGTGATGCAAATTTCCCAGATTTATAAAAACCCAGCCTCCTCGAACCTTGTGTCAAAAAACAGCAGCCGAGGGTTTTTCCATGCCATTGCTTAGCACTCTTAAAATAAAAATGGTGGAGGCTCACAAAGCACGGTAATGCTATAAGAAGACATCAAAGCATTTTCAAGTTGCCCTTTCCTCAGTTTTAAATGCAATTAAGAAATGGCAGTTAACAGGAATAGATGAGGTCCAGATAAGGTCTGGAAGACCAAGCAAAATTTAAGTGAGAGTTGCTCGTAGGAATGCTATAGACGCTTGACTGCAAAAGACCTTCAGAAAGACTTAGCAGAGTCTGGAGTTCTGGTACAGTGTTCTTCTGAAATATGGCTTTATGGAAGAGACATCAGAAGAAAACCTCTCCTGTGTCCACATCATAAAAATCAGTGTCAGAAGTATGCAAAAGAACATCAAAACAAGCCTGAGGCATTTTGGATATAAGTCCTGTCTAACAATGAGGTTAAAATAGAAACCTTTGATCATTTAGACAAAAGAGATGTGTGGAAAAAAAGGGCACATAATTTCAGGAAAAGAGCATCTCGTCAACCATTAAGTATGGGGGTGGATCACTCAAGCTTTGGAGTTGTGTTGCAGCCAATGACACTAGAAATATTTTACAGGTAGAGGGAAGAATGGATTCAATGAAATTTCAACAAATTCTCGATGCAAGCATAACACCATCTGTAAAAATGCAGAAGCTGAAAAGCTGATTGCTTCTACAAATGGATAATGATCCTAAACAGACATCAAAAATCCACAATAGACTACATCAAAAGGCACAAGCTGAATGCATTACAATAGCTCTCACAGTCCCCTGATCTGAAAATCATTGAAAATCTATGGTTAGACCTCAAAATAGCAGTGTATGCAAGACGACCCAGATCTCACGGATCTGAAAGAATTTTCCAAGAAAGAATGGATAAAAATCCCTCAAACAAAAATTGAAAGACTCTTGTCTGGCTACAAAAAGCATTTACAAGCTGTCATACTTTGAAAAGGGAATGCTACTAGGTACTAACCATGCAGGGTACCCAAACCTTTTCAGGACCCATTTTCCTTTTTGTAATTTTTAATATGAAAAATATAAAAATATATGTTTTTTTCCCCTAAAATACAAATTAAATGTGTCAACTGTAAAGCGCTGCGGAATATGTTAGCGCTATATAAAAATAAAGATTATTATTATTATTATTATTAACTTTAACTTTAGGCCTTTTAGAGATCATTTCATCTTCAGCTTACTTAACTGTTCACATGTATGAAAATATATATACACTGCTCAAAAAATTAAAGGGAACACTAAAATATCACAACCTAGATATCACTAAATGAAATATTCCAGTTGCAAATCTTTATTCATTATATAATGGAATACGTTGAGAACAATAAGATATAAAAATGATCATTGAAAATCAAAATTCATATCCCATGGAGGTCTGCATTTGGAATGATACTCAAAATCAAAGTGGAAAATGAAATTACAGGCTGATCAAACATCAGTGGAAATGCCTCAAGTCAAGGAAATTATGTTCAGTAATGTGTGTGGCCTCCATGTACTTGCATGACCTCCTTACATTGCCTTGGCATGCTCTTGATGAAGGGTCGGATGTTCTACTGAAGAAACTCCTCCCAGACATAGCTTAAAGCATCAGTCGACTCTCGGACAGTATGTGGTGCAATGATGCATTGGTGAATGGAAAAAGACTTGATGTCCCAGGTGTGCTCTCTTGGATTCAGGTCTGTGTAACGGGCAGGCCAGTCCATAACATCAATGCCTTCTTCATGCAGGAACTGCTGACACACTTCAGTCACATGAGGCCTAGCATTGTCATGCATTAGAAGAACCCAGGGCCCACTGCACCTGCATATGGTTTCACAATGCATCTGGGGATCTCATCCTGGATCATAATGGCAGTCAGGGTACCTCTGGCTAGCACATGGAGGGCTGTGCAGTCCTCCAAAGAAATACCACCCCACGCCATTACTGACCCATTGCCAAACTGGTCATGCTGGAGGATGTTGCAGGAACAGAACGCTCTCCACGTCATATCCAGACTTTGTCATGTCTGTCACATGTGCTCAGTGTGAACCTGCTCTCATCCATGAAGAGCACAGTGCTCCATTGTCAAATCTGCCAATCTTGGTGTTCACTGGCAAATAACAATCACCCTGCATGGTGTTGGGGTGTAAACCCAACACCCATTTGTGGGCTTTGGGCCCTCACACCACCTTCATGGAGTCTGTTTCTGACAGTTTGAGCAGACACATGGATGTTAGAGGCCTGCTGGAGGTCATTTTGCAGGGGTCTGGCACTGCTTATCCTGTTTCTCCTTGCATTCTGGATGGGCTGCACTGCCTGAGCAACTTCGTGGGTTGTAGACACTGCCTCATGCTACTATACAGTACCACTAGGGGTGAGAGCAGCGACAAAATGCAAAAGTAACCAAAAGAACAGCAAAAAGGATGAGAACAGAGAAATGGTCTGTGGTCACTCCTGCAGAACCACTCCTTTATGGGGGTTGTCTTGCTAATTGCCTATCATTTCTACTTGTCTGTTCCATTTGCATAACAGCACTGGGAATTGATTCACAATCGTTGTTGATTCATAACTGGACATGTTGATTTCACAGAATTGTGATTGACCTGGAGTTACATTGTGTTGTTTAATTGTTCCCTTTATTTTTTTTAGCAGTGTATATATACGATATTTTGCGGACTACAAAATTCACTGGACTATAAGACACCCCAAATTTTGGGTTGGAATTTTATTTCATTTTTTGTAATATAACATGGTGATGCATCTTATAATCTGTTTTATTGATAGCTTACCGGAGGAGTCGTTGGCAGGTGAGCGGGGTCACAGGAGGCAGGGTCCCTACTTCAGGCGGCAGGGTCCCTGCTTCAGGAGGCTGGCGGCTGGAGTGGGGTGATGCTATGGTGCCTGGGTGCACATTAGATGTTGGTACCATTGAGCGAAAACCCCTTTCCCGTTTAGTTCCCTGCAGCTTCAGGAAAATGACCACAGTATATATTTAAAAACAAGAGGTGGTATGGAGCCATAGGTGATATGATCAAATAGACAGAATTGAGGTAATTTATTCTAAAACCATTTTAGGCAACATTTTTTGCATGCTAATAAAAAATAATAATAATTTTATTCATATAACGCCAATAAAGACATCACAAAGTAACGCATAGTTCATCAGTTACAGGAGGAGTGAGGTCCCTGCTCGCAAGCTTACAGTCTATAAGATGGCTAAATTTAGTGCATTGTCAGCAGGTATATACCGTAGATATACACTTCTGTAGCTGAAAGTGCACGTAACCATACATTACTCATTTGTGCTTCGCTCAGTAAATCTTTATGTTCAGCTGCCACAAATGCTATATTTATGTACTATATATGAATAGCAAATATTATCTAATTTGCCATCTGCTAAGGTAAATATAAGTTCAAAATGATCCCTCATGCTGCAATGTAAGATTTAGGTCTGCTGATCTGGGTAGTAAAACCAAAGTGAATTTACAGTCAACTTCATGAATTGGATCTCAGAGACTTGCTCACACTTCTTTAGCACACCATTAAGTTTGTCAATGACTCTCCCCTTTCTTCCACTTTCGTGGCACATACTTGCTTTGTCATATGGGCTTTTTGCGTTGCCTTTTCTAAGTACATTTCTACTGTCTATACAATCTGTTTGTAGCCTCATTGATATGTCTCATGATCGTTGTATTTCTGCGTTATTACATTCACATCTGTCATTTGCCTGCATGACTCCACTCAGGAAAGAAAGTAAGACGATCATTAATACATGCTTACAGAATATAATATTACCGATAATCTTCTAAGGTCTCTGGCTCCCATTTTTGGGGGTCATATTTTACTTATATTACTTTCTGTTTCTAGTATGGCTTAACCCCTTCATTACAGGGGGATTTTCATGTTTGAGTATTCTTTTTTTCTTCGCCCTCCTTAAAAACTCGTACCTTTTTCTTACATTTTCATTCAACAAAACCATATGAAGGTTTTTTTTTTGTGACACAAATTATAATTTTATATGACATAATTTTAGCAGATATTGTGCAAAAAAAAACAAGAAAAAATTCTTAATTTAGTCACATGGGAAACAACACTCATTATTTTTTTGGGTAAGGTTTTTATTTTTATTTTAGTGGTAAAAAATAAATACCATATTTTGAAGATTATAAGAGGCACCCCAAATTTTGGGGACGAAAATAGGAAAAAAATGTTTTAATAAAATGATGGTGCATCTTATAATGCTATTTCGTAAGCTTATCTGGGGATGGCAGTGGAGCGGGGTCCCAAGTGGCAGGGTCGCCGTTGCAGGAAGCTGGTGGCAGTTGAGGCAGGAGATGCTGCAGGCCCCAGGCTTGCAGAAGGCGGTGTTCGATGGAGGTAGGAGTGGGACTATGCTGGAGGTGGCGCATGCGCAATTGAGATCTCAGGAGCTGAGCGGGAGACAAGATCTCGTTGCCAAGTCTAAGAACACATTGCGTGTTCGAAACGCATTCAGGTCCTCACTCGGCACTCTTCCTCCGGTAATCCTGGCTGGGTATGCAATTAGCAGTCATGTTACTGTTTTAAAAGGATTGAAATAAAGCATTAAAATTTTACCTACTGAAGCTGGATCTCATCACTTGAAAGTGTTCTCCACGGTATTTGGCAGAGACGCGATCCCTGCTTCAGTTATCCGAGAAACATCGGGACCGACTAGGGTTGAGCTGAATCAATTTTGCTTTGTTTCAATGGTTAAAACAATGCAATCAAGCAGACAAGGTTCCACAGGCAATTTCCAAACCCAGACTCATCATTTAGATGTCATGGTGGGATTTCCTATGCCTGATGGTCTGAATGAATCTATGTCTTTGGCCATTCAGATCGGTCGACGCTTGCGTGAGCGTAAAGCTGTGCACCATTTGGCGGTATTACCTGAGATTAAACCTAAGCCTATGCAGTGCGATGGGACTTTGTCCAGAGTTGAACGGCATGAACACAGACGTCTGAATGGTCTGTGTTTCTACTGTGGTGATTCCACTCATGCCATTTCTGTGCTCTTCAATGGATAATCTCGTTATAAATGTACAAAAGATTCAAGACTTGGTGGTTCAGAAGCCTATGTTAGAACCTAAAATTCCTATTCCTGATTTGTTTTTTGGTGATAGAGTCAAGTTTATGAATTTCAAAAATAATTGCAAGCTGTTTTTGGCCTTGAAACCTCACTCCTCTGGTGACCCAGCTCAACAAGTGAGAATTATTATTTCTTTTTTGCGTGGGGACCCTCAAGACTGGGCATTTTCCCTTGCGCCGGGAGATCCTGCATTGGGTAATATTGATGCGTTTTTCCTGGCGCTCGGATTGCTGTATGATGAGCCTAATTCAGTGGATCAGGCAGTGAAAAATTTGCTGGCTTTGTGTCAGGGTCAGGATGAGATAGAGGTATACTGTCAGAAATTTAGAAAGTGGTCTGTACTCACTCAATGGAATGAAGCTGCAATCGCAGCGATTTTCAGAAAGGGTCTCTCTGAAGCCCTTAAAGATGTCATGGTGGGATTTCCTATGCCTGATGGTCTGAATGAATCTATGTCTTTGGCCATTCAGATCGGTCGAAGCTGTGCACCATTTGGCGGTATTACCTGAGATTAAACCTAAGCCTATGCAGTGCGATGGGACTTTGTCCAGAGTTGAACGGCATGAACACAGACGTCTGAATGGTCTGTGTTTCTACTGTGGTGATTCCACTCATGCCATTTCTGATTGTCCTAAGCGCTCTAAGCGGTTTGCTAGGTTTGCCACCATTGGTACAGTACAGTCAAAATTTCTTCTGTCCGTTACCTTGATATGCTCTTTGTCATCATATTCTGTCATGGCGTTTGTGGATTCGGGCGCTGCCCTGAATTTGATGGACTTGGATTATGCTAAGCGTTGTGGGTTTTTCTTGGAGCCCTTGCAGTGTCCTATTCCATTAAGAGGAATTGATGCTACACCTTTGGCCAAGAATAAGCCTCAGTACTGGACCCAGCTGACCATGTGCATGGCTCCTGCACATCAGGAGGATATTCGCTTTCTGGTGTTGCATAATCTGCATGATGTGGTCGTGTTGGGGTTGCCATGGCTACAAGTCCATAATCCAGTATTAGATTGGAAATCCATGTCGGTGTCCAGCTGGGGTTGTCAGGGGGTACATGGTGATGTTCCATTTCTGGCAATTTTGTCATCCACCCCTTCTGAGGTCCCAGAGTTCTTGTCTGATTACCGGGATGTATTTGATGAGCCCAAGTCCGATACCCTACCTCCGCATAGGGATTGTGATTGTGCTATCAATTTGATTCCTGGTAGTAAATTCCCAAAAGGTCGATTGTTTAATTTATCCGTACCTGAGCACACCGCTATGCGCAGTTATGTGAAGGAATCCCTGGAGAAGGGGCATATTCGCCCGTCATCGTCGCCATTAGGAGCAGGGTTCTTTTTTGTAGCCAAGAAGGATGGTTCGCTGAGACCTTGTATAGATTACCGCCTTCTTAATAAGATCACGGTTACATTTCAGTACCCCTTGCCATTGTTATCTGACCTGTTTGCTCGGATTAAGGGGGCTAGTTGGTTCACAAAGATAGATCTTCGTGGTGCGTATAATCTGGTGCGAATTAAGCAAGGCGATGAATGGAAAACTGCATTTAATACGCCCGAGGGTCATTTTGAGTATCTAGTGATGCCGTTCGGACTTGCCAATGCTCCATCAGTGTTTCAGTCCTTTATGCATGACATCTTCCGAGAGTACCTGGATAAATTCCTGATTGTGTACTTGGATGACATTTTGATCTTCTCGGATGATTGGGAGTCTCATGTGAAGCAGGTCAGAACGGTTTTTCAGGTCCTGCGTGCTAATTCTTTGTTTGTGAAGGGATCAAAGTGTCTCTTTGGTGTGCAGAAGGTTTCATTTTTGGGGTTCATCTTTTCCCCTTCTACTATCGAGATGGATCCTGTTAAGGTCCAGGCCATCCATGATTGGACTCAGCCGACATCTCTGAAAAGTCTGCAAAAGTTCCTGGGCTTTGCTAATTTTTATCGTCGCTTCATCTGCAATTTCTCTAGTATTGCTAAACCATTGACCGATTTGACCAAGAAGGGTGCTGATTTGGTCAATTGGTCTTCTGCTGCTGTGGAAGCTTTTCAAGAGTTGAAGCGTCGTTTTTCTTCTGCCCCTGTGTTGTGTCAACCAGATGTTTCTCTTCCGTTCCAGGTCGAGGTTGATGCTTCTGAGATTGGAGCAGGGGCTGTTTTGTCGCAGAGAGGTTCTGATTGCTCAGTGATGAAACCATGCGCTTTCTTTTCCAGGAAGTTTTCGCCTGCTGAGCGAAATTATGATGTGGGCAACCGAAAGTTGCTGGCCATGAGGTGGGCATTCGAGGAGTGGCGTCATTGGCTTGAAGGAGCTAAGCATCGCGTGGTGGTATTGACTGATCATAAGAACTTGACTTATCTCGAGTCTGCCAAGCGCTTGAATCCTAGACAAGCTCGTTGGTCGTTGTTTTTTGCCCGTTTTGACTTTGTGATTTCGTACCTTCCGGGCTCTAAAAATGTGAAGGCGGTTGCTCTGTCTAGGAGTTTTGTGCCCGACTCTCCGGGTTTATCTGAGCCGGCGGGTATCCTCAAGGAAGGAGTAATTGTGTCTGCCATCTCCCCTGATTTGCGGCGGGTGCTGCAAAAATTTCAGGCTAATAAACCTGATCGTTGCCCAGCGGAGAAACTGTTTGTCCCTGATAGGTGGACGAATAGAGTTATCTCTGAACTTCATTGTTCGGTGTTGGCTGGTCATCCTGGAATCTTTGGTACCAGAGAGTTAGTGGCTAGATCCTTTTGGTGGCCGTCTCTGTCGCGGGATGTGCGTACTTTTGTGCAGTCCTGTGGGATTTGTGCTCGGGCTAAGCCCTGCTGTTCTCATGCCAGTGGGTTGCTTTTGCCCTTGCCGGTCCCGAAGAGGCCTTGGACACATATCTCTATGGATTTTATTTCTGACCTTCCCGTTTCTCAAAAGATGTCAGTCATTTGGGTGGTCTGTGATCGCTTTTCTAAGATGGTCCATCTGGTACCCTTGTCTAAATTGCCTTCCTCCTCTGATTTGGTGCCTTTGTTCTTCCAGCATGTGGTTCGTTTGCATGGCATTCCAGAGAATATTGTTTCTGACAGAAGTTCCCAGTTTGTTTCGAGGTTTTGGCGAGCCTTTTGTGGTAGGATGGGCATTGACTTGTCTTTTTCCTCGGCTTTCCATCCTCAGACTAATGGCCAGACCGAACGAACCAATCAGACCTTGGAAACATATCTGAGATGCTTTGTTTCTGCTGATCAGGATGACTGGGTGTCCTTTTTGCCTTTGGCTGAGTTCGCCCTTAATAATCGGGCCAGCTCGGCTACCCTGGTTTCACCGTTTTTCTGCAATTCTGGGTTCCATCCTCGTTTCTCTTCAGGACAGGTTGAGTCTTCGGACTGTCCTGGTGTGGATACTGTGGTGGACAGGTTGCAGCAGATTTGGACTCAGGTAGTGGACAATTTGACCTTGTCCCAGGAGAAGGCTCAACTTTTCGCTAATCGCAGACGCCGTGTGGGTCCCCGACTTCGTGTTGGGGATCTGGTTTGGTTATCTTCTCGTCATATTCCTATGAAGGTTTCCTCTCCTAAGTTTAAACCTCGTTTTATTGGTCTGTATAGGATTTCTGAGGTTCTTAATCCTGTGTCTTTTCGTCTGACCCTCCCAGATTCTTTTTCCATACATAACGTATTCCATAGGTCATTGTTGCGGAGATACGTGGCACCTATGGTTCCATCTGTTGACCCTCCTGCCCCGGTTTTGGTGGAGGGGGAATTGGAGTATATTGTGGAGAAGATTTTGGATTCTCGTGTTTCGAGACGGAAACTCCAGTATCTGGTTAAATGGAAGGGTTATGCTCAGGAAGATAATTCCTGGGTTTTTGCTTCTGATGTCCATGCTCCCGATCTTGTTCGTGCCTTTCATGTGGCTCATCCTGGTCGGCCTGGGGGCTCTGGTGAGGGTTCGGTGACCCCTCCTCAAGGGGGGGGTACTGTTGTGAATTCTGTGGCAGAGTTCACTCCTGTGGTCACAAGTGGTACTTCGGCTGATTCTCTCTGGGAGCTTCCGTTTGTGGAGGAAAGTGGTACTGCAGCTTCTGAGTTTCCTCCCTCAGGTGATCTGGTGAGGTCGTTGGCTGCTTCTCTACTTAACTCCACCTAATGCTTTGATTCATGCTTCCTGTCAATGTTCCAGTGTTGGACTTGTGTTTCTCTGGATCATTCCTGTGGCCTGCTGCTCTGCATAGCTAAGTGCTTCTCTGCTATTTGTTGCTATTTTTTCTGTCCAGCTTGTCTATTTGTTTTGCTGGAAGCTCTGGGACGCAAGGGGTGTACCTCCGTGCCGTTAGTTCGGTACGGAGGGTCTTTTTGCCCCCTTTGCGTGATTTTCTTTAGGGTTTTGTGTAGACCGCAAAGTTATCTTTCCTATCCTCACTCTGTCTAGAATATCGGGCCTCACTTTGCTGAATCTATTTCATCCCTACGTTTGTCTTTTCATCTTACTCACAGTCATTATATGTTGGGGGATGCCTTTTCCTTTGGGGTATTTCTCTGAGGCAAGGTAGGCTTATTTTTCTATCTTCAGGCTAGTTAGTTTCTCAGGCTGTGCCGAGTTGCATAGGGAGCGTTAGGCGCAATCCACAGCTGCCTCTAGTTGTGTTTGGAGAGGATTAGGAATTGCGGTCTACAGAGTTCCCACGTCTCAGAGCTCGTTCTGTTATTTTGGGTTGCTGTCAGATCACTGTGTGTGCTCTGATCGCTATGTACATTGTGTTCCTGAATTGCCTATCATAACAGATCTCGTTATGTGTGACAGCGACCAACGATCAGGCCCCTGCTGGGAGATCGTTGGTCGTTGGGGAATGATCAGGACCTTTTTTGGTCGCTGATCACCCGCTGTCATCGCTGGATCGGCGAGTGTGATGCAGCGATGTGTTCACTTTTAACCAGGGTAAATATCGGGTTACTAAGCGCAGGGCCACGCTTAGCAACCCGATATTTACCCTGGTTACCATTGTAAAAGTTAAAAAAAAAACAGTACATACTCACATTCCGATGTCTGTCATGTCCCCCGCCGTCAGTTTCCCTGCACTGACTGTCAGCGCCGGCCGTAAAGTAGAGCACAGCAATATTGGTTAAATACTTCAGATAGTAAAGTTTTGTATAACTGCAGCAGTGAAGAAGATCAGACTAGAAGGCTGCCGTCACACTAGCAGTATTTGGTCAGTATTTTACATCAGTATTTGTAAGCCAAAACCAGGAGTGCGTGATAAATGCAGAAGTGGTGCATATGTTTCTATTATACTTTTCCTCTATTTGTTCCACTCCTGGTTTTGGCTTACAAATACTGATGTAAAATACTGACCAAATACTGATAGTGTGACGTCAGCCGTAATGTGAGAATAAGGCCACGTTCACACGTTCAGTATTTGGTCAGTATTTTACACCAGTATTTGTAAGCCAAAATCAGAAGTGGGTGAAAAATGTAGAAGTAGTGCACATGTTTCTCTTAGGCTTGAGTCATACTACCGTACCATATGGCCGAGTGCTATGCGATAAAATATTGCATAGCACTCGACCCAGTGTTACTCTATGGGGAAATCCTGAGCAGCATATTTTATCTCTGCTGTATTCTGCTTGTGTGTGAAATCGCAGTATGCTGCAATTGGCACCGAGATTCATCTGAGTCTCGGCTCACTTGCACCCTTATAAGTGTATGGGTGCAAGTGACACAAAGCACAGCACTCAGATATCACGCGAGTACGGTGCAATATACGCCGACGCCGGAATCAGAGGAGATGGAAAAATTACTTTCTCCGACTAGTCTGTACGAGAGGATCGGAGTACAGTAGCATGACACTCGCCTCCCGCTTTCAGCAGAGCATGAGCCGAGGGTCATTAGCATATCGCATTCGATGCTCTCATATCGGACACCATACTCGAGTGTGACTCCAGCCTTATACTTTTCCTCTGATTGTTCCACCAATGATTTTGGCTTACAAATACTGATGTTAAATACTGTGCAAATATTGAACGTATGAACGTGGCCTAATACAGAAATTCAATTGATGGGGGGTTAGAGATATACTGTACATAGGACCGGAGCCAGCAGGAGTTTCAAAGTCAGTGTGGCTTTTCAGTAATGAAGCGTAGCTGCATTTGAATTACAAATATAATATTTTGTTCTTGTTTCACAATGCATTAGAAAGCTGCAGCAAGAAAGCACAATAATTCTACCATCAAAACCTTCAAAAAGAACCTGAAGACTCACCTCTTCTGACAAGACTACAACCTACAATAACCACCGATCAACCAAACCACTGCATGACCAGTTCTATCCTCACCTACTGTATCCTCAACCATCCCTTGTAGATTGTGAGCCCTCGGGGGCAGGTTCCTCTCTCCTCCTGTACCAGTTGTGACTTGTATTGTTCAAGATTATTGTACTTGTTTGTTATTATGTATACCACTCCTCACATGTAAAGCGCCATGGAATAAATGGTGCTATAATAATAAATAATAATAATAATTTTTGCAAAGAAAAAAAAATCTGAAATCATTGTCAGATATTGTGCTTGCTTGTCATAACAAATTGTACTGAGTTTTTGCATTTCTTGTGCAATCATTTTTGTGAAAGGGTGGAAAAATTGTGTATTTTTTAAATAAAAAAAAATACCATTTTTATTTAGTAATGTTAGGTCTCAAGTTCCCGCCGCTGCACAGGGGGAATCTCGAAAAACCTCCACTGTGGTCTCCCTTTCTTCTCTAGCCGCCGTGGAGCCTGCTCAGGCAGATACTGTGCGTTTGGTTACTGCTGCCCTTCCAGGCTCAGCCATTGTAGCCAGTACTGGTCAGCGGTGAGCAGACGCTTCTGGGACTAAGTCATGCTTTTCTCCTTCTGAGCATGCCCAAAGGAAGACCTTTCATTGGAGGTCGGGGGTCACATGCTCAGGTCCTGTTGCAGCTCCTATTGGTCCACTAGGAAGGTCCTGAAGAAGCTACAACTATAAAAGATTTGCATGGCCGCACAGCCATGCGCTAGTATCAATTGTGTTTGGCTGTTGCCAGTGGATACTCTACCACTCAGTCATATGTGGAGAGTCTGTTTAGCTCTGGGGCTGTACACTCAGGCAGGCAGCTAGCGTCAGTGGGGGCAATTAGCCTTGGCTTAGCATCTGGTTCCTTCATGTGTGCGGTTAGCACAGAAGAGTTCCAGAGCAAGCACAACCCTAGTTAGGGTAATAGTTTTCTGCGTACCGCGTGACTCTGTGAATCAACAGAGGTCGCATACATTTCACACGGGGTGAGGTTAACCCACATGTGAGCTCAGTGTCCATCCGCCATTACTTAGCAGCAAGTATCTCTGCATGGTGGACCCCGGGCTGTGAACGCACCTCGTATCTATCTCTCAATACTCGGGGTGTTCCGCTAGCCATAACAGGTAATTTTTGGAAGGGTGTTGAATTTTATTGAAAAGTGGAAAAGAAAATGTAGACATTTAACTGTGCATGTCTATTTTTGCACATCTTTACTAGTCTAATGAAAACCATAGACATCATACATATGCTGAGGAATGCTGACAATCTTTGCTTTCAAGAGAATTTGTCAGCAGGTTTTTTTGTGTAGTCTGACAGCAGCATGATGTAGGGGATAACATAGTTATTAAGGTTGAAGGAAGACTTTAAGTCCATCTAGTTCAAGCCCTAACATGTTGATCCAGAGGAAGGCAAAAAAAACCATGTGGCAAATAGTAAGCTCCACTTTGGGGAAAAAAATTCCTTCCCGACTCCACATACGGCAATCAGACTAGTTCCCTGGATCAACGCCCTATCAAGGAATCTAGTATATATACCCTGTAACATTATACTTTTCAAGAAAGGCATCCAATCACCTCTTAAATTTAAGTAATGAATCACTCATTACAACATCATATGGCAGAGAGTTCCATAGTCTCACTGCTCTTACAGTAAAGAATCCGCGTCTGTTATTATGCCTAAACCTTCTTTCCTCCAGATGTAGAGGATGCCCCCTTGTCCCTGTCTCACGTCTATGATTAAAAAGATCATCAGAAAGGTCTTTGTACTGTCCCCTCATATATTTATACATTAAAATAAGATCACCCCTTAGTCTTCGTTTTTCCAAACTAAATAGCCCCAAGTGTAATAACCTATCTTGGTATTGCAGACCCCCCAGTCCTCTAATAACCTTGGTCGCTCTTCTCTGCACCCGCTCCAGTTCAGCTATGTCTTTCTTATACACCGGAGACCAGAACTGTGCACAGTAGGGTTGAGCGAAACGGGTCGAACATTTTCAAAAGTCGCCGACTTTTGGCTAAGTCGGGGTTTCATGAAACCCGATCCGACCCCTGTGCGGGGTCGGCCATGCGGTACGCGACTTTCGCGCCAAAGTCGCGTTTCAATGACGCGAAAAGCGCCATTTCTCAGCCAATGAAGGTAAACGCAGAGTGTGGGCAGCGTGATGACATAGGTCCTGGTCCCCACCATCTTAGAGAAGGGCATTGCAGTGATTGGCTTGCTGTCTGCGACGTCACAGGGGCTATAAAGAGGCGTTCCCGCCGACCGCCATCTTACTGCTGCTGATCTGAGCTTAGGGAGAGGTTGCTGCCGCTTTGTCAGAAGCAGGGATAGCGTTAGGCAGGGTCCATTAACCACAAAACCGCTTGTGCTGCAGCGATTTGCACTGTCCAACACCACCCTCGGTGTGCAGGGACAGTGGAATTTTTTTTTTTTTTTTTTTTCCCCTCAGCGCTGTAGCTCATTGGGCTGCCCTAGAAGGCTCCCTGATAGCTGCATTGCTGTGTGTACGCCGCTGTGCAAACCAACTGCTTTTTTCAAAGCACAAATCCTCTTGTTCCTTCCTTTCTGCACAGCTATCTTTTTTGTTTGTCCACACTTTTTATTTCATTTGTGCATCAGTCCACTCCTTATTGCTGCCTGCCATACCTGGCTGAGATTACTGCAGGCAGGGAGATAGTAGCTGCCTGCCATACCTGGCTGAGATTACTGCAGGCAGGGAGATAGTAATTGTAGGACATTCCCTGTTTTTTTTTTTTTTTTTTTTTTGGTGGGAGATTAAGATTGGCAATTTGGCATTTCTGCTAGAGTGCCATCCCTGTGTGTGCCATCTCTCTCACATAGTGGGCCATAGAAAGCCTTTTCATTTTTCTGTATTTTTTTTTGTGGGGTGTATAAATTCTCCCTGATAAAAATACAGTGGGAGATTAATATTGGCCTTTGGGCTTGTGTGCCAGTCCTGAGTGTGCCATCTCTCTCACAAATAGTGGGCCATAGAAAGCCTATTTTATTTTTTTTTGGGTTTTATAAATTCTCCCTGAAAAAAAGGGAGATTAATATTGGCCTCTGGGCTTCTGTGCCAGTCCTGAGCGTGCCATCTGTGCCAGTCCTGAGCGTCCCATCTCTCTCACAAATAGTGGGCCATAGAAAGCCTATTTAATTTTTTTTTTGGTTTTATAAATTTTCCCTGAAAAAAGGGAGATTAATATTGGCCTCTGGGCTTGTGTGCCAGTTGTGAGCGTGCCATCTGTGCCAGTCCTGAGCGTGCCATTTCTCTCACAAATAGTGGGCCATAGAAAGCCTATTTAATTTTTTTTTTGGTTTTATAAATTTTCCCTGAAAAAAGGGAGATTAATATTGGCCTCTGGGCTTGTGTGCCAGTTGTGAGCGTGCCATCTGTGCCAGTCCTGAGCGTGCCATCTCTCTCACAAATAGTGGGCCATAGAAAGCCTATTTAAATATTTTTTTGGTTTTATAAATTCTCCCAGAAAAAAAGGGAGATTAATATTGGCCTCTGGGCTTCTGTGCCAGTTGTGAGCGTGCCATCTGTGCCAGTCCTGAGCGTGCCATCTCTCTCACAAATAGTGGGCCATAGAAAGCCTATTTAAATATTTTTTTGGTTTTATAAATTCTCCCAGAAAAAAAGGGAGATTAATATTGGCCTCTGGGCTTCTGTGCCAGTCCTGAGCGTGCCATCTGTGCCAGTCCTGAGCGTCCCATCTCTCTCACAAATAGTGGGCCATAGAAAGCCTATTTTATTTTTTTTTTGGGTTTCAGAAATTCTCCCTGGAAAAAAAAAGGGAGATTAATATTGCCCTTTGGGCTTGTGTGCCAGTACTAAGCGTTCCATCTCTCTCTCTCTCTCAGTCAGTGGGCCATAGAACGCATATTTTTGGTTTTATTTGTTTTCTAAATTCTCCCTGAAAAAATCATTTTATTTTATTTGGTTTCTAAATTCTTCCTGATAAAATCATATTTTTTTTATTATTTTTATTTCTAAAGTCTCCCTGAAAAAAAAAAAAAAAAAAAACAACCAAAAAAACAGTGGGAGATTAATATTGGCCTTTCTGCTTGTGTGCCAGTCTTGACTCCTGGGTGTGCCATCTCTCTCTCTCTCTCTCTCTCTCTCTCTCTCTCTCTCTCTCTCTCCAATTGTGGTCCATAGAAAGCCTATATTTTTTTTCCTTGATTTGGGTTCTAAAATCTACCAGAGAAAATAACTACATCAATCATTGGTAGAAAAATATTGGCCTCTGGGTTTGTGTGCCACTCCTGACTCCTGTGTGCGTCATCTCTCAGTCAGTGGGCCATAGAACGCCTATTTTTGGTTTTATTTGTTTTCTAAATTCTCCCTGAAAAAATTATTTTATTTTATTTGGTTTCTAAATTCTTCCTGATAAAATCATATTTTTTTTATTATTTTTTTTTCTAAAGTCTCCCTGAAAAAAAAAAAAAAAAAAACAACCAAAAAAAACAGTGGGAGATTAATATTGGCCTTTCTGCTTGTGTGCCAGTCTTGACTCCTGGGTGTGCCATCTCTCTCTCTCTCTCTCTCCAATTGTGGTCCATAGAAAGCCTACATTTTTTTTCCTTGATTTGGGTTCCAAAATCTACCAGAGAAAATAACTCCATCAATCATTGGTAGAAAAATATTGGCCTCTGGGCTTGTGTGCCACTCCTGATTCCTGTGTGCGTCATCTCTCACTCAGTGGCCCATAGAAAGCATATAGTTTGTTACATTTGTTTTCTAAATTCTCCCTGCAAAAATCTATTTTTTTTTTTTTGGGGGGTTTCTAAAGTGTTCCTGAAAAAAATAAAAATAAAAAAAAAATAATAGTGTGACATTAATATTAACATTTGTGCTTCAGTGACAGTCCTGCGTGTGGGGCATCTCTCTAATTTGCAGCCACCAAAAAAAGAGTGTGTAACATTGGGCCTGATTTTCGCTGTGGTCTCACCAACCTGTAAAGGGGTAGCTAAATCATACAGAAGTTATAGCTCACCGTGTAAGTTGTGTGACTGCAACAAATAACGTTAGTTTGGTTACGTTTTTAAAACAATGAGGAAGTCTAGTGGAAGAGGTCGTGGCCGGGGGCGTTCATTGTCAGCTGGTAATGAGGGTAGTGGTAGTGGTGGAGCATCAGGTGGTCGTGGGGGAAAAAATATTGCACCTAAGTCTGGAGCTGTGGAGCCAGGTTCGTCGTCCGGCTACACAAGGCCTCGAACGCTCCCTTTTCTGGGATTAGGAAAACCGCTTTTAAAGCCGGAGCAGCAAGAGCAAGTTTTGGCTTATCTTGCTGACTCAGCCTCTAGCTCTTTTGCCTCATCTCGTGAAACTGGTAAAAGTAAAAGCAGCGCGTCGTTAGTGGATGTTCACGGTCAGGGACAAGTCACTTCCTTGTCCTCTTCAGCAAAAACAACAACAGAGAAGAATGCAGCAGGCGACACAACGGGTTACTCCATGGAGCTCTTTACACATACCGTCCCTGGCTTAGAAAGTGAAGCAGTTAACAGTCCATGCCCATTACAAATTGAATCTGACATGGAGTGCACTGACGCACAGCCACAGCCAGACTACTATGCTGGTCCTTTGACTCAGACCACAACATTGCCCTCGCAGGGTGCTGATCAAGAATCAGACCCTGATGAGACTATGTTGCCCCATCACGAACGCTATACCACCGAACGACACGGTGACACAGACGAAGTTGCGCAGGAGGTACAAGAAGAGTTATTAGATGACCCAGTTCTTGACCCCGATTGGCAGCCATTGGGGGAACAGGGTGCAGGCGGCAGCAGTTCTGAAGCAGAGGAGGAGGAGGGGCCGCAGCAGGCATCAACATCGCCACAGGTTCCATCTGCCGGGCCCGTATCTTGCCCAAAACGCGTGGCAAAGCCAAAACCTGGTGGAGGACAGCGTGGCCATCCGGTTAAAGCTCAGTCTGCAATGCCTGAAAAGGTATCCGATGCTAGAAAGAGTGCAGTCTGGCATTTTTTTAAACAACATCCAATTGATCAGCGCAAAGTCATCTGTCAAAAATGTTCTACTTCCTTAAGCAGAGGTCAGAATCTGAAAAGTCTCAATACTAGTTGCATGCATAGACATTTAACCACCATGCATTTGAAAGCTTGGACTAACTACCAAACGTCCCTTAAGGTTGTTGCACCCTCGGCCAATGAAGCTAGTCATCAACGCAACATCCCTTCCGGCAGTGTAGGACCACCATTTAGCGCACCACCTGCTGTATCTGTGCAGGTATCTTTGCCAGGCCAAAGCAGTCAGGGTCAGGGAATCACCAGTTTCGTAGTAGGAAACACTGCATCTAGGGCACCGGCGGCAACAATACCATCTCCCACCGTCTCTCAGTCTGCCATGTCCACCGGCACCCCCGCTAGTTCCACGATCTCCAGCTCTCCAGTCCAGCTCACCCTACATGAGACTATGGTTAGAAAAAGGAAATACTTAGCCTCGCATCCGCGTACACAGGGTTTGAACGCCCACATAGCTAGACTAATCTCGTTAGAGATGATGCCCTACCGGTTAGTTGAAAGCGAAGCTTTCAAAGACCTGATGGACTACGCTGTACCACGCTACGAGCTACCCAGTCGACACTTTTTTTCCAGAAAAGCCATCCCAGCCCTCCACCAGCATGTTAAAGAGCGCATCGTCCATGCACTCAGGCAATCTGTGAGCACAAAGGTGCACCTGACAACAGATGCATGGACCAGTAGGCATGGCCAGGGACGTTACGTGTCCATCACGGCACACTGGGTAAATGTGGTGGATTCAGGGTCCACAGGGGACAGCAAGTTTGGGACAGTTCTGCCTAGCCCACGGTCTAGTAAACAGTTGTCTGTAGCCGTTCGCACCCCCTCCTCCTCCTCCTCCTCGTCCTCCTGCAGAAGCAAGAGCTCGTCCACAGACCGCAGTCGCACAAACACTCCATCCGCACCTGCCACTGTTGCACACCAGGTCTCCCATTATGGGGCAGCTACTGGCATACGTCAGCAGGCTGTATTGGCTATGAAGTGTTTGGGCGACAATAGACACACCGCGGAAGTTCTGTCCGAGTTCTTGCAGCAAGAAACGCAGTCGTGGCTGGGCACTGTAGATCTTGAGGCAGGCAAGGTAGTGAGTGATAACGGAAGGAATTTCATGGCTGCCATCTCCCTTTCCCAACTGAAACACATTCCTTGCCTGGCTCACACCTTAAACCTGGTGGTGCAGTGCTTCCTGAAAAGTTATCCGGGGTTATCCGACCTGCTCCTCAAAGTGCGTGGACTTTGCGCACATATCCGCCGTTCGCCTGTACACTCCAGCCGTATGCAGACCTATCAGCGTTCTTTGAACCTTCCCCAGCATCGCCTAATCATAGACGTTGCAACAAGGTGGAACTCAACACTGCACATGCTTCAGAGACTGTGCGAACAGAGGCGGGCTGTTATGTTTTTGTGGGAGGATACACATACACGGGCAGGCAGTAGGATGGCAGACATGGAGTTGTCAGGTGTGCAGTGGTCGAAGATTCAAGACATGTGTCAAGTCCTTCAGTGTTTTGAGGAATGCACACGGCTGGTTAGTGCAGACAACGCCATAATAAGCATGAGCATCCCCCTAATGCGTCTGCTGATGCAAAGTTTGACGCACATAAAGGATCAGGCGTCTGCACCAGAGGAAGAGGAAAGCCTTGATGACAGTCAGCGATTGTCTGGTCAGGGCAGTGTACATGACGAGGTACCGGGCGAAGAGGAGGTGGAGGATGAGGAGGATGATGGGGATGAGTATATTTTTAATGAGGAAGCTTTCCCGGGGGCACGGGAAATTGGTGGCGTGGCAAGGCCGGGTTCTGGTTTTTTGAGGGACACAAGTGACGTAGATTTGCCTGCAACTGCCCCTCAACCAAGCACAACCGCAGATTTGACAACGGGAACTTTGGCCCACATGGCGGATTATGCCTTGCGTATCCTCAAAAGGGACACACGCATTACAAAAATGATGAACGATGACGATTACTGGTTGGCCTGCCTCCTTGATCCTCGCTATAAAGGCAAATTGCAAAATATTATGCCACATGAGAACTTGGAACTAATATTAGCAACAAAACAATCAACTCTTGTTGACCGTTTGCTTCTGGCATTCCCTGCACACAGCGCCCGTGATCGTTCTCACACGAGCTCCAGGGGCCAGCAGACCAGAGGTGTTAGAGGGGCAGAAATCAGAAGTGGCGTTGGACAGAGGGGTTTTCTGACCAGGTTGTGGAGTGATTTTTCTATGACCGCAGACAGGACAGGTACTGCAGCATCAATTCAAAGTGACAGGAGACAACATTTGTCCAGTATGGTTACAAACTATTTTTCATCCCTTATCGACGTTCTCCCTCAACCGTCATTCCCATTTGATTACTGGGCATCCAAATTAGACACCTGGCCAGAATTGGCAGAATATGCATTGCAGGAGCTTGCTTGCCCGGCAGCTAGTGTCCTATCAGAAAGAGTATTCAGTGCTGCAGGTTCAATACTAACAGAAAAAAGGACTCGTCTGGCTACCCAAAATGTAGATGATCTAACCTTCATTAAAATGAACCACAACTGGATTTCAAAATCTTTTGCCCCACCCTGCCCGGCTGACACCTAGCTTTCCTATGAAAAGGTCTTGCCTGTGGACTATTCTGAATGACTTTTCCAATCTCGTAATTTTCTTCACCTGATTGTCCAGCATACGACATGTTTCCACCTCACGAAATGGCCAAACTCCCCACACGGGGCCGTGCTATCGCCACTTTGCGCTTGGACCCTTGAGAGTGCTGTTTGTCTGAAGAGGTGGGTGTGGCCGCTTTTGGTCGACGGCACTGCCACTGGGTCCCTCATAGTACAATAAAGTGTCTCTGGCGGTGGTGGTGCGCACCCAACGTCAGACACACCGTTGTAATATGAGGGGCCCTGTGCCTGTACCGCCGGCCACAAGACAGTTCCCCCCCCCAGCTCAAACAGTGCTCTACCACTAGCAAAATTATCTCTCACAGCTTCACCAATGTGTAGTCTAGCCGCTGACATCCTTCAATGCCTGGCACTGACAATACCATTGTTTTGACATTTTTGTTATGTTAGGCCTTCGAAGCCTGTCTGCGGTCCCTTCTTTCTACAACTACTACACTGACCAGGCCACTGCTGGCCGTGTTACCCTGGAACCAATTTAAAAGTGCCTACAGTCAGCCCAATTTTGTTATGTTAGGCCTTCGAAGACTGTCTGCCGTCACTCCTTCCACTAGACTTCCACTGACCATACACTGCTGCCCATGTACCCCTGGAACCAATTTAAAGTGCCTACAGCCAGCCCAATTTTGTTATGTTAGGCCTTCGAAGCCTGTCTGCGGTCACTCCTTCCACTAGACTTCCACTGACCAGACCACTGCTGCCCGTGTACCCCTGGAACCAATTTAAAAGTGCCTACAGCCATGTGTTATTATTTTAGGCCTTCGATGCCTGTCTGCGGTCACTCCTTCCACTAGGCCTCCACTGACCACACCACTGCTGCCCGTGTACCCCTGGAACCAATTTAAAATTGCCTACAGCCAGCCCAATTTTTTTATTTTAGGCCTTCGATGCCTGTCTGCGGTCCATTCTTTCAACTACTACTACACTGACCAGGTCACTGCTGCCCGTGTACCCCTGGAACCAATTTAAAATTGCCTACAGCCATGTGTTATTATTTTAGGCCTTCGATGCCTGTCTGCGGTCACTCCTTCCACTAGGCCTCCACTGACCACACCACTGCTGTCCGTGTACCCCTGGAACCAATTTAAAATTGCCTACAGCCATGTGTTATTATTTTAGGCCTTCGATGCCTGTCTGCGGTCACTCCTTCCACTAGGCCTCCACTGACCACACCACTGCTGTCCGTGTACCCCTGGAACCAATTTAAAATTGCCTACAGCCATGTGTTATTATTTTAGGCCTTCGATGCCTGTCTGCGGTCCATTCTTTCAACTACTACTACACTGACCAGGGCACTGCTGGCCGTGTACCCCTGGAACCAACATCAGAAAATATAAAAATAAGTATTTTGCTTATAAAAAAGAAAATACTGGTGAGATATCAAATGCAGACATTTTAACATTAAAAACAAACACACAACTCTAATCTGGTACAGTACTAAAAATGGCCACCAGCTACAATTACTTTCTCCTGCAAGTAGTTAACTGAAAGTTTTTTTAAATTGAAAACACACATATGGCATCCACCGAGTGTTGTCCTGTCGCGTCTTCTTTATATTATTGCCGAGAAGATGCAAAATAATGAAAATAATAAAATCATTAATTACCAAAATAATAGAGAAAGTCAACACCACATTGCAAATAAACATTCATTCCAAATAAAGAAGCAGGGCGCGTCCGAGGGTGAGTATATACCTAATAAGAATATAATCACCCTCGGACGCGCAATGCTTATTTCCAACAGCCTTCCTTCCTAAGAATCAGCCCTTCCGTCGTGTAGAGAGACGTTGTGTTACACTCCAAGGTGTTCCCCAGGTTGCCTTTCCTGAGCTTCGATCTTCCGGCTCTCGTTTAGTAGTTCTTGGAAACTACTCTGCATTAGGCCTTCAAATTGGGTATGGGGTGTAGAGAGATGGTGTGTTCCACTCCAAGGTGTTCCCCAGGTTGCCTTTCCTGAGCTTCGATCTTCCGGCTCTCGTTTAGTAGTTGTTGGAAACTACGCTGCATTAGGCCTTCAAATTGGGTATGGGGTGTAGCGAGAGGGTGTGTTACACTCCAAGGTGTTCCCCAGGTTGCCTTTCCTGAGCTTCGATCTTCCGGCTCTCGTTTAGTAGTTCTTGGAAACTACACTGCATTAGGCCTTCAAATTGGGTATGGGGTGTAGAGAGAGGGTGTGTTACACTCCAAGGTGTTCCCCAGGTTGCCTTTCCTGAGCTTCGATCTTCCGGCTCTCGTTTAGTAGTTGTTGGAAACTACGCTGCATTAGGCCTTCAAATTGGGTATGGGGTGTAGCGAGAGGGTGTGTTACACTCCAAGGTGTTCCCCAGGTTGCCTTTCCTGAGCTTCGATCTTCCGGCTCTCGTTTAGTAGTTCTTGGAAACTACACTGCATTAGGCCTTCAAATTGGGTATGGGGTGTAGAGAGAGGGTGTGTTACACTCTAAGGTGTTCCCCAGGTTTCCTTGCCATTGCTTCGGTCTTCCGACTCTCGTTTAGTAGTTGTAGAAAAGTACACTGCATTAGGCCATACAAAATGGGTATGGGGTGGAGAGAGATGGTGTGTTACACTCCAAGGTGTTCCCCAGGTTGCCTTTCCTGAGCTTCTATCTTCAGGCTCTCATTAAATTGTGGTTAAATGGAACAACTGCATTTGGCGTACTAGTTGGTTTGGGGCCTACTATCGGTGTCTGCCACTCCTTGCTGTTCTCCTCCACTGAACAAAGCTGTGCCGCCTGTTTACTACGGTTGCCAATTTTGAACTGCATTTCGACTACTTACTGATTTGGCCCTACTCTCTGTGTCAGCCTCTCATTCCAGTTGTCCTCCACTGCAATGCCCCCTGGTTATTCCTGTGTTACCAATTTTGAACTGCATTTAGCCCACTTTCTTCTTTGGGCCTATATCTGTGTTTCCACTTCATCGTGCCCATTGCCCAGCCAGTGATAGATGAGTCTGCTGGTACATTGACCCATAACGCAACATTCCCCGTGCACGCTACACAACAACATTGTGACCCTGCTGAAAGTCAGGTTGCTCTTCCCGCATACCATACCACCTTACACGGGGACAAAGAGGAAGGTGCAGATGAAAGTGCAGGTTCCTTCATCAGGTGGGGGGAGGAATACTAGTTGGCGACGTCACTGGCACAGGGCCTCTCATAGTACGCAAAAGTGTTGCTGCCGGTGGGAGGCGCCCCCGCCGTGCAAACACACCGCTGTACTTTGAGGGGCCCTGTGCCAGTGCCAATGCCAACGAGTGGGCCCCCCCTGCTTGCTCAGGTTCACAGCACTTGCAAAGTTGAAATACTTACCTCTCCCTGCTCCACTGCCGTGACGTGGTCCAGATTTCCTGGGCCCACTAATTACTTGAACCAGCCCTACCCCCCACAACTTTAGCCAAATGACCCCCAATTTCAAATGCCTTCCAATTATTATAAGGTAAATTACGCTTGACAAGCTTCATTAAGAAGAATGGATGGTTTTGACATTAAAATGGCCACTCTAGGTGTTTTCCTGGCCCCCACTCACTGCCGACTATGCTGCCCCATTGACTTGCATTGGGTTTCGTGTTTCGGTCGATCCCGACTTTACGTCATAATCGGCCGATTTCACTCGACCCGACTTTGGACATAGTCGGGTTTCGCAAAACCCGGCTCGACTCTAAAAAGGTCAAGGTCGCTCAACTCTAGTGCACAGTATTCTAAGTGTGGTCGAACTAGTGACTTGTATAGAGGTAAAATTATGTTCTCCTCATGAGCATCTATGCCTCTTTTAATGCATTCCATTATTTTATTTGCCTTTGTAGCAGCTGCCTGACACTGGCCACTGAATATGAGTTTGTCATCCACCCATACACCCAGGTCTTTTTCATTGATGGTTTTGCCCAGAGTTTTAGAATTAAGACCATAGTTATACATCTTATTACTTCTACCCACGAGTCTTTTTCCAGTGTTGCATCATTTACTGGACTGCTTGGTAAAATTTTGATAAAATCCCTATTTTCTTTGCTGCAGATGTAGCAATGCTACCAGTGCTTAGCTGTGCATGGCCGCGATCACTCCTCTGTTTGGCAGCTTTCTGTGTATACTGTATATAGTCAGCAAGCTGCCAATCAGTGGTGGGGGCAGAGTTATACAGATTAACCGGACTGCCTGGCAGGAGACACTTAATCCTGTAGTCATAACCTCCTGCTGATAAAACACTGATTGTATTGAAACTAAAGCAAGCTTCATGAGAAAGTGTCACATCCATGAAATCAGGCTATCTTCCCCTATGTTATTCTGCTCTCAGATTAAATAGCAAAAACCTGCTGCTAGATTCCCTAAAAGTCAGAGTACCTACCTAGCATTTCTTGTTAAATCCTTTTTCACAAGGGTTGTTTAACGGAGGTCAAAAAGATTGTCAAAAGTTAACTGTAGTGTTCTACAAAATGTAAGATAAAAAAGTGGCAATGGATAGGGTAGTGTAAAAGAGAAAAAGCAACAACAGAAGCACCATCACCACTGTCCGGATAGTAGTACTGCCACAATTGCTTTCCATTGCCTACATCAATCATAGTAGTAATGAGAAAGTAGATTATGGAACATGTGATACATCATTCATCTCAGTTACAGCAGTATGATGCTACGTCTAAACGCGATACCAAGAGTTTGAGTCCGGGACAGATTACAAATAACTAAGAGGGATAATTTTTGGACAGTTTTTTAAATAAAAAAATATGAAAAGTCTGTTGAGGCACTATGTTATTAAATGGTCTGTTGGTTACCACTAAGTTTCTATATACCTCTCCTCACATGTAAAGCGCCATGGAATAAATGGCGCTATAATAATAAAAAATAATAATAATAATCCTTTCCTATTATGAGGCCACCTTGACATTGCTAAGACTGTGATTGCATCACATGCACGCACATATTTTAGGGCAATTGGAGTACCTGCAATTTGAGTAAAATGTGCATTTTATGAAAAATTTGACAAACATGGCAATTTTGAATTTCAAAAGATTTGATAATCTCTAATAGTTTATCATAATATTGCAACATATGCATAATCTCACAAGTTTAAATTTTCCATGATAATAAATTAAAGAGTGGCATTTCATACCAGTCTTAAAAAATTTACAAAATGTGCCAATTTTAGACTATCTTCAGGATGTACATGTGCCATAAACTATGTTCACCAGATTTTAGCAGAAATAGATTTACACTAAAATTTAAATCAGGTTATGCTGTGAATTATTGCTCTTTTGATGCTAATTCCTGCCCAAATTTTCCATATATTGTAATATATTTCTGAAGTTTAATACTAGCACATGACCTCTATAGTATTTCAGTATTAAATGTTTGTACTATATGTGATGTTACTTGGAAATATGCTCAATATAATGCGTCAGAAACAAAATTTAAGTGATAGGGTCTTTCCTTGTGCACAACGCCAAGCCAGTGACTCATTGGCATGTAATGCTTCTTTATGAAATTATATATGCAAATTGCCTCTTCAAAGAGGAAAAGGACTTGAACCCCTAGTGCCACTTATTGGAAATAGCAATCCTAAAAGTCAATATCAACACTTTAACTAGACTTGCTACTTGACTTTGGAAAAAAGCCAAATCAGTCACTCTATTTGCAGAGAAGTGTTTTCGGGTGTATGCCCCTCATCAGTGCAAAACAAGAAGTCTGAACCCCCCAAAAACATGTCTGCAAATAAAGTGTTTGGTTTGTTATTTATGCTAAGTCATGTGACAAGTCTTGTTAAAGAGTCAATCTTCACGTTTAGGATTGCTATGTTCAATAGGTGGCACTAGAGTTCAAGTCCTCTTATTCTCTTAAAGGAAATTTATAATAATACAATTAAATTTCTGAAGATACATTTAGAAATAATATATATAACTAAACACAAATACCAGCCATGAATTACATAGCGAGCTGCCAGAATGCTAATGTTTGTTAGCTCTGGATGTTCTTACTCCACAACCTTATGGGTGTACTCTTGAACAATCATTTATTTAAAACCTTTATATGAGTTCTGGATATATTTGGAGCCTTGCCACATGTTATGTAAAACTGATATTCTTGGCAGCATATGAAAATACATTCTACCACCATATTCCTTTAGCCTTGCTTTAAATTCTCGTAATATGTGATTAGTAGGGAATAGGGTTGAGCGAAACGGGTCGAACATTTTCAAAAGTCGCCGACTTTTGGCTAAGTCGGGGTTTCATGAAACCCGATCCGACCCCTGTGCGGGGTCGGCCATGCGGTACGCGACTTTCGCGCCAAAGTCGCGTTTCAATGACGCGAAAAGCGCCATTTCTCAGCCAATGAAGGTAAACGCAGAGTGTGGGCAGCGTGATGACATAGGTCCTGGTCCCCACCATCTTAGAGAAGGGCATTGCAGTGATTGGCTTGCTGTCTGCGACGTCACAGGGGCTATAAAGAGGCGTTCCCGCCGACCGCCATCTTACTGCTGCTGATCTGAGCTTAGGGAGAGGTTGCTGCCGCTTTGTCAGAAGCAGGGATAGCGTTAGGCAGGGTCCATTAACCACAAAACCGCTTGTGCTGCAGCGATTTGCACTGTCCAACACCACCCTCGGTGTGCAGGGACAGTGGAATTTTTTTTTTTTTTTTTTTTCCCCTCAGCGCTGTAGCTCATTGGGCTGCCCTAGAAGGCTCCCTGATAGCTGCATTGCTGTGTGTACGCCGCTGTGCAAACCAACTGCTTTTTTCAAAGCACAAATCCTCTTGTTCCTTCCTTTCTGCACAGCTATCTTTTTTGTTTGTCCACACTTTTTATTTCATTTGTGCATCAGTCCACTCCTTATTGCTGCCTGCCATACCTGGCTGAGATTACTGCAGGCAGGGAGATAGTAGCTGCCTGCCATACCTGGCTGAGATTACTGCAGGCAGGGAGATAGTAATTGTAGGACATTCCCTGTTTTTTTTTTTTTTTTTTTTTTGGTGGGAGATTAAGATTGGCAATTTGGCATTTCTGCTAGAGTGCCATCCCTGTGTGTGCCATCTCTCTCACATAGTGGGCCATAGAAAGCCTTTTCATTTTTCTGTATTTTTTTTTGTGGGGTGTATAAATTCTCCCTGATAAAAATACAGTGGGAGATTAATATTGGCCTTTGGGCTTGTGTGCCAGTCCTGAGTGTGCCATCTCTCTCACAAATAGTGGGCCATAGAAAGCCTATTTTATTTTTTTTTGGGTTTTATAAATTCTCCCTGAAAAAAAGGGAGATTAATATTGGCCTCTGGGCTTCTGTGCCAGTCCTGAGCGTGCCATCTGTGCCAGTCCTGAGCGTCCCATCTCTCTCACAAATAGTGGGCCATAGAAAGCCTATTTAATTTTTTTTTTGGTTTTATAAATTTTCCCTGAAAAAAGGGAGATTAATATTGGCCTCTGGGCTTGTGTGCCAGTTGTGAGCGTGCCATCTGTGCCAGTCCTGAGCGTGCCATCTCTCTCACAAATAGTGGGCCATAGAAAGCCTATTTAATTTTTTTTTTGGTTTTATAAATTTTCCCTGAAAAAAGGGAGATTAATATTGGCCTCTGGGCTTGTGTGCCAGTTGTGAGCGTGCCATCTGTGCCAGTCCTGAGCGTGCCATCTCTCTCACAAATAGTGGGCCATAGAAAGCCTATTTAAATATTTTTTTGGTTTTATAAATTCTCCCAGAAAAAAAGGGAGATTAATATTGGCCTCTGGGCTTCTGTGCCAGTTGTGAGCGTGCCATCTGTGCCAGTCCTGAGCGTGCCATCTCTCTCACAAATAGTGGGCCATAGAAAGCCTATTTAAATATTTTTTTGGTTTTATAAATTCTCCCAGAAAAAAAGGGAGATTAATATTGGCCTCTGGGCTTCTGTGCCAGTCCTGAGCGTGCCATCTGTGCCAGTCCTGAGCGTCCCATCTCTCTCACAAATAGTGGGCCATAGAAAGCCTATTTTATTTTTTTTTTGGGTTTCAGAAATTCTCCCTGGAAAAAAAAAGGGAGATTAATATTGCCCTTTGGGCTTGTGTGCCAGTACTAAGCGTTCCATCTCTCTCTCTCTCTCAGTCAGTGGGCCATAGAACGCATATTTTTGGTTTTATTTGTTTTCTAAATTCTCCCTGAAAAAATCATTTTATTTTATTTGGTTTCTAAATTCTTCCTGATAAAATCATATTTTTTTTATTATTTTTATTTCTAAAGTCTCCCTGAAAAAAAAAAAAAAAAAAAACAACCAAAAAAACAGTGGGAGATTAATATTGGCCTTTCTGCTTGTGTGCCAGTCTTGACTCCTGGGTGTGCCATCTCTCTCTCTCTCTCTCTCTCTCTCTCTCTCTCTCTCTCTCTCCAATTGTGGTCCATAGAAAGCCTATATTTTTTTTCCTTGATTTGGGTTCTAAAATCTACCAGAGAAAATAACTACATCAATCATTGGTAGAAAAATATTGGCCTCTGGGTTTGTGTGCCACTCCTGACTCCTGTGTGCGTCATCTCTCAGTCAGTGGGCCATAGAACGCCTATTTTTGGTTTTATTTGTTTTCTAAATTCTCCCTGAAAAAATTATTTTATTTTATTTGGTTTCTAAATTCTTCCTGATAAAATCATATTTTTTTTATTATTTTTTTTTCTAAAGTCTCCCTGAAAAAAAAAAAAAAAAACAGTGGGAGATTAATATTGGCCTTTCTGCTTGTGTGCCAGTCTTGACTCCTGGGTGCGTCATCTCTCAGTCAGTGGGCCATAGAACGCCTATTTTTGGTTTTATTTGTTTTATAAATTCTCCCTGAAAAAATCATTTTATTTTATTTGGTTTCTAAATTCTTCCTGATAAAATCATATTTTTTTTATTATTTTTTTTTCTAAAGTCTCCCTGAAAAAAAAAAAAAAAAAACAACCAAAAAAAACAGTGGGAGATTAATATTGGCCTTTCTGCTTGTGTGCCAGTCTTGACTCCTGGGTGCGTCATCTCTCAGTCAGTGGGCCATAGAACGCCTATTTTTGGTTTTATTTGTTTTCTAAATTCTCCCTGAAAAAATCATTTTATTTTATTTGGTTTCTAAATTCTTCCTGATAAAATCATATTTTTTTTATTATTTTTTTTTCTAAAGTCTCCCTGAAAAAAAAAAAAAAAAAAACAACCAAAAAAAACAGTGGGAGATTAATATTGGCCTTTCTGCTTGTGTGCCAGTCTTGACTCCTGGGTGCGTCATCTCTCAGTCAGTGGGCCATAGAACGCCTATTTTTGGTTTTATTTGTTTTCTAAATTCTCCCTGAAAAAATCATTTTATTTTATTTGGTTTCTAAATTCTTCCTGATAAAATCATATTTTTTTTATTATTTTTTTTTCTAAAGTCTCCCTGAAAAAAAAAAAAAAAAAAACAACCAAAAAAAACAGTGGGAGATTAATATTGGCCTTTCTGCTTGTGTGCCAGTCTTGACTCCTGGGTGTGCCATCTCTCTCTCTCTCTCTCTCCAATTGTGGTCCATAGAAAGCCTACATTTTTTTTCCTTGATTTGGGTTCCAAAATCTACCAGAGAAAATAACTCCATCAATCATTGGTAGAAAAATATTGGCCTCTGGGCTTGTGTGCCACTCCTGATTCCTGTGTGCGTCATCTCTCACTCAGTGGCCCATAGAAAGCATATAGTTTGTTACATTTGTTTTCTAAATTCTCCCTGCAAAAATCTATTTTTTTTTTTTTGGGGGGTTTCTAAAGTGTTCCTGAAAAAAATAAAAATAAAAAAAAAATAATAGTGTGACATTAATATTAACATTTGTGCTTCAGTGACAGTCCTGCGTGTGGGGCATCTCTCTAATTTGCAGCCACCAAAAAAAGAGTGTGTAACATTGGGCCTGATTTTCGCTGTGGTCTCACCAACCTGTAAAGGGGTAGCTAAATCATACAGAAGTTATAGCTCACCGTGTAAGTTGTGTGACTGCAACAAATAACGTTAGTTTGGTTACGTTTTTAAAACAATGAGGAAGTCTAGTGGAAGAGGTCGTGGCCGGGGGCGTTCATTGTCAGCTGGTAATGAGGGTAGTGGTAGTGGTGGAGCATCAGGTGGTCGTGGGGGAAAAAATATTGCACCTAAGTCTGGAGCTGTGGAGCCAGGTTCGTCGTCCGGCTACACAAGGCCTCGAACGCTCCCTTTTCTGGGATTAGGAAAACCGCTTTTAAAGCCGGAGCAGCAAGAGCAAGTTTTGGCTTATCTTGCTGACTCAGCCTCTAGCTCTTTTGCCTCATCTCGTGAAACTGGTAAAAGTAAAAGCAGCGCGTCGTTAGTGGATGTTCACGGTCAGGGACAAGTCACTTCCTTGTCCTCTTCAGCAAAAACAACAACAGAGAAGAATGCAGCAGGCGACACAACGGGTTACTCCATGGAGCTCTTTACACATACCGTCCCTGGCTTAGAAAGTGAAGCAGTTAACAGTCCATGCCCATTACAAATTGAATCTGACATGGAGTGCACTGACGCACAGCCACAGCCAGACTACTATGCTGGTCCTTTGACTCAGACCACAACATTGCCCTCGCAGGGTGCTGATCAAGAATCAGACCCTGATGAGACTATGTTGCCCCATCACGAACGCTATACCACCGAACGACACGGTGACACAGACGAAGTTGCGCAGGAGGTACAAGAAGAGTTATTAGATGACCCAGTTCTTGACCCCGATTGGCAGCCATTGGGGGAACAGGGTGCAGGCGGCAGCAGTTCTGAAGCAGAGGAGGAGGAGGGGCCGCAGCAGGCATCAACATCGCCACAGGTTCCATCTGCCGGGCCCGTATCTTGCCCAAAACGCGTGGCAAAGCCAAAACCTGGTGGAGGACAGCGTGGCCATCCGGTTAAAGCTCAGTCTGCAATGCCTGAAAAGGTATCCGATGCTAGAAAGAGTGCAGTCTGGCATTTTTTTAAACAACATCCAATTGATCAGCGCAAAGTCATCTGTCAAAAATGTTCTACTTCCTTAAGCAGAGGTCAGAATCTGAAAAGTCTCAATACTAGTTGCATGCATAGACATTTAACCACCATGCATTTGAAAGCTTGGACTAACTACCAAACGTCCCTTAAGGTTGTTGCACCCTCGGCCAATGAAGCTAGTCATCAACGCAACATCCCTTCCGGCAGTGTAGGACCACCATTTAGCGCACCACCTGCTGTATCTGTGCAGGTATCTTTGCCAGGCCAAAGCAGTCAGGGTCAGGGAATCACCAGTTTCGTAGTAGGAAACACTGCATCTAGGGCACCGGCGGCAACAATACCATCTCCCACCGTCTCTCAGTCTGCCATGTCCACCGGCACCCCCGCTAGTTCCACGATCTCCAGCTCTCCAGTCCAGCTCACCCTACATGAGACTATGGTTAGAAAAAGGAAATACTTAGCCTCGCATCCGCGTACACAGGGTTTGAACGCCCACATAGCTAGACTAATCTCGTTAGAGATGATGCCCTACCGGTTAGTTGAAAGCGAAGCTTTCAAAGACCTGATGGACTACGCTGTACCACGCTACGAGCTACCCAGTCGACACTTTTTTTCCAGAAAAGCCATCCCAGCCCTCCACCAGCATGTTAAAGAGCGCATCGTCCATGCACTCAGGCAATCTGTGAGCACAAAGGTGCACCTGACAACAGATGCATGGACCAGTAGGCATGGCCAGGGACGTTACGTGTCCATCACGGCACACTGGGTAAATGTGGTGGATTCAGGGTCCACAGGGGACAGCAAGTTTGGGACAGTTCTGCCTAGCCCACGGTCTAGTAAACAGTTGTCTGTAGCCGTTCGCACCCCCTCCTCCTCCTCCTCCTCGTCCTCCTGCAGAAGCAAGAGCTCGTCCACAGACCGCAGTCGCACAAACACTCCATCCGCACCTGCCACTGTTGCACACCAGGTCTCCCATTATGGGGCAGCTACTGGCATACGTCAGCAGGCTGTATTGGCTATGAAGTGTTTGGGCGACAATAGACACACCGCGGAAGTTCTGTCCGAGTTCTTGCAGCAAGAAACGCAGTCGTGGCTGGGCACTGTAGATCTTGAGGCAGGCAAGGTAGTGAGTGATAACGGAAGGAATTTCATGGCTGCCATCTCCCTTTCCCAACTGAAACACATTCCTTGCCTGGCTCACACCTTAAACCTGGTGGTGCAGTGCTTCCTGAAAAGTTATCCGGGGTTATCCGACCTGCTCCTCAAAGTGCGTGGACTTTGCGCACATATCCGCCGTTCGCCTGTACACTCCAGCCGTATGCAGACCTATCAGCGTTCTTTGAACCTTCCCCAGCATCGCCTAATCATAGACGTTGCAACAAGGTGGAACTCAACACTGCACATGCTTCAGAGACTGTGCGAACAGAGGCGGGCTGTTATGTTTTTGTGGGAGGATACACATACACGGGCAGGCAGTAGGATGGCAGACATGGAGTTGTCAGGTGTGCAGTGGTCGAAGATTCAAGACATGTGTCAAGTCCTTCAGTGTTTTGAGGAATGCACACGGCTGGTTAGTGCAGACAACGCCATAATAAGCATGAGCATCCCCCTAATGCGTCTGCTGATGCAAAGTTTGACGCACATAAAGGATCAGGCGTCTGCACCAGAGGAAGAGGAAAGCCTTGATGACAGTCAGCGATTGTCTGGTCAGGGCAGTGTACATGACGAGGTACCGGGCGAAGAGGAGGTGGAGGATGAGGAGGATGATGGGGATGAGTATATTTTTAATGAGGAAGCTTTCCCGGGGGCACGGGAAATTGGTGGCGTGGCAAGGCCGGGTTCTGGTTTTTTGAGGGACACAAGTGACGTAGATTTGCCTGCAACTGCCCCTCAACCAAGCACAACCGCAGATTTGACAACGGGAACTTTGGCCCACATGGCGGATTATGCCTTGCGTATCCTCAAAAGGGACACACGCATTACAAAAATGATGAACGATGACGATTACTGGTTGGCCTGCCTCCTTGATCCTCGCTATAAAGGCAAATTGCAAAATATTATGCCACATGAGAACTTGGAACTAATATTAGCAACAAAACAATCAACTCTTGTTGACCGTTTGCTTCTGGCATTCCCTGCACACAGCGCCCGTGATCGTTCTCACACGAGCTCCAGGGGCCAGCAGACCAGAGGTGTTAGAGGGGCAGAAATCAGAAGTGGCGTTGGACAGAGGGGTTTTCTGACCAGGTTGTGGAGTGATTTTTCTATGACCGCAGACAGGACAGGTACTGCAGCATCAATTCAAAGTGACAGGAGACAACATTTGTCCAGTATGGTTACAAACTATTTTTCATCCCTTATCGACGTTCTCCCTCAACCGTCATTCCCATTTGATTACTGGGCATCCAAATTAGACACCTGGCCAGAATTGGCAGAATATGCATTGCAGGAGCTTGCTTGCCCGGCAGCTAGTGTCCTATCAGAAAGAGTATTCAGTGCTGCAGGTTCAATACTAACAGAAAAAAGGACTCGTCTGGCTACCCAAAATGTAGATGATCTAACCTTCATTAAAATGAACCACAACTGGATTTCAAAATCTTTTGCCCCACCCTGCCCGGCTGACACCTAGCTTTCCTATGAAAAGGTCTTGCCTGTGGACTATTCTGAATGACTTTTCCAATCTCGTAATTTTCTTCACCTGATTGTCCAGCATACGACATGTTTCCACCTCACGAAATGGCCAAACTCCCCACACGGGGCCGTGCTATCGCCACTTTGCGCTTGGACCCTTGAGAGTGCTGTTTGTCTGAAGAGGTGGGTGTGGCCGCTTTTGGTCGACGGCACTGCCACTGGGTCCCTCATAGTACAATAAAGTGTCTCTGGCGGTGGTGGTGCGCACCCAACGTCAGACACACCGTTGTAATATGAGGGGCCCTGTGCCTGTACCGCCGGCCACAAGACAGTTCCCCCCCCCAGCTCAAACAGTGCTCTACCACTAGCAAAATTATCTCTCACAGCTTCACCAATGTGTAGTCTAGCCGCTGACATCCTTCAATGCCTGGCACTGACAATACCATTGTTTTGACATTTTTGTTATGTTAGGCCTTCGAAGCCTGTCTGCGGTCCCTTCTTTCTACAACTACTACACTGACCAGGCCACTGCTGGCCGTGTTACCCTGGAACCAATTTAAAAGTGCCTACAGTCAGCCCAATTTTGTTATGTTAGGCCTTCGAAGACTGTCTGCCGTCACTCCTTCCACTAGACTTCCACTGACCATACACTGCTGCCCATGTACCCCTGGAACCAATTTAAAGTGCCTACAGCCAGCCCAATTTTGTTATGTTAGGCCTTCGAAGCCTGTCTGCGGTCACTCCTTCCACTAGACTTCCACTGACCAGACCACTGCTGCCCGTGTACCCCTGGAACCAATTTAAAAGTGCCTACAGCCATGTGTTATTATTTTAGGCCTTCGATGCCTGTCTGCGGTCACTCCTTCCACTAGGCCTCCACTGACCACACCACTGCTGCCCGTGTACCCCTGGAACCAATTTAAAATTGCCTACAGCCAGCCCAATTTTTTTATTTTAGGCCTTCGATGCCTGTCTGCGGTCCATTCTTTCAACTACTACTACACTGACCAGGTCACTGCTGCCCGTGTACCCCTGGAACCAATTTAAAATTGCCTACAGCCATGTGTTATTATTTTAGGCCTTCGATGCCTGTCTGCGGTCACTCCTTCCACTAGGCCTCCACTGACCACACCACTGCTGCCCGTGTACCCCTGGAACCAATTTAAAATTGCCTACAGCCAGCCCAATTTTTTTATTTTAGGCCTTCGATGCCTGTCTGCGGTCCATTCTTTCAACTACTACTACACTGACCAGGTCACTGCTGCCCGTGTACCCCTGGAACCAATTTAAAATTGCCTACAGCCATGTGTTATTATTTTAGGCCTTCGATGCCTGTCTGCGGTCACTCCTTCCACTAGGCCTCCACTGACCACACCACTGCTGCCCGTGTACCCCTGGAACCAATTTAAAATTGCCTACAGCCAGCCCAATTTTTTTATTTTAGGCCTTCGATGCCTGTCTGCGGTCCATTCTTTCAACTACTACTACACTGACCAGGTCACTGCTGCCCGTGTACCCCTGGAACCAATTTAAAATTGCCTACAGCCAGCCCAATTTTTTTATTTTAGGCCTTCGATGCCTGTCTGCGGTCCATTCTTTCAACTACTACTACACTGACCAGGTCACTGCTGCCCGTGTACCCCTGGAACCAATTTAAAATTGCCTACAGCCATGTGTTATTATTTTAGGCCTTCGATGCCTGTCTGCGGTCACTCCTTCCACTAGGCCTCCACTGACCACACCACTGCTGTCCGTGTACCCCTGGAACCAATTTAAAATTGCCTACAGCCATGTGTTATTATTTTAGGCCTTCGATGCCTGTCTGCGGTCACTCCTTCCACTAGGCCTCCACTGACCACACCACTGCTGTCCGTGTACCCCTGGAACCAATTTAAAATTGCCTACAGCCATGTGTTATTATTTTAGGCCTTCGATGCCTGTCTGCGGTCACTCCTTCCACTAGACTTCCACTGACCAGACCACTGCTGCCCGTGTACCCCTGGAACCAATTTAAAAGTGCCTACAGCCAGCCCAAGTTTGTTATGTTAGGCCTTCGATGCCTGTCTGCGGTCACTCCTTCCACTAGGCCTCCACTGACCACACCACTGCTGCCCGTGTACCCCTGGAACCAATTTAAAATTGCCTACAGCCAGCCCAATTTTTTTATTTTAGGCCTTCGATGCCTGTCTGCGGTCCATTCTTTCAACTACTACTACACTGACCAGGTCACTGCTGCCCGTGTACCCCTGGAACCAATTTAAAATTGCCTACAGCCAGCCCAATTTTTTTATTTTAGGCCTTCGATGCCTGTCTGCGGTCCATTCTTTCAACTACTACTACACTGACCAGGTCACTGCTGCCCGTGTACCCCTGGAACCAATTTAAAATTGCCTACAGCCATGTGTTATTATTTTAGGCCTTCGATGCCTGTCTGCGGTCACTCCTTCCACTAGGCCTCCACTGACCACACCACTGCTGTCCGTGTACCCCTGGAACCAATTTAAAATTGCCTACAGCCATGTGTTATTATTTTAGGCCTTCGATGCCTGTCTGCGGTCACTCCTTCCACTAGGCCTCCACTGACCACACCACTGCTGTCCGTGTACCCCTGGAACCAATTTAAAATTGCCTACAGCCATGTGTTATTATTTTAGGCCTTCGATGCCTGTCTGCGGTCCATTCTTTCAACTACTACTACACTGACCAGGGCACTGCTGGCCGTGTACCCCTGGAACCAACATCAGAAAATATAAAAATAAGTATTTTGCTTATAAAAAAGAAAATACTGGTGAGATATCAAATGCAGACATTTTAACATTAAAAACAAACACACAACTCTAATCTGGTACAGTACTAAAAATGGCCACCAGCTACAATTACTTTCTCCTGCAAGTAGTTAACTGAAAGTTTTTTTAAATTGAAAACACACATATGGCATCCACCGAGTGTTGTCCTGTCGCGTCTTCTTTATATTATTGCCGAGAAGATGCAAAATAATGAAAATAATAAAATCATTAATTACCAAAATAATAGAGAAAGTCAACACCACATTGCAAATAAACATTCATTCCAAATAAAGAAGCAGGGCGCGTCCGAGGGTGAGTATATACCTAATAAGAATATAATCACCCTCGGACGCGCAATGCTTATTTCCAACAGCCTTCCTTCCTAAGAATCAGCCCTTCCGTCGTGTAGAGAGACGTTGTGTTACACTCCAAGGTGTTCCCCAGGTTGCCTTTCCTGAGCTTCGATCTTCCGGCTCTCGTTTAGTAGTTCTTGGAAACTACTCTGCATTAGGCCTTCAAATTGGGTATGGGGTGTAGAGAGATGGTGTGTTCCACTCCAAGGTGTTCCCCAGGTTGCCTTTCCTGAGCTTCGATCTTCCGGCTCTCGTTTAGTAGTTGTTGGAAACTACGCTGCATTAGGCCTTCAAATTGGGTATGGGGTGTAGCGAGAGGGTGTGTTACACTCCAAGGTGTTCCCCAGGTTGCCTTTCCTGAGCTTCGATCTTCCGGCTCTCGTTTAGTAGTTCTTGGAAACTACACTGCATTAGGCCTTCAAATTGGGTATGGGGTGTAGAGAGAGGGTGTGTTACACTCCAAGGTGTTCCCCAGGTTGCCTTTCCTGAGCTTCGATCTTCCGGCTCTCGTTTAGTAGTTGTTGGAAACTACGCTGCATTAGGCCTTCAAATTGGGTATGGGGTGTAGCGAGAGGGTGTGTTACACTCCAAGGTGTTCCCCAGGTTGCCTTTCCTGAGCTTCGATCTTCCGGCTCTCGTTTAGTAGTTCTTGGAAACTACACTGCATTAGGCCTTCAAATTGGGTATGGGGTGTAGAGAGAGGGTGTGTTACACTCTAAGGTGTTCCCCAGGTTTCCTTGCCATTGCTTCGGTCTTCCGACTCTCGTTTAGTAGTTGTAGAAAAGTACACTGCATTAGGCCATACAAAATGGGTATGGGGTGGAGAGAGATGGTGTGTTACACTCCAAGGTGTTCCCCAGGTTGCCTTTCCTGAGCTTCTATCTTCAGGCTCTCATTAAATTGTGGTTAAATGGAACAACTGCATTTGGCGTACTAGTTGGTTTGGGGCCTACTATCGGTGTCTGCCACTCCTTGCTGTTCTCCTCCACTGAACAAAGCTGTGCCGCCTGTTTACTACGGTTGCCAATTTTGAACTGCATTTCGACTACTTACTGATTTGGCCCTACTCTCTGTGTCAGCCTCTCATTCCAGTTGTCCTCCACTGCAATGCCCCCTGGTTATTCCTGTGTTACCAATTTTGAACTGCATTTAGCCCACTTTCTTCTTTGGGCCTATATCTGTGTTTCCACTTCATCGTGCCCATTGCCCAGCCAGTGATAGATGAGTCTGCTGGTACATTGACCCATAACGCAACATTCCCCGTGCACGCTACACAACAACATTGTGACCCTGCTGAAAGTCAGGTTGCTCTTCCCGCATACCATACCACCTTACACGGGGACAAAGAGGAAGGTGCAGATGAAAGTGCAGGTTCCTTCATCAGGTGGGGGGAGGAATACTAGTTGGCGACGTCACTGGCACAGGGCCTCTCATAGTACGCAAAAGTGTTGCTGCCGGTGGGAGGCGCCCCCGCCGTGCAAACACACCGCTGTACTTTGAGGGGCCCTGTGCCAGTGCCAATGCCAACGAGTGGGCCCCCCCTGCTTGCTCAGGTTCACAGCACTTGCAAAGTTGAAATACTTACCTCTCCCTGCTCCACTGCCGTGACGTGGTCCAGATTTCCTGGGCCCACTAATTACTTGAACCAGCCCTACCCCCCACAACTTTAGCCAAATGACCCCCAATTTCAAATGCCTTCCAATTATTATAAGGTAAATTACGCTTGACAAGCTTCATTAAGAAGAATGGATGGTTTTGACATTAAAATGGCCACTCTAGGTGTTTTCCTGGCCCCCACTCACTGCCGACTATGCTGCCCCATTGACTTGCATTGGGTTTCGTGTTTCGGTCGATCCCGACTTTACGTCATAATCGGCCGATTTCACTCGACCCGACTTTGGACATAGTCGGGTTTCGCAAAACCCGGCTCGACTCTAAAAAGGTCAAGGTCGCTCAACTCTAGTAGGGAACTGGAAAAATAACTGAACAGTTTTACCTACATCAAATACACAATTACATTCCACAGATACCTTGAGCTAAAACTTAAGTCATTTCGATTATTTTACTTCTGACTGAAATACTAAAATAGCCTTGCAAATCTGCACATTTTACTTTATAGTATAACTTATTTTAGTGCTGTCCAAGTTTTGTTTTATTTCTTTTGTAGATTAAAGGTCATGTAAAGGTTGGTGGTATGGGATCTGTCATCATGCAAGTCTTAGTTTCAATAAAAATGACAGAAATAAGTCTTTGTGAAGGGTTAAAATGGAGGTTTCATGCCACATCTCTCTGATATAGTGTGACTACAATCTAACAGAAAAACATTAGACTTGAACAAAGAAGACCCAGGAAAACATACTCAGATGGGAGGTAAGAACATTTCTAAAGCAATCCACAGCGAGGAGATTGGAACGAAACAAAATCCTCTAAACTGCATGCTCGCAAACGCCAGAAGCCTGACAAACAAGATGGAAGAACTAGAAGCAGAAATATCTACAGGTAACTTTGACAAAGTGGGAATAACCGAGACATGGTTAGATGAAAGCTATGACTGGGCAGTTAACTTACAGGGTTACAGTCTGTTTAGAAAGGATCGTAAAAACTGGAGAGGAGGAGGGGTTTGTCTCTATGTAAAGTCTTGTCTAAAGTCCACTTTAAGGGAGGATATTAGCGAAGGAAATGAGGATGTCGAGTCCATATGGGTCGAAATTCATGGAGGGAAAAATGGTAACAAAATTCTCATTGGGGTCTGTTACAAACCCCCAAATATAACAGAAACCATGGAAAGTCTACTTCTAAAGCAGATAGATGAAGCTGCAACCCATAATGAGGTCCTGGTTATGGGGGACTTTAACTACCCGGATATTAACTGGGAAAGTGAAACCTGTGAAACCCATAAAGGCAACAGGTTTCTGCTAATAACCAAGAAAAATTATCTTTCACAATTGGTGCAGAATCCAACCAGAGGAGCAGCACTTTTAGACCTAATACTATCTAATAGACCTGACAGAATAACAAATCTGCAGGTGGTTGGGCATCTAGGAAATAGCGACCACAATATTGTACAGTTTCACCTGTCTTTCACTAGGGGGACTTGTCAGGGAGTCACAAAAACACTGAACTTTAGGAAGGCAAAGTTTGACCAGCTTAGAGATGCCCTTAATCTGGTAGACTGGGACAATATCCTCAGAAATAAGAATACAGATAATAAATGGGAAATGTTTAAGAACATCCTAAATAGGCAGTGTAAGCGGTTTATACCTTGTGGGAATAAAAGGACTAGAAATAGGAAAAACCCAATGTGGCTAAACAAAGAAGTAAGACAGGCAATTAACAGTAAAAAGAAAGCATTTGCACTACTAAAGCAGGATGGCACCATTGAAGCTCTAAAAAACTATAGGGAGAAAAATACTTTATCTAAAAAACTAATTAAAGCTGCCAAAAAGGAAACAGAGAAGCACATTGCTAAGGAGAGTAAAACTAATCCCAAACTGTTCTTCAACTATATCAATAGTAAAAGAATAAAAACTGAAAATGTAGGCCCCTTAAAAAATAGTGAGGAAAGAATGGTTGTAGATGACGAGGAAAAAGCTAACATATTAAACACCTTCTTCTCCACGGTATTCACGGTGGAAAATGAAATGCTAGGTGAAATCCCAAGAAACAATGAAAACCCTATATTAAGGGTCACCAATCTAACCCAAGAAGAGGTGCGAAACCGGCTAAATAAGATTAAAATAGATAAATCTCCGGGTCCGGATGGCATACACCCACGAGTACTAAGGGAACTAAGTAATGTAATAGATAAACCATTATTTCTTATTTTTAGGGACTCTATAGCGACAGGATCTGTTCCGCAGGACTGGCGCATAGCAAATGTGGTGCCAATATTCAAAAAGGGCTCTAAAAGTGAACCTGGAAATTATAGGCCAGTAAGTCTAACCTCTATTGTTGGTAAAATATTTGAAGGGTTTCTGAGGGATGTTATTCTGGATTATCTCAATGAGAATAACTGTTTAACTCCATATCAGCATGGGTTTATGAGAAATCGCTCCTGTCAAACCAATCTAATCAGTTTTTATGAAGAGGTAAGCTATAGGCTGGACCACGGTGAGTCATTGGACGTGGTATATCTCGATTTTTCCAAAGCGTTTGATACCGTGCCGCACAAGAGGTTGGTACACAAAATGAGAATGCTTGGTCTGGGGGAAAATGTGTGTAAATGGGTTAGTAACTGGCTAAGTGATAGAAAGCAGAGGGTGGTTATAAATGGTATAGTCTCTAACTGGGTCGCTGTGACCAGTGGGGTACCGCAGGGGTCAGTATTGGGACCTGTTCTCTTCAACATATTCATTAATGATCTGGTAGAAGGTTTACACAGTAAAATATCGATATTTGCAGATGATACAAAACTATGTAAAGCAGTTAATACAAGAGAAGATAGTATTCTGCTACAGATGGATCTGGATAAGTTGGAAACTTGGGCTGAAAGGTGGCAGATGAGGTTTAACAATGATAAATGTAAGGTTATACACATGGGAAGAAGGAATCAATATCACCATTACACACTGAATGGGAAACCACTGGGTAAATCTGACAGGGAGAAGGACTTGGGGATCCTAGTTAATGATAAACTTACCTGGAGCAGCCAGTGCCAGGCAGCAGCTGCCAAGGCAAACAGGATCATGGGGTGCATTAAAAGAGGTCTGGATACACATGATGAGAGCATTATACTGCCTCTGTACAAATCCCTAGTTAGACCGCACATGGAGTACTGTGTCCAGTTTTGGGCACCGGTGCTCATGAAGGATATAATGGAACTAGAGAGAGTACAAAGGAGGGCAACAAAATTAATAAAGGGGATGGGAGAACTACAATACCCAGATAGATTAGCGAAATTAGGATTATTTAGTCTAGAAAAAAGACGACTGAGGGGCGATCTAATAACCATGTATAAGTATATAAGGGGACAATACAAATATCTCGCTGAGGATCTGTTTATACCAAGGAAGGTGACGGGCACAAGGGGGCATTCTTTGCGTCTGGAGGAGAGAAGGTTTTTGCCACCAACATAGAAGAGGATTCTTTACTGTTAGGGCAGTGAGAATCTGGAATTTCTTGCCTGAGGAGGGGGTGATGGCGAACTCAGTCGAGGGGTTCAAGAGAGGCCTGGATGTCTTCCTGGAGCAGAACAATATTGTATCATACAATTATTAGGTTCTGTAGAAGGACGTAGATCTGGGGATTTATTATGATGGAATATAGGCTGAACTGGATGGACAAATGTCTTTTTTCGGCCTTACTAACTATGTTACTATGTTACTATGTATACGTACTTGGAACATTCTTATTGAGAAAAAAAAATATCTCAATGGTTCCTGTGAGATAGCCCCAGTTATACAGTGCCTTGCGAAAGCATTCTGCCCCCTGGAACTTTTCAACCTTTTCCCACATATCATGCTTCAAACATAAAGATACCAAATGTACATTTTTGGTGAAGAATCAACAACAAGTGGAACACAATTGTGAACTTGAACAAAATTTATTGGTTATTTTAAATTTTTGTGGAAATTGAAAAACTGAAAAGTGGGGTGTGCAATATTATTCGGCTCCTTTAGGCCGGAGTTACACTAGACCGTAATACGGACGAGTGCAATGCGATAAAACATCGCATAGCACTCGTCCCAATGTTAATCTATGGGGCAGCTCCCATCATCCGATATTTTCTCGTCCGTATTCAGGATCTGAGTGAAATCGCAGCATGCTGCGATTGTCAGCGTATCTCAGCCGAGAATCGCCAATGAAAGTCTATGGGGGTGAGAAAAAATAGCACAGCACACGGACCATCAGTGTGACTTGCGAGAAATTCTCAGGCATTGAGCAGGTGACAGGAAAGGCTCAGCCATTATTTGCTCATTTTGCAAGTGTGTGAGAAAATCTCACCATGCGGATGCCATACGGATGTCACACGGATGCCAAACGGATCATTGGATGCGAGAAACTCGCATCCTCGCACTGCACAAGGATCACTGTTTTGGTTACATTTGTGCGATTCTCGTCCGTCAAAAATGGACTGTTTTTTTATACGTTGTGTGTGTCCCCGGCCTTACTTTCAGTGCAGCAAACTCACTCCAGAAGTTCATCGTGGATCTCTGAATGATCCAATGTTGTCCTAAATGCCTAATGATGATAAATATAATCCACCTGCGTGTAATCAAGTCTCCGTATAAATGCACCTGCTTTGTGACAGTCTCAGGGTTCTGTTTGAAGGACAGAGTGCATCATGAAGACCAAGGAACACAACAGGCAGGTCCATGATACTGTTGTGCAGAAGTTTAAAGCTGGATTTGGATACAAAACAATTTCCAAAACGTTAAACATCCCAAGGAGCACTGTGCAAGCGATCATATTGAAATGGAAGGAGTATCATACACTGCAAATCTACCAAGACCCGGTCGTCCCTCTAAACTTTCATCTCAAACAAGGAGAAGACTGATCAGAGATGCAACCAAGAGGCCCATGATCTCTCTGGATGAACTGCAGAGATCTACAGCTGAGGTGGGACAGTCTGTCCATAGAACAGCAATCAGTCGTACACTGCACAAATCTGGCATTTATGGAAGACTGGCAAGGAGAAAGCCATTTCTCAAAGATATCCATAAAAAGTGTCATTTAAAGTTTGCAACAAGCCACCTAGGAGACACACCAAACAGGTGGAAGAAGTTGCTCTGGTCAGATGAAACCAAAATCCAACTTTTTGGCAACAATGCCAAATTATATTTTTGGCGTAAAGGCAACACAGCTCATCACCCTGAACACACCATCCCCACTGTCAAACATGGTGGTGGCAGCATCATGGTTTGGGCCTGCTTTTCTTCAGCAGGGACAGGGAAGATGGTTAAAATTGATGGGAAGATGGATGCAGCCAAATACAGGACCATTCTTGAAGAAAACCTGTTGGAGTCTGCAAAAGACCTGAGATTGGGATGGAGATTTGTCTTCCAACAAGACAATGATCCCAAACATAAAGCAAAATCTACAATGGAATGGTTCACAAATAAACGTATCCAGGTGTTCGAATGACCAAGTCAAAGTCCAGACCTCAATCCAATCGAGAATCTGTGGAAAGAGCTGAAAACTGCTGTACACAAATGATCTCCATCAAACCTCACTGAGCTCGAGCTGTTTGCCAAGGAAGAACGGGCAAGAATTTCAGTCTCTCAATGTACAAAGCTGATAGAGTCATACCCCAAGCGACTTGCAGCTGTAATCACAGCAACAGGTGGCGCAACAAAGTATTAAGTTAAAGGGGCTGAATAATATTGCACACCCCAATTTTCAGTTTTTTGAATTTCTACAAAAATTTAAAATAACCAATAAATTTCGTTCAGCTTCACAATTGTGTTCCACTTGTTGATTCTTCACCAAAAATTTACATTTGGTATCTTTGTGTTTAAAGCATGATATGTGGGAAAAGGTTGAAAAGTTCCAGAGGGCCGAATACTTTCGCAAGGCACTGTTTTTTCATTAAATCATCTTTAAAGGATTTGCCTAAAAAATGATGGGAACAGTACAGAGATTTTTTCCAATGATCTCATTACACCTAGGCCTGCGATGGTGACATATGTCTAGAGGAAAGAAGGTTTAATCATAATCGCAGACAAAGAATCTTTGATGTAAGAGCAGTGAGATTATGGAACGCTCTACCCCAAGATGTTGTAATGGTTGATGCACTGCTAAATAGAAATGAGGGAGAAGGGAGAGGTAGTAGTCAGCTCACTGTAAGTAGATGGACCTTGCTGGGTGAAGAAATCGCACGGGCCATCTCAATCTTGGACGTCAGCAATGAATCAGGAAAAAAAGCAAGGATCATCCAGCGATGAAACCGGTAGAGCCAGCATATAAAAATGTAGAAACTTTATTGGAATAATTGCAAGGACATAAATGCTGGACACCAGCTGACACCTGGGTGTACCAACCCACGTGTTACACCAAAGAGCCTGGTATGATTTATGTCCTTGCAATTGTTCCAATAAAGTTTCTACATTTTTATTTGGTGGTTCTACTGGTTTCATCGCTGGAGGATCCTTCCTTTTTTTTCTGATGCACTACTAAAGTTCAAGGAGGACCTGCACGCCTATCTTGAAAAATATAATATTGCAAGCTATGGATACTAAATTCTGTGATGGGATGTTGTTCCAGGGAAATAGACTGATTTTCATGTGGGGAGTAGAGAAAGAATATTTCCCCTAATATGGAGCTATTAACATCTGCCCCTTTGGGTTTTTGCTTTCTTTTGGATCGACATATTAGGTTACAAGTTGAACTCAATGAATTTAAGTGTAGCTTCAACCTTAAAACCTTTGAAACTATGAAAAGTACTAGCTGTTGCCCCATTATTACATGACACCAGTAACCCTACATAATCTTTACTCTCAATTCTCTGAGGTATATTGAAGATCTCAGATGATAAAGGACGGACACTTTCATATCTGGTGGTGGTGTAGACAAGTGACTTCTTCTGGACAGCAATTATTTTCTAAAATTTGTGCTGTTAAGCTGTTCAGTGGTCCTCCTTTGTATGTATCTTTTTTTGTATCTTCTCTTTGAGTTCCACTGCTGTGTCCCCATAACAGCAGTGCAGATTCATGCAATTGTCTATGAATTCTCCATCAGTTCCATAGACAGTAAATAAAGCAGCGTCTCTTATTCATGACAACTCTCCATTATGATGAAATAAGAAACAAAGGATCTTTGTTCTTATAACTGGTGGAGTCCCTAATGATTGTGATAAGTTGTATTTGTGGCAAAACCCCTTTGAATAGGTTCCCTTGTTTCTGCAATCTTGAGAGTTTTCTTGACATGTACGATGGAGGAATTGGTTGTTGGTAAAATATAACAACCATCTTGATTATGTCTGGTGGTCACAACTTCTAAAGATGCTGCTATATTCTCAACATTGTTACCTGGGGAAAACATGACCAGAGTTCCTACTTCTGAAATCAGTGAATAAAATCTTAATAACTTAGTAGCACTTAAATAAGTTAAATTAAATGGTTGTTGCCAATAGTTGAATTATCATTTTTTGCCCCAGGCTGCAATTTAACACATTATAGTGCTGTATTTAGACATTACATATGCTAAATATAATTTGCTAATGTATATCAAGATATATCCCCCTGTTTGTTGCACATGTACAGTTGGCCCACGAACCAAACATCCATAGAGAATAACTGACTTCCCTCAAAGACTTGTTTATGGCCTAATAGTTACCCTTCTGTACCCAAAAATTGGGAAACAGAAGAGCTCAAAAGCTTTACATAATAACTGTTAGGGCTTGCGGAACGCACCGAGTATAAATAGGTAGCTACAAGGTGCGTTCGCAGCCCGGGATCCACCGTGCAGAGACATCTGCTGCAAAGTAACCTCTGAGCTCACACGTGGGTTAAGCTTCACCCCGTGTGAACTGGAAGCGATCGCTGTTGACTCACAGAGTCGCGGTACACAAAACTATTACCCTAACTAAGGGTTGTGCTTGCTTTGGAACTCTTCTGTGCTAACCGCACACATGAAGGAACCAGATGCTAAGCCAAGACTAATTGCCCCTACTGACGTTAGCTGCCTGCCTGAGTGTACAGTCCCAAAGCTACAGCCTTACACCACATATGAATAGAGTGGTATAGCATCCACTAGCATAAGCCAAACACATTTGATACTAGCGCAAGGCCGTGCGGCCATGCGAACCTCTTATAGTTGCAGCTTTACAGGACCATCCTGGTGGACCAACAGGAGCTGCAACAGGGCCTGAGCGTGTGACCCCTGACCTCCAATGAGAGGTCCTCCCGTGGGCATGCGTAGTGCGTGAAAAGCAGGACTTAGTCTCAGAAAAGCCTGCTCGCCGCTGACCAGTGCTGGCTACAAGGGCAGAGCCTGGAAAGGAAACAGTAACCATTCGCTCAGTATCAGGCTGAGCCAGATGCTGGGACCGACGTCTCCGCTGAGCAGGTTCCACTGCGGATGGAGGAGAATGGGAGACCACAGCAGACATGGTTCGAGATTCCCCCTGTGCAGCGGATGGAACTCGACACCTAACAATATCTTTATGAAAATTGCCTCTTCAGGGAGACTGAGCATCTTAGGTATGTCACTTTCCAAAAGGAGAGATGTTATCCCTTAGTCCATAATGTCTTTGGCATTCACCTTGTGCCCAGATATCCCAATGGTGTTGGTCGATTACAACACAACAAACATGCTAACAGGATTTGATGAGCTGATCTGACAAAATTCAAATTTTCCTCTGTACCTCAAGTGAGTTGCTTTTCCAGCTCAGTGTTCACAGTAGGTCAAGTTTTCTAGGCACAAGTAGGCCCTGAAGAATGTGTAATGAACTCCAGGGTCTTCTAGCAACCAGAAACCCAGTCCTACAATGAACACTGCACCAGAAATGTGATGTGATGAATGCACAGGTGACCGGAGCATGGACAGGAGGAAAACGGGGCAGCCAAAAATCTAAGCATCCTGCAAAAGATTAAATAGAAAAAGCTCTCCTCTCTATTATTATTATTTATTTATATAGCACCATTAATTCCATGGTGCTGTACATGAGAAGGGGTTACATCAAAATACAAATTTCAATTACAGTAAACTAAACTAACAGTAACAGACTGGTACAGAGGGAAGAGGACCCTGCCCTTGCGGGCTTACATTCTACAGGATTATGGGAAAGGAGACAGTAGGTCGAGGGTTGCAGTTGCTCCTATGGTGTTGAGCTGACCGTGTGGTCTTTACAGGCTGCAAGCTTCCTTGAAGAGGTGGGTTTTCAGGTTTCATTTGAAGGATCCAAAAGTAGTGAATAACCGGATGTGTTGGGGCACTGAATTCCAAAGAATGGGTGATATTCGGGAGAAGTCTTGGAGGCGATTGATTGAGGAGCGAATAAGCGTGGAGGAGAAGAGGAGGTCTTGGGAGGAACGGAGATTACATGAGGGAAGATATTGAGAGAATAATGTGGAAATATACGGAGGAGAAAGGTTATGGATGGCTTTGTAGGTCAGTGTTAGTAATTTAAACTGGATACGCTGGGAAATTGGGAGCCAGTGAAGGGATTTGCAAAGAGGTGAAGCAGGAGTGTAGCGGGGAGAGAGATTAATTAGTTGGGCAGCAGAGTTAAGGATGGACTGGAGGGGTGCGAGAGTGCTAGAAGGTAGGCCACAGAGGAGTATGTTGCAGTAGTCGAGGCGGGAGATGATTAGGGCATGCACAAGCATTTTGGTAGAGTGTGGGTTGAGGAAAGGACGGATTCTGGAAATATTTTTGAGCTGGAGGTGACCGGAGGTGGCGAGAGCTTGGATGTGCGGTTTGAAGGACAGAGCAGAGTCAAGGGTTACTCTGAGGCAGCGAATTTTGGGGACAGGGGAAAGTGTGATTTCATTTACTTTGATAGATAGATCAGGTAGGGAAGATATGCGTGATGGAGAAAAGATAATGAGTTTAGATTTGTCCACATTGAGCTTAAGGAAGCGAGAGAGAGGAGAAGAAGAAGGATAGCTGATAGACACTCTGGGATTCTGGAGAGCAGAGAGGAGACATCTGGGCCAGAGAGGTAGATCTGAGTGTCATTGGCATATAGATGGTACTGGAAGCCATAGGACCTTATGAGTTGTCCCAGGCCGAGTGTATAGTTTGAGAAGAGTAAGGGTCCTAGGACAGAGCCTTGGGGGACTCCAACAGAGAGGGGGCAAGATGAAGAGGTAGTATGAGAGTAGGAAATGCTAAATGTGCGGTTGGCAAGGTATGAGGAGATCCAAGATAGGGCAAGGTCTTTGACTCCAAAGGAAGAGAGGATCTGTAGTAGGAGGCAGTGGTCAACTGTGTCGAAGGCAGAGGACAGGTCTAGGAGGAGGAGTATAGAGAATTGTCTGTTAGCTTTGGCTGTAAGTAAGTCGTTAGTAATTTTGGTCAGGGCAGTCTCAGTGGAAAGGTGGGGATGGAAGCCAGATTGTAGGTTGTCGAAGAGAGAGTTAGATGCAAATTGAGAGGAAAGTTCAGCATGAACATGCTGCTCAAGGAGTTTGGAAGCAAATGGGAGCAGAGATATGGGGCGATAGCTGGACAAACCGCTTGGGTCAAGGGATGGCTTTTTGAGGATAGGTGTGATTGTGGCATGTTTGAAGGCAGAGGGGAAGGTACCAGAAGTTAGTGAAAGGTTGAAGAGATGCATTAGGGATGGGATTAGTGTGGTGGTGAGGTTGGGGAGGAGGTGGGATGGGTTGGGGTCAAGTGCACAAGTGGTGAGGTGTGATTAGGAAAGAAGATGAGCAAGCTCCCCTTCAGAGATTTTGGAGAGTGAAGTTATGGGGTTTGGACATTGGTCTCTCATAAAAAGGGGTTGTGGTGGTTGGACAACAAAGACTTGCCTTGTTTGGTCTATCTTATTTTTGAAGTGCGTGGCAAAGTCCTCGGCAACAATTAGGGAACTCGGAGGGGGCAGTGGTGGGTGGAGGACGGAGTTAAAAGTGTTGAACAACTGTTTGGGGTTGTGGGATAAGGAAGATACAAAGTTTGTGAAGTAGGCCTGTTTAGCAGAGGTGAGAGCTGATTTGAATGCCAGTGTTGCTTGTTTGAGTGCAGTGAAATCATCTTGTGAATGCGTTTATTTCCAATGCCATTCTGCAATTCTGGATACTTGCTGAAGCTTTTTAGTGATGTTATTGTGCCAGGGTTGTCTATTCGTTCGTCGCACTCTGCTATGCATGACAGGGGCGACCGTGTCAATAGCTGATGCAAGAGTGGCATTGTAGAAAGCAGTGGCAGTGTCTGTGTCGTGGAGTGAGGATATAGAGGGCAGTGATAGGATAGAATCAGAGAGTGTGTTGGTGTCTAGGTGTGCGAGGTTCCTGCGTGGGTGCGCATGGTGCTGGACATGGAGGACAGGGATGAGAAAGTGAGTAGATGGTGGTCAGATAGAGGGAGAGGGGAGGTTGTGAAGTTAAATAGGGAGCATAAATGGGTGAAGACCAGGTCTAATGTGTGTCCATCTGTGTGGGTGGCTGAGGAGGACCACTGAGTAAGTCCAAAGGATGAAGTAAGGGACAGGAGTTTGGAGGCTGGTGACTGGTGAGTGTCAATGGGGATGTTGAAGTCACCCATGATGATGGTGGGCAGACAGAAAGTGAAGGAGCCAGGTGGAGAATTGGTCAATAAAGGCAGTGGTCGGGCCCGGAGGTCAGTATTTGATGGCCATTTGGATGTTGTAGGGGGAGTAGATGTGGACAGAGTGGACTTCAAAAGAGGGGAGGATAAGGGCGGGTAGAGGTGGGATTGGGTTAAAGGTACAGTTGGAAGAAAGGAGAAGGCCCACTCCTCCACCTTGTTTGTTGCCAGGTCGAGGAGTGTGGGTGAAGTGGAGGCCACCGTAACATAGTGCAGCACGGGAGGCTGTGTCAGAGGGTGTCAGCCATGTTTTGGTGATGTCCAGAAAGAAAAGATTACGAGAGGTAAAGAGGTTGTGAATCACATGGAGTTTATTGCAGATGGAGCGGGCATTCCATAGTGATCCAGAGAGAGGGTGCAGGGGGGTGGGCGTCATGGGCACAGATTTGAGGTGGGCAAGATTTCGGGTGTTTATATTGGGTTGGGAGCGAGAGGAGCGGGTAGTAATAGGAGGTACAGTGGGGCAAAAAAGTATTTAGTCACTCAGCAATAGTGCAAGTTCCATCACTTAAAAAGATGAGAGGCGTCTGTAATTTACATCATAGGTAGACCTCAACTATGGGAGACAAACTGAGAAAAAAAAAATCCAGAAAATCACATTGTCTGTTTTTTTAACATTTTATTTGCATATTATGGTGGAAAATAAGTATTTGGTCAGAAACAAAATTTCATCTCAATACTTTGTAATATATCCTTTGTTGGCAATGACAGAGGTCAAACGTTTTCTGTAAGTCTTCACAAGGTTGCCACACACTGTTGTTGGTATGTTGGCCCATTCCTCCATGCAGATCTCCTCTAGAGCAGTGATGTTTTTGGCTTTTCGCTTGGCAAGACGGACTTTCAACTCCCTCCAAAGGTTTTCTATAGGGTTGAGATCTGGAGACTGGCTAGGCCACTCCAGGACCTTGAAATGCTTCTTACGAAGCCACTCCTTCGTTGCTCTGGCGGTGTGCTTTGGATCATTGTCATGTTGAAAGACCCAGCCACGTTTCATCTTCAATGCCCTTGCTGATGGAAGGAGGTTTGCACTCAAAATCTCACGATACATGGCCCCATTCATTCTTTCATGTACTCGGATCAGTCGTCCTGGCCCCTTTGCAGAGAAACAGCCCCAAAGCATGATGTTTCCACCACCATGCTTTACAGTAGGTATGGTGTTTGATGGATGCAACTCAGTATTCTTTTTCCTCCAAACACGAGAAGTTGTGTTTCTACCAAACAGTTCCAGTTTGGTTTCATCAGACCATAGGACATTCTCCCAAAACTCCTCTGGATCATCCAAATGCTCTCTAGCAAACTTCAGACGGGCCCGGACATGTACTGGCTTAAGCAGTGGGACACGTCTGGCACTGCAGGATCTGAGTCCATGGTGGCGCAGTGTGTTACTTATGGTAGGCCTTGTTACATTGGTCCCAGCTCTCTGCAGTTCATTCACTAGGTCCCCCCGCGTGGTTCTGGGATTTTTGCTCACCGTTCTTGTGATCATTCTGACCCCACGGGGTGGGATTTTGCGTGGAGCCCCAGATCGAGGGAGATTATCAGTGGTCTTGTATGTCTTCCATTTTCTAATTATTGCTCCCACTGTTGATTTCTTCACTCCAAGCTGGTTGGCTATTGCAGATTCAGTCTTCCCAGCCTGGTGCAGGGCTACAATTTTGTTTCTGGTGTCCTTTGACAGCTCTTTGGTCTTCACCATAGTGGAGTTTGGAGTCAGACTGTTTGAGGGTGTGCACAGGTGTCTTTTTATACTGATAACAAGTTTAAACAGGTGCCATTACTACAGGTAATGAGTGGAGGAAAGAGGAGACTCTTAAAGAAGAAGTTACAGGTCTGTGAGAGCCAGAAATCTTGATTGTTTGTTTCTGACCAAATACTTATTTTCCACCATAATATGCAAAAAAAAATGATAAAAAAACAGACAATGTGATTTTCTGGATTTTTTTTCTCAGTTTGTCTCCCATAGTTGAGGTCTACCTATGATGTAAATTACAGACAACTCTCATCTTTTTAAGTGGTGGAACTTGCACTATTGCTGACTGACTAAATACTTTTTTGCCCCACTGTATGAGCTGTGGGGCCCCTCTCTATCTGCCCCATCTGCCTCCTGCTCCCCGCTTTGCTTCTCCAGGTGGGAGTTTACTTTAGGACTGGAGCTTCGGCTGTGAGTAGGCCCCCGGAAAATGCACAGTTAGAGAGGGCTGAGCATGTGGTTCAATGGAACCCCAGGTAACTGAACAACAGGCAGGGAGCAGTGCGGGTGGCTGAAGAAGTAAGCTGCCAGCAAAGGTTAAAAAAATGTCTCACCTATCACCTTTCCATCTGTCCACAGGCTTCCCAAGGTGAAAAAATAAAAAAGGTATTTTTCCCTCAGCATTTTCTCTCTGTTGCTGCCCTGGTTATTGTTAACAGACAGCAGTGGTGACATTACTACTACAGCATGTTACCGCTACATCTAATCACTGGGCACAGTGGTCTTGTGCCAACTACTACTGAGCTCAATGATTGGCTGCAGCAGTCAGTCATAAGCTGTAGATATTACGTTACTGCAAACTGTCAAGAAAAATCAAGGGCAGCAGCAGAGAGGCAGCACTAAAGAGGTAAGGCTATGGAGATAAAAAATAGATTTCAGGAAAACACTTTTTGAATTTTTCTAGTTTGTTGTGTGGACAGAGACTGCTTGGTAAACATTGATAATGTATTTACATTTGTGATCTCTATGTTTCAGTCAGCATTGCTTGCACAAAATAAAGAAAAAATGTACACAAAAAATGTTTCACAGCCTAGAATAAGTTACCGGTACCTTTTTTTCTGTTTAAATGAAAACAGACCAATATGTGGTTTTAATTTAATAAGCAGATTCAGGAAGAATCAATTATTATTTTATTATTATAAGTGGCCCGCTGTACAAATACAATTTTACAAGTATGAAAACTGTTATTAATAACATTCTTAAGATATTCTGGCCATGGCTGAAAAGGTTTGCCGTTTTTAGTTTGTTTTCCTTCTTATAAATGCACTGTTTATGTCTTATTACTGTTATCATTTATTTTATCAAACAACATGATCAATTACAGTTTTTTTCTAGAATTTTGTTTCACAGTTTCTAATTGCAATATTTTATCCAGCCTTTTGGGACACATTGGTCCTAAGGCCAAGTTTACACTGGGCCATTCTCTAGTTGTTTCCTGCAGAAGTACAATGCAATTAATTAGAACTTTATTAAATCCCATTCACACTTTCTTCATACACCTTCAATTAAGAAAAACTTCAAGTTATAAAAATTGTGAATTCTTTTTCGTGGCGTTTTTTAAAAGTTTATATTTAAAAGTAACAAAAACACTTGCTGATCACAGCAACTATCAATCTAAAATACAGTAAAACCTTACAAAAACACCACCATTGTAGACCAATATCCATTATCCAGACCAGGGTAGCCATCCTTGTTTTTTATTTTTTTCTGGAGAGCTGCCCCCAAAAATCTGACAACTTTTTGTTCAAACACATTGGATGACCATAATAATGCTGCAACCGCGGTTGTTACACCACTGCATATATGAGGACACTAACTGCCTTGACTATGAACAGTAAAAGAGAGATAACAACAGTTATTAAAATCTCAACAAGTTTCTCCAGCTTAAGAAAAATCACTGACTCATCAAATAATTTTTCCGACAGTGGAAAAAGTGACCTATTTTTTGGACTGTCCAGGAATTTCTGGATAGATGACAGCCCTGCTCCAGACCACATTTATTTTGACAGATTGTTAGTTTCACCATATATTATATTTACTGGCTATCTCCTTTTAAAAGACCAACCAAGATATTTTTTCAATACTATTTTGGTTGATCATCTCAAACCCTCATTGTATATTTTTTCCAGTTAATGGTTACATATGTTTTAGTGCCTCCAGATAGATTCACCTATTTGTGCCTCCAGCCAAAATTGAGGACTGGACTGAAGTTGCACCAAATTTTATGACTTTTAAAAAGTTGCAATTGAATGAGGTAAAAATGTATGGAATTGTAAGACTCCACCCACAACTCCGGAACATAAAAAAACAAAAAACAGGCAAGGATATAAAAATTAGAATGAAAAAATGAAAGAGAGGCACAAAACACTCAAAAATAGAATCAGGGCCCTTTTGTTGTGTTTCTCTTACACTTTGACATTTGTGCTCCAGTCTCCAATTGACTCTAGTTTTTGAGACAGGACGTAGCTTCTTGACAGCTGCCATTATCACATATAGTGCCTTGAGAAAGTATTTGGCCCCCTGGAACTTTTCAACCTTTTCCCACATATCATGCTTCAAACATAAAGATACCAAATGTTAATTTTTGGTGAAGATTCAAAAACAAGTGGAACACAATTGTGAAGTTGAACAAAATTAATTGGTTATTTTAAATTTTTGTGGAAATTCAAAAACTGAAAAGTGGGGCGTGCAATATTATTCGGCCCCTTTACTTTCAGTGCTGCAACTTCACTCCCGAATGATCCAATGTTGTCCTAAATGCCTAATGATGATAAATATAATCCACCTGTGTGTAATCAAGTCTCCATATAAATGCACCTGCTCTGTGATAGTCTCAGGGTTCTGTTTGAAGCACAGAAAGCATCATGAAGACCAAGGAACACAACAGGCAGGTCCGTGATACTGTTGTGGAGAAGTTTAAAGCCGTATTTGGATACAAAATGATTTCCAAAACTTTAAACATCCCAAGGAGCACTATGCAAGCAATCATATTGAATTAGAAGGAGTATCATACCATTGCAAGTCTACCAAGACCCGGCCGTCTCTCTAAAGCCAAGAGGCCCATGATCACTCTGGATGAACCGCAGAGATCTACAGCTGAGGTGGGACAGTCTGTCCATAGGACAACAATCATTTGTACACTGCACAAATCTGGCCTTTATGGAAAAGTGGCAAGGAGAAAGCCATTTCTCAAAGATATCCATAAAAAGTGTTGTTTAAAGTTTGCAACAAGCTATCTGGGAGACACACCAAACATTTGGAAGAAGGCGCTCTGGTCAAATGAAACCAAAATCGAACTTTTTGGCAACAATGCCAAAAGATATGTTTGGCATAAAGGCAACACAGCTCATCACCCTGAACACACCATTCCCACTGTCAAACATGGTGGTGGCAGCATCATGGTTTGAGCCTTCTTTTCTTCAGCAGGGACAGGGAAAATGGTTAAAATTGATGGGAAGAGGAATGGAGCCAAATACAAGAATATTCTTGAAGAAAACCTGTTGGAGTCTGCAAAAGACCTGAGACTGGGACCAAGATTTGTCTTCTAACAAGTCAATGATCCCAAAGATAAAGCAAAATCTACAATGGAATGGGTCACAAATAAACATATCCAGGTGTTAGAATGGCCAAGTCAAAGTCCAGACCTCAATCCAATCGAGAATCTGTGGAAAGAGCTGACAACTGCTGTTCACAAACGATCTCCATCAAACCTCACTGAGCTCGAGCTGTTTGCCAAGGAAGAATGGGCAAGAATTTCAGTCTCTCGATGTACAAACCTGATAGAGACATACCCCATGCTACTTGCAGCTGTAATCGCAGCAAAAGGTGGCGCAACAAAGTATTAAGTTAAATGCGCTGAATAATATCGCATGCCCCACTTTTCAGTTTTTGAGTTTCCACAAAAATTTAAAATAACCAATAAATTTCGTTCCACTTGTTGATTATTCACCACAAATTTACATTTGGTATCTTTATGTTAGAAGCATGATACGTAGGAAAAAATTGAAAAGTTCCAGGGGGCCTAATACTTTCGCAAGACACTGTATTAGGTCTCATTTTTTTATGTCACCACATTGATAGGTACCATGTCACTTTAGAAGCATCATGTGCCACACTGCGCCACTAATGCGTTTTGTATAGTACAGCAGCTTCTATTGTATGGGCTAGACAATTTGTGTAGCAAACAACAGCCTTGTTTCTACTGTATATAATTTTCACTGTCATCTCAAATAGGTTGTTTGAATCTACGTCTATGCATGGTTATTTGTCTATGGGTGATGGCCTTCTTGTAATGGCTTATAGAACAAGGAATTTTTGAAAACTAAGTCTGGAATAGGAAAAGTAAGCAGTAGCTAGGTAAAAGCCTACATACATGTTAGACTAATGTTGTCAGAGCCTAACAGTTTTGGTGGGACTGACCAAAAAGTTGACAAATATCTAAGCTGTATGGGAGCTGTATGAGAGGCGTAACGCAACTAATTAAAAAAAAAAGTACCCAAACTATTGTTTACTGTACGTTCTTAGTTAGAAAAGTTTTAATCATAGGCATATTACTTGTAAATTAAAAGCAGAGATGAGCAAATATATTTGAATGAAATTGAATGATAAATATTAGATTATTGAGATGTTAAAAAAATCTGCATTCAACAAAATGCAGATATTTTCTAATTCACTACAGCCAGCTGCCTACCATTTTACTGAACCATAATGGGCCATCAAAAGGATAAAAAAAAGGTTATACTCACCTCTTCTGCCGCTCCGCTCTGTACCCTTCCCTGTCTAATGCTAGGCCGGGACTTCCGGCTTTGATAATGTTTCCATGTATGAATGCAGTAGCTCACAGCGCATGTCATGGCGTTGTAACCTTACAAATGCTTGCACAGAAACATACTGTGTCTCGTCAAAGCTGGAAGTCCCAGCCTAGTGAGAAGAAGCTGAGATTCAGCATTCTGTAGAAAAAAAGATTATACGTTGAGGACCGGATGGGGGACAGTTTTGTGAGACCCCTAAGCATAATAAGAGACATTCAATTTGCAGTCAATATCTTTGCTGTGGATCGAATTCCCCTGGAAAATCTATGCAATTTGGTGAATTTTAATTTTGTTAGATCTGCTCCTCTATAATCAGAAGTATTAATATGTGAAAAAAATAGGTATACATACGGAAACAAGATGCAAATAAAAAAACTGTCTCTACAATTTTCCCTTTCTAAAAATAGATTTCTGTAAATTATATGGTTCAAAAGGACATACATATTCTCGTGCTGCTAAAGTATATATTTTTGCAATTATTATGACAAATTATCACAATTAATAAGAAATGTGATATTGAGGGATCATGGTTTTCTTACCCTGCTCAAAAAATTCAAGGAACACTTAATGATCACAGGATAACCTCCAAATCAATTAAACTTCATGGATATGAAACTGTACAGTTAGGAGGAATAAGGAATTGTAAATTAATTTCACATGCATTGGTTTAAATGATAGTGACAAGAGGTGCAATGGATGGGAAGAGCAAGACAACACCCAATAATGGAATTGTTCTGCAGGTGGTGGCCATTAATTGCTCTCTATTTATCCTTCAAAACACATTCTTCTCTAATTTTGCTTATTGCTATTGTCATTGTCGCTACTGGTGGCATGAGGCGGTACCAGTAACCCATTCAGGTTGCACGGGTATTCGAGTTACTTTAGAATGGCACTCATATGTGCTATTGCAACAATGTTTGCTATGTCTCAATATCCCTGGAGGGTTGAGCAAACCTACAAGTGATAGCTAACGTTACCCTGACTGCTGTTAGTTTCCGGGATAAAATTCATAGAACTGTTTTCAGACCATATGCTGTGCCGGAATGTACACACATTAAGTTATTAAAGAAAAACAATAAAACACTCTGCATGTCCTCTGACCTAGGCACACCCCCCCCCCCCTCATCAATCACGTCCCTCCGTCTTCCCGTTCCCTCTCTACTTCTCATTATACAGCACCACTATCCTAGCTAGCTTCATAGCAAAAGCATTAGTGGAAAGTGAAACACAATAATTTACTGAACTGTGAGTGAATTTTGCTGACTTTGATTAAAAAGGCTCAGGAAACCAAACCTGAATCCGAATTTGCTACGTTCGTACTTAATTTGAGATTGGCGAACGTTTTCCAATTGAGTTTGCTCATCTCTATTGAGGACCACAATTATAGGAGTGACACTATTACCTGATTCATTAACCCCTTAACGATTTATTATGTGTATATCCATCATAGGACGCCTCACACTTTTTGGTGCTGGATCCGGCGCTGACATTTTCTGGCACATGACAGCTAATCTAATATAATCTACCCACAGCTGTTAACTAGTTAAATGCCAATGCCAGTCTTTGACAGCAGCATTTACATTGGGCAAACCGGATTTGCTTCTTAGCTCCACACATTGGGGCCCCTGTCACATGATTGCTGAGCGTCGATGAGTTGGCATGACAACCCGAGGTCTGCAGGAAACCCATGTGGTTGTTATTGCCCAACTGCTATGTGCATTTTTGTTACACATAGTAGGGCTGCAGCCCTGCTAAGTGTAACACAAGCGATCAAATGATATAAATATTTTTTAAATATTAAAAAAAATATAAAAGTTCAAATCAGTCCCCTTTTGGCCCCATTCAAAATTCAAACAATAAAAAAAATGAAAATACACATATTTGGTATTGCCGCATTCAGAAATGTCCATTATATCAAGATCTAAAAATAATTAATCTGATCAGTAAATAAAGTAACGAGAAAAAATAAAAACGCTAGAATTAAGGTTTTTTTTGGTCGCTGTGACATTGCAATAAAATCAATAACAGATGATAAAAACATCGTATCTATCCTAAAATTGTATCAATAAAAAAGTCAGCTCAACACACAAAAAATAAGCCCTCACTTAGTCCCAGATCCCGATAAAAGGAGATACTATGGGTCTCTGAAAATGAACCCATTTTTTATTTTATTCTTTTGATAAATTTTGGATTTTTTTCACCAATTAAATAAAAAAGAACCTATACATATTTGGTATATATGAACTCGTAATGACCTGGGGAATCATAATTGCAGGTCAGTTTTAGCATTTAGTGAACATGCTCAAAAAATACCAGAATAAACAATTGTGGAATTGCACTTTTTTACAATTTCACCACATTTAGAATTGTTTTCCTGTTTTACGGTACACAGTATGGTTAAACCAATGGTGCCATTCAAAAGTAAAACTCGTTCCACAAAAAACAAGCCCTCATATGGCCATATTGACAGAAAAATAAAAAAGTTATATCTCTGGGAAAAAGGGGAGCAAAAAATGGAAACGCAAAAAGGGAGACACCCCTGGTTGTTAAGGCCAATGTACACTTGTCTTAATGAATGCAGCGCTGGAGTAAGATGTGTCTAAATAATGAATCTGTCACATCTTACAACTGCCATGAGCCTTTGCTAGAAATGTTACTATAGTCAGGAGCTCATGTAGATTTCTGGTGTATTTTAGGCGAGTTTAGTGGCATAAATAATGATGAATTTACAGAACAGGCTTTTCTACATCCCGTCTCACTCTAGCTCTGCCAAAGTAGACCAAAGTAAGTGTAAAAATGCCCAATTTCTCAATTTTAAGTTGCGCAAAAATTTGGGGATATTGTAGATTGTGAGCCTTCGCGGGCAGGGTCCTCATTCCTCCTGTACCAGTTATGACTTGTATTGTTTAAGATTATTGTACTTGTTTTCATTATGTATACCCCTCCTCACATGTGAAGCGCCATGGAACAAATGGCGCTATAACAATAAATAATAATAATAATAATAATATTTTATGCCAGAACTCTGGAGAAAAAGCCTTGATGAATAGGGCCCTGTAAGAGTAAAAGAGGTAATATCATTGTGTGGAATAATTACAAGAACTTTAATCTTGAGATTTGGATTAATAAGAATTTATAAAACGTAACCAAGTGAGTTCACGTAAACGCTGTGAAAATTCCATAAATTAATAATAGCCTTTAAACTGTAGGATTGATTCATTAAAATGGAAAAGAAAAAAAAATATTGGCATTCCTCAATGTGCTAAAAACAGAGTGAATGAAGTCTATACAATATGCTCCCAATTTAAAAACCATATATCATAAAGTATTTATTTGCTGAGTAACAGAAGTTCATGGTGCAGATGTGAAATGAGCTGAATTATACTGAATAGGTATTACATTGTATACTCTAAAATATAACAATCGTCTTAAACGTAATTAAAGGTAAACTTAGCTTCTTGCACAGCCTGCCAGGTATATAACCAAAATATTCCATGTGAGTGCAGAAAATAGTTCTTAGCAAAACTAAGACAAATATTCATTTTTTCATGCACTTTTTAGGGTTTATGAAGGACCAATAAAAACACAAACTGCTTTCTTTAGATAACACTTGGTCCTGGTTTGGTGCTTTTTTTTCCTGGGGAAGTCCACCCCATATCCGGGACCTTTATTTCTTTGAAACGCAAAAAATGAAAGGAAAGTCAGCTCACCTGAATGCGGGCTCCACATCCGGCCCAGCACGGAAAAAAGCTGAGCAGCTAGTCCAAGAAAATCCACACGTGAAAAGTAATCCAGCTGAGAACATGTATTTCCATTAAAATACAAAATGTATTAATCCATGTATAAAAATATTTCAGTAACTCATATATTATATAGAGTCATTAAAAACAGAGTGATCTATTTCAAGTTTTTATTTCTGCTTATGTTGATGATTATGGCTTATAGCCAATGAAAACCCAAAAGTAATTATCTCAATAAATTAGAATAATTAGCAAAAAGCATCTGCAAAGGCTTTCCAAGCATTTAAAAAGGTCCCTTAGTCTGTTTCAGTAGGCTCCACAATCATGGGGAAGACTGCTGACTTGACAGATATCCATAAGGCAGTCACTGATACACTCCACAATGAGGGTAAGCCACAAAAGTTCATTGCTTAAGAAGCTGACTGTTGTATCCAAGCATAATAATGGAAAGTTGAGTGGAAGGAAAATGTGTGATAGAAAAAGGTGCACAAGCAACCAAGATAACCGCAGCCTTGAAAGGATTGTTAAGAAAAGGCCATTCAAAAATTTTGGGGAGATTCACAAGGAGTGGACCGCTGCTGGAGTCATTGTTTCTAGAGCCAACACACACAGACGTATCCAGGACATGGGCTACAAGTGTCCTTTTGTCATGCCACTCATTTCCCTCTGCCAACAAGCTTTTTGGAGATGGAAATTTCATTCTCCAACAGAAATTGACACCTGTCCACACTGCCAAAAGTGCCAATACCTGGTAACAATAACAAGAGTATCACTGTACTTGATTGGCCAGCAAACTCGCCTGACCTTAACCCCATAGAGAATCAAAAAGAAGATGAGAGACACCAGACCCTACAATTCAGATGAGCTGAAGACTGCTATCAAAGCAACCTGGGCTTTCATAACACCTCAGCAGTGCTACAGGCTGATCATCTCCATGCCACGCCGCATTGATGCAGTAATAGAAGAACTGAAATAAATTAATTTTTAATGATATTCTAATTTTGTGAAAAGCACCTGTAACTAAGTACCCTATATTATTTTCTTGCAACATTGCTGTTTATTTATTTACTGCAGGGTATTTACTTTTAAGTGTTTCTGACTTTTTTCTGTTCAGTGGTCAGTGTGAACGTGCGTTAACATGCAATATGCACACAGCGTCGGACTGGAGCACCTTTGGCCCACCAGAGAAAATCATTCTTGGGGCCCACTATGTAACTACATAGAAATAAATGCAAGACCACCAATTGTATGGTAAAACATGCTAATATCAGGGTATAATATAAGGTAGTACACGTCTTAATTATGTAGCAGGGGTTGGGGTAGCCCCCTCCTAGAATATAATGTAGCCCCCTCATAGAATATAATGTAGCCCCCTCATAGAATATAATGTAGCTCCCTCATAGAATATTATGTAGCCCCTCACATAATATAATGTAGCCTCTCTCATAGAATATAATGCAGCCCCCTCATAAAATAATGTAGCCCCCTCTCATAGAATATAATGCAGCCCACCTCATAAAATATAATGCAGCACCCCACAAAATATAATGCAACCCTCTCATAAGGTATAATGCAGTCCCCACCATAGAATATAATGTAGCACCCTCATGGGGTATAATGCAGCCCCCTTCATATAGTACAGTTAGGGCCAGAAATATTTGGACAGTGACACAAGTTTTGTTATTTTAGCTGTTTACAAAAACATGTTCAGAAATACAATTATATATATATAATATGGGCTGAAAGTGCACACTCCCAGCTGCAATATGATAGTTTCCACATCCAAATCGGAGAAAGGGTTTAGGAATCATAGCTCTGTAATGCATAGCGTCCTCTTTTTCAAGGGACCAAAAGTAATCGGACAATGGACTCTAAGGGCTGCAATTAACTCTGAAGGCGTCTCCCTCGTTAACCTGTAATCAATGAAGTAGTTAAAAGGTCAGGGGTGGATTCCAGGTGTGTGGTTTTGCATTTGGAAGCTGTTGCTGTGAGCAGACAACATGCGGTCAAAGGAACTCTCAATTGAGGTGAAGCAGAACATCCTGAGGCTGAAAAAAAAGAAAAAATCCATCAGAGAGATAGCAGACATGCTTGGAGTAGCAAAATCAACAGTTGGGTACATTCTGAGAAAAAAGGAATTGACTGGTGAGCTTGGGAACTCAAAAAGGCCTGGGCGTCCACGGATGACAACAGTGGTGGATGATCGCCGTATACTTAATTTGGTGAAGAAGAACCCGTTCACAACATCAACTGAAGTCCAGAACACTCTCAGTGAAGTAGGTGTATCTGTCTCTAAGTCAACAGTCACATCTAGATGCAAACCATTCATCAATACTAAAAATAGACAGGCCAAAGTTAAATTTGCAGAAAAACACCTCAAGAAGCCAGCTCAGTTCTGGAAAAGTATTCTATGGACAGATGAGACAAAGATCAACCTGTACCAGAATGATGGGAAGAAAAAAGTTTGGAGAAGAAAGGGAATGGCACATGATCCAAGGCACACCACATCCTCTGTAAAACATGGTGGAGGCAACGTGATGGCATGGGCATGCATGGCTTTCAATGGCACTGGGTCACTTGTGTTTATTGATGACATAAGAGCAGACAAGAGTAGCCAGATGAATTCTGAAGTGTACCGGGATATACTTTCAGCCCAAATTCAGCCAAATGCTGCAAAGTTGATTGGACGGCGCTTCATAATACAGATGGACAATGACCCCAAGCATACATCCAAAGCTACCCAGGAGTTCATGAGTGCCAAAAAGTGGAACATTCTGCAATGGCCAAGTCAATCTCCAGATCTAAACCCAATTGAGCATGCATTTCACTTGCTCAAATCCAGACTTAAGACGGAAAGACCCACAAACAAGCAAGACCTGAAGGCTGCGGCTGTAAAGGCCTGGCAAAGCATTAAGAAGGAGGAAACCCAGCGTTTGGTGATGTCCATGGGTTCCAGACTGCCTCCAAAGGATTTGCAACAAAATATTGAAAATAAAAATATTTTGTTTGGGTTATGTTTATTTGTCCAATTACTTTTGACCTCCTAAAATGTGGAGTGTTTGTAAAGAAATGTGTACAATTCCTACATTTTCTATCAGATATTTTTGTTCAACCCTTCAAATTAAATGTTACAATCTGCACTTGAATTCTGTTGTAGAGGTTTCATTTCAAATCCAATGTGGTGGCATGCAGAGCCCAACTCGCGAAAATTGTGTCACTGTCCAAATATTTCTGGCCCTAACTGTATATTGCAGCCCCTCCACAGAATATAATGCAGCCCCCCATAGAGTATACTGCAGCCCCTCGTATAGTATGATGTAGCCCACCCAGAATATAATGTAGTCCCCTGAGAGAATAATGTAGTCCCCTGAGAAAATAATGCAGTCCCACCACAGAATATAATGCAGCCCCCCATAGATTATACTGCAGCCCCTCGTATAGTATGATGTAGCCCACCCAGAATATAATGTAGTCCCCTGAGAGAATAATGCAGTCCCTCCACAGAATATAATGTAGCCCCACAAAGTGTAATGCAGCCCCTCTCATAGGGTATAATGCAGCCCCTCTCCACCTTCATCATTGTTCTCCCCCTGCACCCCATCATTGTCCTCATCACCACCTCCATCAATGCTTTCCCCCCACAATGCCCATCATTGCCCATTCCACCAGCTCCATCATTACCTCTCCCCACCACCACTATTGTCCTTTCACCACTACCATCATTGTCCTTTACACCACAACCATCATTGCCTTCTCCCCCACCACCCCATCATTGCCCATTTCACCACCTCCATCATTGCCTCCTTCCCCACCACCCCCATTATTGCCAATCTCCAATACACAATGTAGGGGTTGTACTCGCTCAGGTGCGGCGGATCACACTCAGGAGACACGTTCCATTAAAAGTTCACAGGTTTATTGCTCCATAAACCACATAGCAACAGGAACAACAGGTAAACAGTCTTACATCAGACAGTTGAATCCTCAATGTCCATAGTAGAGCTCCGCTCTCTCAGGTCTGTGGGCACACAGACTGTGCTATGTCCAGCACGTAGGCTCTCCAGCCTAAATATGGTCTCTGTGTGCTGTTCAGGACGTCTGTCCCCACATGGAACCGTCCAACACACAGGCCACTCTGCAGTGTCCAGCCAGGACACATGGAAGTCTGTCCACCCTGACAGACTCCCAAAACACTCCCACCATGTGCTACACACCTCCATTATGTAGCCTGAAACCACACCCATTGGTGAGGTAACATCACATGATTAGACATGTGGTTATGACATCACCACAGGTCCTGAAACAAACATAGATAGGCATGGTTATGCCCCTTACCCAGGGGTGAGGTATATGGGTAGCCAGACCCTCCCATCTCTCATAGCTACCCGTAACCCGGACCCAAATACACTAAACAATTCCTTATTGCTTTATGTGTATTAAAGAAAACACTCCGGGTTACATCACAGTGACAAGCCTTCTCTGTGATACATACCTCCTGTCGACTATACAACCTTTAGCCACGCTACAACACACACAGCACCGCACCACTCTCTCTCTCTCACACACACACACACACACACACACACACACACAAAGCACCGCACCGCATAACACACACTCAGCACTGCACCACTCTCTCACACTCACACACAAAGCACTGCACCACATATACACATGCAGGTAGACAGACCCTGCATGCATACCAGCTTGTATCCTGTATCCCAGTTCATTTCTTTAGGTTTTATTCATTTAGACTGTCCTATCGCTACATGTAACTAATATGACTATTCCCTTCTTGCCCTGGTTCCTCCTGTCATCTATTTACACATCCTACATGCATTTAATAGCACTCTGTATCTGTACTTGTACAAATACTGACTGATGACTGTTTCATGCAGCATTAGTTGACTGCCCTATTTATTATATTACTCTATTTGTTATATTGATGGCTGGACCACATGATACAAGCACTTTTCTTCCATTCACCTATTGCGTTCCTCCTATTTACTCAAAGACGGTAAGCTTGAAAGCAGGCTCCTCACTGCTCTTGGTATGTGTTGAATTATGTGTTGCTCTGTAATGCCTGAAATTGTCTTTACATGTCCCTTCTGAATTGTAAATTGCTGCAGAACATGTTGATGCTATAGAAATAAAAAATATATTATCATCAAATTATTGCAGCATGCCAATCCAAGTCACTCAGTGTGATGGGAACAGTTACACCAATTTGTTCCAGTCAGGGTCAGATAGGCCAACCGGAGGCCAACTGGAGGATTCTCTGGTGGGCCCAGGCACTGACATCTGCTGGCATACAGGGCCGGCAGCTGCTTAGGGCCCTCACTACTCCAGGGGCCCTCAGTCAGTGGCGTGTCACTGCGGAGCAGCAGCGGGTGACAGTAGGAAGAAGCCGGCTGCTATGTCTATCGCCAGTCCCTGCTGCTAAAAAGAAATGAATATTCACTTTTCCCCACACCACCATGGACGTGGAGAGGGGTGAATATTCATTTCACTTTAATAGCGAGCAGTGTTAGCTGCAAGCTGCGACTAACACTTCCCGCTACCAGGACCGGAAAACCAGTGATCCTGCTACCCCAGGGGCCCTAGACCATGAGACTGCAATGGGGTCCATAAGTCAGGGGGACCCGACACTAGTGCGCTCCGCATTCAACTGTATTGGAATCATAGATGTTGATACAGTTGAAAGCAGCAATGGAGGAGAGGGCATCATCTGATTCTCCCTCTCCCATCATTCCCCTCTGCCTCTGACACACCAGGTGTGCTATGACTTCACTTCATCGTGTACCCGCTGTGTGTCGGCAGATGGCAGTGCAGCTGCTGATACCAGGGCAGAGCCGAGAGCTATGAGGGAATGAAGAGGAGAGGTACATTATATTTTATAGAAGGCTGCATTTTTCCTTATGAGGGGTTGCATTATACTCTGAGGGGTCTACATTATATTCTGGGTGCTGCATTATACTATATGAGGGGGGCTGCATTATAACCTATGAGGGGGCTACATTATATTCTATGGAGGGCTTCATTATATCCTATGAGGGGTCTGCATTATACCCTATAAGGGGGCTACATTATATTCTGTGGGGGGAGCATTATACTCTATGAGGGGGCTACGTTATATTCTATGGGGGATACATTATATTCTATGAGGGGGCTACATTATAATCTTTGAGGGGGCTGCATTATACTATATGAGGACTGCATTATATTCTATGAGGAGGCTGGTTTATATTCTATGAGGGGGCTACCGCAACCTCTGCTACATAATTAAGACATGTACTGACTTACATTATACCCTGATATAGCATGTTTTACCGCACAATTGGTGGTCTTGTATTTATTTCTATGTAGCTACATAGTGGGCCCCAAGAATAATTTTCTCTGGTGGGCCCAAAGTGTTCCAGTCTGACGCTGATTTCAGTATATGGGACTGTGCTGCAGATCCCAGCACAATGATTCCAACTATGTATGCTTGAATAGCAGTTCATTTGAGATGCTGCCAATAAATGCAGTTCCTCCAGAAATTATCCAGCCTAAATTACCTATCTAAAAGTTGACTACATTCAAGATGTTTATTAACCCTTCAGGTGCTTCACAGGAATTAATGCAACGTGGAATGAAAAAATGAACATTTTACTTTTATTCACAAAAATTTTACTTTAGTATCAATTTTTTATTTTCACAATGCTAACAGGAAAAACTGGACCCCAAAATTTGTTGTGCAGTTTCTTTTGATTACACCGATACCCCATATGTGAGGGTTAATTACTGTTTGGGTGCAGGGCATGGCTCGAAAGGGAAGGAGTACTGTTTAACCTTTTAAACTAACAAAAATTGCTGGAATCGAGAGCGCACACCATGTCGCATTTGGAGAGCTCCTGGTGTGCCTAAACAGTGGAAACCCCCACTATTGACCCAATTTTGATAACTATACCTTTCAAGGATTGTATCTAGATGTATGGTGAGCATCTTGAACCCGCAGATGCTTCACAGAAGTTTATAACATAGAGCCGTGAAAATAAAAAAAATCACATATTCCCGTCAAGTGACCCTATTTTGGAAACTACACCTTTTGAAGAATTCCTCTAAGGGCTCATACTTGCACGAAACTCGGATGAGTCTCGCACGGCAATACCCAGTTCTGCACCTGGCACAGAGGAGCGGAGCGTGTGGCTGCATGTATTCCTATGTGGCTGCACGCTCCGATCTGAGTGCTGGCAGCAGCGCCGGGTATTAACATGCAAGACTCATCTGAGTTTCGCACAAGTGAGTATGAGCCCTAAGGGTATAGTGAGCATTTTAAACCCACAGGTATTTCACAGAATTGTACAACATTAATCTGTGAAAATGAAAAGACACAATTTTTGCACTAAAATGTTGTTTTAGCCCTAGGTTTGTAATTTTAAAAAGGGCTAATAGGAGAAACTGGACAACAAAATTTGTTACGCAATGTCTGTGGAGTATGACAGTGCCACACATGTGGTTAAAAAACTTCTTTTTAGGCACAGTGGAAAACTCGGAAGGGAAGGAGTGCCTTATTGGAGTACAAATTTTGCTGGAATGATGTGCGAGTGCCATGTTACTTTTGTAGAGACCCTGAGGTGTCAGGACAGCAGGAACCTCCATAAATGACCCCATTTTACAAACAAGACCTCTCAGTGAATTAATCTAGGGTGCATTGAGCAAATTAACATGGTATGCTGCTCATCTACTCAGCTTTTCCTGCTATGTCTGTCTATATGAAGTGCATATAATTGCCACCAGGTATGATGCTCATCTACTCAGCTTTTCCTGCTATGTCTGTCTATATGAAATGCATATAATTGCCACCTGGTATGCTGCTCATCTACTCAGCTTTTCCTGCTATGTATATCTATATGAAGTGCATATAATTGCCACCTGGTATGCTGCTCATCTACTCAGCTTTTCCTGCTATGTCTGTCTATATGAAGTGCATATAATTCCCACCTGGTATGCTGCTCATCTACTCAGCTTTTCCTGCTATGTCTGTCTATATGAAGTGCATATAATTACCACCTGGTATGCTGCTCATCAATTCAGCTTTTCCTGCTATGTCTGTCTATATGAAGTGCATATAATTCCCACCTGGTATGCTTTGCTTACCCATTATTTTCTATCCAGATGTACTTCACTCCTCTTGCTTCTCCCTTGCATAGCTGAGTAGTCAATCTACCCCACCCCCTCTTTATGACCTGGCTTAACTGTGAACATGTGCTCTGGACACACACGCCCACATCCCCCCTCTCAGCTGTGAGCCCTTAGGTGCACATAAATTCAAAGCCATGAGTCTGACCAGACGTGTCTGACCATCTTTGAAATTCCATCTTTTAAATTACGGATTTTTAATTACTATGAATTAGACAAGAATTGGACTGGAATTGACTGGAAGGTAAAGGAATAGACAACTACTATAATGTTTTGGTTTCTTTTAACATTCACCCCCATACTACTTTATTTCTTCCTATCTCCTGTAATCCCTCCACCCAGTAAGGAACTAGTCATTTCTTCCTCCATCCTCCCCAGCCACCTCACCTCTTCCACAGAACTATTCCTCCAAATACAGGCTACAGTTCAAAACACTAACAATGACATACAAAGCCATTCACAACCTGACTCCTTCATACATCTGTGACATGGTCTCCCGTTACCTACCTACACGCAACCTTCGATCGTCTCATGATCTCCTTCTCTACTCCTCTCTCATCTCTTCCTCCCACACCTGCATCCAAGACTTCTCCCGTGCTTCCCCTATACTCTGGAACTCTCTACCCCAACACATCAGGCTCTCGCCTACCACAGAAACCTTCAAAATGAACCTGAAGATCTACCTCTTCCGACAAACCTACAGCCTGCAGTGATCCCCAGTCTACTGAACTGCCACATTACCAGCTCTACCCTCTCCTAGTGTGTCCTCACCCATCCCCTGTAGACTGTGAGCCCTCCCGGGCAGGGTCCTCTCTCCTCCTGTGTGTGGCTTGTTTTACTCATGTTTATTGTACTTGTCTATATTTGCCCCGTTCACATGTAAAGCGCCATGGAATAAATGGCGCTATAAAAATGTATAATAATAATAATTAACATCACATGTGTTTCACACCATTTTTTACCATTGAGTGGTGAAGAAAAAAAATTACATTATTACCATATACTGTTGTTTTAGAGCCAGATTTTACATCAATATGGCAATATCCCATATGTGGCTGTACAGTACTTTTTAGTCACACAGTAAGACTAGGGTGGAACGGAGCGCTATTAGACTATTGGAGAACACATTTTCTTAGAATTGTTTGCAGACTCCACATACAGAGCCCCTACGTGCAAGAACAGGAGACTCTTTCCTCAATTGACCCCAATTTGTAAATTACACCTCTCTGGGAATTCATCTTCAGGTGTAATGATGATTTTGCTAGAGTTGAGGTGAGTGTCTCTAGAAGCATGAGCTGGGCGCAAAGTACTGGGCGCTACAATTTACTGGACACAATTGGCCCATTTGCATTTTCACTTAGAAACATCTATTGTAGCGCCCAGTACTTTGCGCCCCGCTCATGCTTTTAGAGACACACATCCCAGAAATTATGCAAGCTCCCATCGCTCCAGTAATGCCAAACATGTGGACTCCAACTATGGATTAGGCACACTGTGGGGCTCAGGGGGAGGGGGCATTTGGATTTGGGAGCACAGATTCTGCAGGATTTCTTTGGTGGCAGCCATGTCACTTTTTCAGACCTTTGTGCTACCAGTAATGTGGATACACCCAATATTTCAGATGACGAACCTAGATTTAGATTTAGATGGAAACCCCAATGTAAGTGCCCAGAGTAGGGCACAGGATAAATGAAATCCAAAATGTTCTGTACACCAAAATGCCACCAATAAACCAATAAAAGCTTCTACTCAACCCATAAAAAACAAGTCACATAGTAACTATTACTACTACTACTACTACTATTACTATTACTACTACTACTACTGTTACTATGTAACTTGTTTTATATGGGTTGAGTAGAAGCTTTTATTGGTTTATTGGTGGCATTTTGGTGTACAGAACATTTTGGATTTCATTTATCCTGTGCCCTACTCTGGGCACTTACATTGGGGTTTCCATCTAAATCTACAAAATACAAGATTCAGATGAAAGCCCAGAGGGATCCATTCCTTAATGAGGTGGCAGAGTTACTCTGGACTCTGTCTGGCCTCTGTTCAATGGTGTTCTATTTTTTTTAGAAGAGAACAAAACTATGGCCAACCGTGCTTTTATGCACACCCCAAAAGACGGGCACAGCCATATCATAGGCCAGACGGCGTTTACAGTGTCTCCATTCTCTTTATAGGGGATTTTCTTATGAGGGTTCCAACTGAATCACATATTTCAGAGATTTACGCTGAAACCCCAATCTAATCGCTCAGTCTAGAGCGCAGAATAAATGTGAGCCAAGCCTTACTGTGATTTTTGGGAGGCAGAATGAATAAATGAACAGCAGTCGGCACGGAACTGTCACTGTGTTTTTGCACACTGTGACAGTTTTAAATTAAAACTGACACACGTTCATGGCGTGCTATGTCCTTCATTGTCCATCATTGGTCGTTATGAGGTTAAAAGATGTGGATATCAAACTTTTCCTTTTGGCGTTTTAGCTGTTTTCCAGGAAATTTGAGCTTTACCAGACGTCAATGGGGATGATATCAATTTAAAGACTTTCAAGCTACCAATTTGAAGCATTATTGTGAATTGTGAGGTTTAAATTTATGCTATATTTACATTGCTACCCTTATTTTTCCCCAGTTGATTTTGGAAGTCTAGCTTATATCAGGTGATTTCCTGTGTTATTCTTCAAGAAATTGAATTTGCTTGTTATTGCAATAAATGTGTAAATAGGCTTTCCACAAGCTATGTCTAAATTCTCACTGAAACCCATAGTGCTCAGCTGAATCTGCTCTATTTTTCCGGCAGGTTGTAGAATATTTATAGAATATTTAACCTAGTCCCAGAGTACAAAGCAAAATAGTTCACGGGGACAGTCATAAAACACACAGCTGTTTTAATTCACACTAAAGTGTTGGATAAAAGTTTACTGCTCCACACAATAGCAGGATTTCTCCACTCTGTAATGAGTACCCAGCAGTTTTTGTTTGCTTGCTTTATTTTTATTCAGCCTCTCCTTGGGTGTACTTGGCAATGAAAACTATATTACCTCAAGTGTATCAGGTGGTTTGAAAATGAAGGGGTCACCGGACGGATTTGCTATAGCAAAATCTTTATAATCACCCAATGAGCACAATGAAGAATTTGAGTTGTCCACAGAATTTGTTTTATTACATACTATGCTTGTTCTGCTGCATTGTTCATAGGCACGTGTTCCATCTATTTAAGTATATAATATTAGTTTTGTGAGCTTGTGCAGGTGTTTCTTTTTTGGCGATAGACTGAGAATTTGCTGTATGGTTAAAGTGAATAAGAGGAGGTGTCATTTTCTTAGTAGTTACTGTTTTAAATACACCCACATATGTTTTATACGTTAACTTTAAGGTCAAGAGAGCTAACCACAGTACCAAATCAATATATTGTATCTTAGCAGTATTGTCCATAGCACCAAATTAATATTCTGTATATTTTGATACTTCCCATCATACCAACTTCAGATATTATAACTTAATAGTTCTGCACATAATACCAAATACATTTTCTGTATCTTAACCATAGGGATGATAAAGATGAGGGAATAAATGTGATGAAAATATCTAATGCAAGTAAAATTTTAAGGAATTTGCAGTTCCAGGTAGATTCAAACAATTTGCAATTTGTTTCATGCAAATCACAAAAGAAATGGCTGCTATTTTTTTTACACATTGCAGAAGACTACATTAGCCACACAAGGCTGACTTAACCTTAGGCAAAGTCATGCAGGCTACCCATAGTCACATCACATGGTATAGCTAATCAGGTGGGGCTATAATTGTCTGAATAAAAGCCTCGGGAATGAATGCAAAATCCATTTTTGGATACTTAAGAATGCTTAGAGGCCACAGAGCTCACGCCTCAGCAATAGAGCTAGGAACAGTAAGTCCTAAAACAATGGGCAAATACTTCAGACAACAATGTTGTACAATAGTAACAGTGAAGAAAAGTGAAGTAGCCTGTGAATAATGCATGTAGATTCAATTGATATGGGGAGAAAAATATAGGAGAGGTGCCAGGACTCAGTGTGGTTGACCAGTGATATGGTCCTGCTTGCATTTATCCTGTTGAATTTGAATTACAGCTGCACGTTTTTCTTTTTATTCTTAATGCACTAGAAAATAGAAGCAATACAGCACAATATTTAAAACAAATCTGCAGCTCTGTTGCTCATCATGATTGATAAAAACTTCTAACACTTATGGCTCTCAGTATATGTTGTGACAAAAGCAAAGGATTCTTTTCTAGCAAAGTATTCATTGTACAAAAGTAAAAGAACAGTTATAAACTAGAAAAATGGTGTGTCCTAAAGGCTATTGTGTAAGTCTTGAAGGAAAAAAAGAATTGTTATTTTGTGGTCCTCAATAATCTAGTCATCACCAATTATTATAAATAAAAAAAAATAGGCAGATATTCGGGGCCTGATTCATTAAAAAGGCTGTCCACTACAAGGAAAACCTCTTCTCAATCTGAGCTTTTGCCCCATTAAAATAAAAACACTTATTCTCACCTCCTGTCCCAGTGCCATTCAAGCGGTCTCAGCACTTGTGTTCCCATGTGAAGTTACGTTTGTGAAACAGAAAAAAATTGTCGGATATTCTGCATGTTGACAGGATACTGGAGTAAAACACCTTCAAAGTGCAACTTGCACAAAACAAAATGTGAGTTTTGGCATTTTTAGTAAGCACTGCCGGGATAAAATAGGGAGTGTAGAAGAATGCCCAATAAATTCATTAAAAGTTGAAGCATAACTGGACTCCAGTACTGATTGGGCCCGGGGCTCACGTGATGTTGTTATGACACGTGTGCTCAATCAGCGTTGGTGTCACTGTCCTTCAGACATATAAGCAGTGTCAGACTGGGGTGCCAAGGGTCCACCAATATCATTGACTTTGGGGGCCCATTTTTCAGCTGCATACAAATATTACACGACACTGGTTCACAAATGTACCTATATCTCTATATAATAATAAACTAGGTAGTTTAGTTAATGAATGAGATGCTGCTTTTTTCTGTACAGAGTGATTCAAGTGAATTATGACAAATACTGCCTATACACTATGGTTGGGGGTCCAGATTTGCATGGGGCCCACCGGGGGATTCCCCTGTTCCCATATGAGTCAGTCTGAGCCTGCATATTAGTAATCTACAGTGTTATGATCTGGTAATTCAGTACCACAATGGACATAGAAGTCAGAGCACATACAGTGACCTGACAATAACCCAAAAACATAGAACGAGCTCTGAGACGTGGGAACTCTGCTGACCGCAATCCCTAATCCTCTCCAACCACACTAGAGGCAGCCGTGGATTGTGCCTAACGCTCCCTATGCAACTCAGCACAGCCTGAGAAACTAGCTAGCCTGAAGATAGAAAATAAGCCTACCTTGCCTCAGAGAAATACCCCAAAGGAAAAGGCAGCCCCCACATATAATGACTGTGAGTTAAGATGAAAAGACAAACGTAGAGATGAAATAGATTTAGCAAAGTGAGGCCCGACTTTCTGAACAGAGCGAGGATAGGAAAGGTAACTTTGCGGTCAACACAAAACCCTACAAACAACCACGCAAAGGGGGCAAAAAGACCCTCCGTACCGAACTAACGGCACGGAGGTACACCCTCTGCGTCCCAGAGCTTCCAGCAAGCAAGAAAAAAACAAATAGCAAGCTGGACAGAAAAAAACAGCAAACAAATAGCAAAAGCTGAACTTAGCTATGCAGAGCAGCAGGCCACAGGAACGATCCAGGAGGAAACAGGTCCAAAACTAGAACATTGACTGGAGGCCAGGATCAAAGCACTAGGTGGAGTTAAATAGAGCAGCACCTAACGACTTCACCACATCACCTGAGGAAGGAAACTCAGAAGCCGCAGTACCACTCTCCTCCACCAACGGAAGCTCACAGAGAGAATCAGCCGAAGTACCACTTGTGACCACAGGAGGGAGCTCTGCCACAGAATTCACAACACTACAGGAAGTGAGCCACCAACTACAGGTATCACTTCCTGTTGATTTCTTGTACATTTGAAGACTGGGACAGCAACACCAGAGTTGACTGAGTGCAGGGCTCATGTTAAAAAACAAACATGAGTGCCAACACCGCTATTACGGAGCCAACACGGAAGTTGAGTATAAGTATTTTTATGTTAATGGCAACAAACATTCAGATTGAGAAGGGGTTGACCTTGCAGTGGACAACTCCTTTAAGACTGACATTTTTTATGCCAGTCTTAATGATGGAAGTAAGTAAGCTGTGACTAATTAAGTAGCGCATACCTTTTATTCATACCATTGTGTGCCTCTTACTCTGGTATTTTGGTCAAAACACCTTCATGTATTGGCCTTTGGTTTGCAGTTCTGAACATAACGCACAGCTACAACCATAGTGCCACTGCGCATATGCCAAAAATTTTTTAACTTTTAACAAAAATTCTTAATTAATTAAAACCATAAACAATTTTTGACCACAATCTTTAAAATCATGAAATTCTTCACTGATTGGACCAATGACAAGCTATTTTTTTAGTCCCTTTCCAAGAAAAGGAAAACAAAACAAGATTTTTTTTTTAGTCCTTTTCCAAGAAAAGGAAAACATAACAAGAGATATTTCTTTGGTTTATTGTCAAAATCAACAAAATCGGCAATTGGATTCAGGAATTTCCTGCGCCTTTCCCGAATAATTATTGTTATTATTTGAAACTAAATAATATCGCAAACTGAATATTTTTATGGGTCAGTTAGATTAAAGAAAAGACTTCAGATTGGTCCGTTTTATGTAATATATCTGTAAATGAAGAACGCTGACAACGGCTGCTAACTGTTGCGTGTCTTTTCTCAAGTAACATATTTTAGAAGAGCTAAACATTCCCCAATCTCAGTTAATGTTAATACATTTACGTCGCCTGACTCCCCCTGGGAATCGAAAATTGCTGCAAGCTTTACAATTACGTTTTTGTTGTAGCTAATATTTTGCTGATAATGGGACATATAAAGCAGCCTATTGCTCTATTGATTTGTAAGTGCCAAGAAAAACAAAGGCTACGGCACAGAACTTGAAGAAGTGCAAAATATTTATGAATTCTAATCTCCAGCACATGAATAAATACATCTGACAAACTGCAGAGTACCTTACAAGGGCCTTCCCTGACCTCCGTAATTGAAGTTCAATTGCATGTGCAGTGTTTAGAGAGCCAAAGCTCGTCCTGCCAATGTTTAACGCTCTGCTCCTCCATTAAACTCTGATTTATAAAGCTAAACAACAGATAATAGGAAGTAATTGTTTTATTAATCACTGCCACGTGCATGTGGAATATATATTTATAGAGCTGTAATTAAGTCTCTCTTACTTTTAGAATATCTTCTGTTTAACACACAAATAAAGTTGCACTCTGTAGTGCTAAAGCATGTAAATATGAAATAAATGAAATATGAAATAGCATTACTGCTCTAGATAAAAATAATAAATTGAGATACTTAACGCATAATTTGGCCCATTCATGCATGCCCAGCTGCCAACGACAAGGCGGCCTCCAGTTTGCTGGGAACATACTGTATGTATCATATGTATCTAGTGTGAATACTTCTCTCAGGTGAAAGCCTGAATTTATGGGTAGGTAGGATCCTGCCACGGGCTGGAGGGTGCAGTGCTCCATTAGAGAGCTAATATGCAAATAACAAAAAAATGACTGGCACTTCCAAATCAGAAAACTGATGTGTACAACTGTCAACAAGGAGTAGCCATCTGTACTTTATTTGTTTGTTATATACAGAGATGGCTTCACCTAGCTTCCACTTTTCTGGATGAATGATTATTTATATACTCTTGTGAACCTTCCTTAACAGTGAGAAACATATTATAATTAGCTTTAAAGGGAATCTGTCAGCAGGTTTTTACAATGTAAACTGAAGACAGCATGAGGTAGGGGGCTGAGACACATAGATGATTGATGTGTCATTTATTATCCTGTGTGATTAGCATTGCCAGACTACACTAGTCCGACCAAGTTCCCTCCACCCTGTGAAAAGCAGCTCAGCGTTATTAGCAATTGGATGTAGAGAGCCTGGTGCGGGCGGAGTTAGCTTTCTCAGCTCTGCTGCGTATATCTAAATGCTCTGATTGTGTCAGAACTACTGCACCCAGTACTCTTAATGATACATCGCTGGAATTGAAAGAATGACACAGACTCCCTTAATTAATCTAAATTAAACCATACTCACCTCAACACCCAGTCCACAGAAGCCAATGTCTCCTGTAACAGAATTAAAATAATAAACCACAATATTTCTTACCTGTCCGCTGAGAAGGTAATAATTAATTTGTTCCGTTATGGATCTAGCTCTGCTACATCTAGATAGCAGGCAGCATTGCGGCCATCCAGCGGATGCGCTGATCAGTGTGTGCTACCACTGCTCAGCATCTTGTGGTGACCTTCTATGACCTGACTGACTTCACCGATAGCATGAGAAAGTTCTCATGGTCACGGTGCCATCAGAAAGGTCCTGGGAGTTCACAGCTAGTGAGCTCAGTTCAAATCACTGAGGTGGGCCCCCCAGACTAAAAATAGCAGCCCGCTGAACCTAAATTAAACCATTCTCATGTCATCACCCATTTCACTGAATCCATGGTTTCCTGTAATAAAGCAAAAATAAAAAACAACCATGTCCCTCATCTGTCCGTCGTTCTGTTCCATGCCGTAATCCATTTCTGGGGATAAACAATTTTCAACCTGGACGGTGCCAAGATCCGACCGTCCAGGCTGAGAACCACTGAGCAATGAGCTGCTGTGAGCATAGCATCAGTGACTAGCGGTGACATCGAGGTTACCGCTGGTCAGTGAGGCTGCGTTCCCAGCAGGGACTCTGAACTGCATGGACCTTGGTTGGTCAGCGCTGCACCATGAGACTTGTTCTCAAATGTGGCTTCAAGAGCATTTTGTCAATCTAACCAAACATTTAAAACTGTTTCGGAAATATATAAAAGTGACAGTTGCAATTTGCGACTAGTTTTAAGACTAAATTTTGAAGTAACCTTTAACTATTAATAATTCTGCATGAAATGTAGAAAAAAACTTAGTTTGCTTTTATTGCACTGTACTTGCCTTTTTCCAACATTTTGCTTTTAGTAACACTGCATTTTTTTTTAAATTAGTTGAAAAATAAAGCGTCAACATCAACAGTGTCAAAGCAAAGCATAAAAACATGTGGATAGCCTATTGATGTCTAGCTGTTAAACCAGTGTATAGTAAAATATACTACATCTTTTATTTATATTATTTATTTATTTACATATGTTTAGATGCAGGGGTGGACAAACCATTGGTGCAAACTGTGCAGCCGCACTGGGCCAAGGGGGATTGGGGCCACTTCTATCTCCAAAGTAGGTGGAATTGTACATTATGATGAGCTATAGGACAGCAAAGGGCCCGTATATTGTTTTTGCACAGGGGCCTTTGCTGTCTGTGTCCGCCAGTGTTTAGATCTGTGTTTTCGCAATTTCCAGTCCTCACGGGCCCCAACACGTCATGTTTTCAGGATTTCCTCAGTATTGTACACGTGATTGAATTACTATTAAGGCATGAGAAGCTGCCACAGATTCTCTCACCTGTCCAATACTCAGTAAATCCATAAAACACAATGTGTTGGTGGCCGTAAGAATGGGATTAGGGAAACGCTGGTCTAGATGCATATTAATAGCAAAGACACATCCTGACTGATTAGATATGTTGTGTTGCATTTTGTGCGTCATGGGAATTAACAGACTTTGTTAGGCTTTGTTTTTTTATTTTTGATTTACATTGCATTAGTTTTAATCAAATGATTAGGACGAAATGATTGGTGCAGTGGTTGCAGATAATGAAATAAAATGAGCGAGTGATTCACATAATATCGTAGCCCCATACTATTCAACTAATTCTGATGATTTTGGGATTTTTGCCAACAAGCTTAGTCCCTGAAAACGAAAAATTCTAAACAATTTTTTTTAAAAAAGTATAAACGTGAGATTTGGAAGGAATGTTAAAAAAAAGAAAAAAAAAGGACAATGACAGCCTAATAGGTGTTCTTGAAGGATTGCAGACATTTAAACGACAACTATAACAATGTAAAAAAATAGAAAATAAATAAAAATCTAATTAAATTTCAGCTAGTAAACTCTAGACCAGATCAGCATCTGTATAGAAATGTACCTAATAGGTATATAAAAGTTCCCAATGATATTACTCCATAGTGTTTAAAAAAATCCTTTCTGGAGTTTGGGGGGGTCATAATTTGAGGATTGTATTTAATCATTTAAGCATTAAATACAGCCAACAAACATAGGTATGAGGCCAAAATGACTTTAGAAAAAAATCTAGTTAATAGAAATATCTATACTGCATGATACCTGTTTTTTTTTTTTTTTTCGAAAGAGCATGTACACAATTTTCTGATGCAGCACATATGGCAGAAAGGTCATGTCCTCCATCAAGTGCCGGGAGCATTATACAGATGCTGAATCATGTAATTGTTACCTAATCTATAAAGGAATCATGCATTATGTAATAGATTATTTATTTGGCCACTGCATTTCTCATAGAGTAAAGGTACCGTCACACTAGACGATATCGCTAGCGATCCGTGACGTTGCAGCGTCCTCGCTAGCGATATCGTCCAGTGTGACAGGCAGCAGCGATCAGGCCCCTGCTGTGCTGTCGCTGGTCGGGGAAGAAAGTCCAGAACTTTATTTCGTCGCTGGACTCCCCGTAGATATCGCTGAATCGGCGTGTGTGACACCGATTCAGCGATGTCTTCACTGGTAACCAGGGTAAACATCGGGTAACTAAGTGCAGGGCCGCGCTTAGTAACCCGATGTTTACCCTGGTTACCATCCTAAAAGTAAAAAAAAACAAACAGTACATACTTACCTACAGCCGTCTGTCCTCCAGCGCTGTGCTCTGCACTCCTCCTGTACTGTCTGTGTGAGCACAGCGGCCGGAAAGCAGAGCGGTGACGTCACCGCTCTGCTTTCCGGCTGACCGACGCTCACAGCCAGTACAGGAGGAGTGCAGAGCACAGCGCTGGAGGACAGACGGCTGTAGGTAAGTATGTACTGTTTGTTTTTTTTTACTTTTAGGATGGTAACCAGGGTAAACATCGGGTTACTAAGCGCGGCCCTGCGCTTAGTTACCCGATGTTTACCCTGGTTACCGGCATTGTTGGTCGCTGGAGAGCGGTCTGTGTGACAGCTCTCCAGCGACCAAACAGCGACGCTGCAGCGATCCGGATCGTTGTCGGTATCGCTGCAGCGTCGCTAAGTGTGACGGTACCTTAAGCCCAACAGAATGCCAATGATACAAGAGACTGCAGCCCCATAGGAGACATTTAAAGAGAACCTTGCACCAAGTTTTTAGTGTTGAACTAGACAAACAATATAATAGTGGCTGCAGAGTGGAATACTTTTTTTCTTTTCTGTTTCACCTTTCCATAGCGGAGACATTAGAATTAGAATTCAAAATATTTGGTACACAATGAGCTAGTTTTTTGAAAGCACCACTCCAGCATTTTTTTTTTCACTGCTGGAGTGGTGATTTAAATGTAAGTCAAACAACAAAAAACAATATTAAAGGGGTATGTTCAATATGACAACCAAAAAAAAAACAAAAACAACGCAATACCCTAAAAAATAACTTTTAATAAATAATGTTAAGATCTGATAGATAATTAAGCAAATAATGACCACCAACACCAACAACCCTGGGTCTCTACGGGGTAGATAAAGCAGCTGAGATATAGCAGGACCTCTTTTAATAAAGAGAATATTTATTCCTGACTAGGTCCCTAATGTTAGCCCTAATAGAGCTCACACCTTCCTAACAGCGGAGGTTGGCACCCTAAAATTTGATATGGCGCCCCCGCCCAACGTCGGCTATCCCTTCTTGCCCTAATCCGGGCCCTAACAATTACCCATGCCCAAGACCCAAACACCATACATACAATGTAAACCTAGGTCACGCTAATGTGAAAATGCAGCATAAGTGATCTTACTGCACCACATATATTACATCTTCAAAAAAGCTGCACATAAATGTGTACCCTATGAATTGAATCTATGTGTTTAGAGGCCAAAAGGTCTGACCTACTAAATCTAATATCCGGGGCAGGAAATACCTTCTCAGATCTATACAGTACAAAAGGGGGGCAGAGGAGCGTGGATCTCCTAAAGTGCTATTGTGCAACCAGCATATACCCGCTGCCTAGATTACCATATACAAAAAATTCGCTATGACCTAGTCAGGACCATGGCAGACATAGATTGAAATTTCACAATGGATGAAGGCATTCCTGGTTGTTAATAATCAAGAGGATAATATTATTTAAAGGGTACCGAGGAGCATAGGTCTCCCACATTTGGTAGTCCGAGACCATCATGATATAAAGTGCTCTTGTGCATATAGCATTATATCGCTGCCATCCGTTAACATATGTTGCTGTGACCAAAAAACGTAATTCTGGCATTTTTTATTTTTTTTCTTGCTACGCCATTTAACGATCAGGTTAATCCTTTTTTAATGATAGATCGGGCGATTCTGAACGCGGCAATACCAAATATGTTTTTTATTGCTTTATTTTGAATAGGGCAAAAATGGGTTGATTTGATCTTTTATTTTTATTGTTTTTTTACATTTTTAAAAACTTTTGTTCACTTTTGGCATGTCTCCATGGACTTAAATATGCCATAACCTGATCGGCTATGCTACACGCAGGTGATGATCCGATCACCTGTATGTAGCAGAATCACTCACTTGCTATGAGCGCCGACCACCAGGTGGCACTCATAGCAAGCTGGCATTTACAACCATAGACGTCTTCAGGAGACCTCTGGTTGTCATGCCAACCCATCGGTGACCCCCGATCACATGACGGGGTCACCGGTGGGCAGATTTCCAGCACGATTGCCAGACATGCATGTTAAATGCTGCTGTCAGCATTTGACAGCAGCATTTAGTGGGTTAATAGCTGAGAGTGGATCACAATTCCAGGCACATGTCAGTTGTTCAAAGCAAATTACATATACCTGGAAAGATATGGGCTTACCCCCAGAACCCACATCAAAGGGAGGGAGTCCGACATCAGCGTAAATGTACACCTGATGTCGGAAAGGGGTAATAATTTGTTCAAATATCGTTCCTGGTATAGAAGTAAGGCTCACTGGTCTGTAATTTCCTGGCTCTATTTTCTTTCCTTTTTGTTTTCCTTCTTTACCTTTTCGTCAACTGGTCGTACGTATATTTATATGTACAGATAAAAGCTAACAGCATGCTTACGAATGATCATATTTTCACACCATTCAAATTGTCCTTTGAACTGGTACCTTTAAAAATTTGTACCAGAAACTACCTTTGGTCTTGTAACTGTTTTTAGTAAATTGAAAAACCTTAAAAAAAATTAAATAGTGAAAAAAAAAGTATTCTAATTAATAATTTTTCCAGTGGAGCTGTTATATGCTTGTGACCCCCTTGTGGCATTATAAGGTTTCTCTTTTCTCACATATTTTTCAATAAAATCTTTGGTTAGTTTATCAGCAGCCTCTGTATTATCTAAATCAACCATATGAATCATCATTATGTCTAAAATTTAACATGTAAAAATGCTTTTATAATATTAGCTCCTTGTTACAGGTACTGCCGAAGCTAGACATCATAATATACAAGGAGAGAGAAATATTTACTTAGAATGATACATCAACAGAATTCACTCCCGGTTTGCTTATTTAGATTATTCTGTGTTTAGTTTATCTGAAAGCAGATGGTTCGTAGATGAATGTCACATCATTGGTATTTTAAAATGAAACACTTTTTTCAGTCAACATGAGGAAAGATGGTGGAAGTGATGAGAAGGATGTTATTGTTTATAAGGAAAATGTTTTAAAAGTAAAGCAAAACCAAAGAATAAGGTCGTTTGGCAGGTTTTAAAACTAGAATATTCAATGGCAGTAGGATTTGCTCCTTTAAGAAAAGCTACATTTCAAATTATGTGGCATAAGAAGACAAACTGACGACTGGCATTCTAATATTACATATAAAATAAATAATTGAGGAGCTTTTTAGGTTAGGTTTCAGTAAACTCAACTGGAAAGCTTGGAATTGCTTAGAAAATACACGTGGGGGAAGGGATAGAGAACCTCTCTTAGGATTCCTTCACACGAGCATATACAGTGGGGCAAAAAAGTATTTAGTCAGTCAGCAATAGTGCAAGTTCCACCACTTAAAAAGATGAGAGGCGTCTGTAATTTACATCATAGGTAGACCTCAACTATGGGAGACAAACTGAGAAAAAAAAATCCAGAAAATCACATTGTCTGTTTTTTTAACATTTTATTTGCGTATTATGGTGGAAAATAAGTATTTGGTCAGAAACAAAATTTCATCTCAATACTTTGTAATATATCCTTTGTTGGCAATGACAGAGGTCAAACGTTTTCTGTAAGTCTTCACAAGGTTGCCACACACTGTTGTTGGTATGTTGGCCCATTCCTCCATGCAGATCTCCTCTAGAGCAGTGATGTTTTTGGCTTTTCGCTTGGCAACACGGACTTTCAACTCCCTCCAAAGGTTTTCTATAGGGTTGAGATCTGGAGACTGGCTAGGCCACTCCAGGACCTTGAAATGCTTCTTACGAAGCCACTCCTTCGTTGCTCTGGCGGTGTGCTTTGGATCATTGTCATGTTGAAAGACCCAGCCACGTTTCATCTTCAATGCCCTTGCTGATGGAAGGAGGTTTGCACTCAAAATCTCACGATACATGGCCCCATTCATTCTTTCATGTACCCGGATCAGTCGTCCTGGTTCCTTTGCAGAGAAACAGCCCCAAAGCATGATGTTTCCACCACCATGCTTTATAGTAGGTATGGTGTTTGATGGATGCAACTCAGTATTATTTTTCCTCCAAACACGACAAGTTGTGTTTCTACCATACAGTTCCAGTTTGGTTTCATCAGACCATAGGACATTCTCCCAAAACTGCTCTGGATCATCCAAATGCTCTCTAGCAAACTTCAGACGGGCCCGGACATGTACTGGCTTAAGCAGTGGGACACGTCTGGCACTGCAGGATCTGAGTCCATGGTGGCGTAGTGTGTTACTTATGGTAGGCCTTGTTACATTGGTCCCAGCTCTCTGCAGTTCATTCACTAGGTCCCCCCGCGTGGTTCTGGGATTTTTGCTCACCGTTCTTGTGATCATTCTGACCCCACGGGGTGGGATTTTGCGTGGAGCCCCAGATCGAGGGAGATTATCAGTGGTCTTGTATGTCTTCCATTTTCTAATTATTGCTCCCACTGTTGATTTCTTCACTCCAAGCTGGTTGGCTATTGCAGATTCAGTCTTCCCAGCCTGGTGCAGGGCTACAATTTTGTTTCTGGTGTCCTTTGACAGCTCTTTGGTCTTCACCATAGTGGAGTTTGGAGTCAGACTGTTTGAGGGTGTGCACAGGTGTCTTTTTATACTGATAACAAGTTTAAACAGGTGCCATTACTACAGGTAATGAGTGGAGGAAAGAGGAGACTCTTAAAGAAGAAGTTACAGGTCTGTGAGAGCCTGAAATCTTGATTGTTTGTTTCTGACCAAATACTTATTTTCCACCATAATATGCAAATAAAATGTTAAAAAAACAGACAATTTGATTTTCTGGATTTTTTTTCTCAGTTTGTCTCCCATAGTTGAGGTCTACCTATGATGTAAATTACAGACGCCTCTCATCTTTTTAAGTGGTGGAACTTGCACTATTGCTGACTGACTAAATACTTTTTTGCCCCACTGTAACTCAGACAAGTGCTATCTGATGATTTATCGAATAGCACTCGGACCAATGTGATATTATGGAGCGGTGCAGATCTGTGCTTTTTTTATAATGCCGATTGCAGCCTGCGAGTGCCTCCACAAATCAGATCATGCCAATCCATTTAAGTCTATGGATGTGTTTAAAAAATCAACCTGATTTCATTTGAATGCAGTCCAATTTCCATGGACACAGACAATGGAGAAGATGGAGAAATGAAGTTCTCCATCTTCTCCACACCTATGATATGATTCTTTCATCCAGGAGAGTTGGATCTCACTAAGCTGATGCTCTGATTAAACTTTGTTTAGAGGTTGAGCAGAGTGTCATTAACATAATCGATTAGATACTCTTGGAAGAGCTTACACTCTACAGAAAAAAAAATGAACCCTTCAAATCGGAAGAGCTTACATTCTACAGGAAGGAGACAGAGAGGACCATACTGATCATAAGAGCGTACATTTTACAGGAGAAAGAGAGAAAGGACCCCACTGACCATAAGAGCTGACACTCTATGTGAAAGAAAGAGACTTACCAAGTATTTCTGTAGATGGAAAACAATTCTGCCATACAAACTGTGCTCCACTGGAAATTGCTGATCTGTAATGACCCAGGTAGTGACCACACCATCATGATTAACTCAATATGTGCAGGTTAATTGCATCATCAACTTGACAAGTTCCCTTTAAAGTTCCATTTAAAGTTACTATTATTTGGCTGAGGCTAAGAGGCAGTTGAGTAATACCAATATTTATATCAGGTAGGGAGATGATTCTAGGTTTACTCCCTTAGCGACCACTGATATGCCTTTTAACGGTGGCAGTTAAGAGTACTTATTCCCGATACTTTTTAACGGCACTGAGAAATAAGGTTATAGCACCCCCCAGCTTCGGAAAATCTCCAGGGGTAGCCAAAAGCCCGGAGAAAATGATTCAGGTCAGTTTTTACCGTCCCCAGTTTTCTGATTGCCGTTATTCACCGAATAATGGTGATTGCAAAAAAAGACTGATTTCCCATTCATTTAACTCTCCTCTGATATGATCTAGAATACCAGAGGAGAAAAATGAGGTCCCCCGAGCCCCCTCGGTACCTCCGGTATCCTCAGGCTCTGTCCCCTGGCCCTCATTGTCTTCTTCCTGGAAGTGAGCCTGGTTCATTTTTGCTCACTGTGAAAGGGTCTATCACAGTGATCAAAATAAATAAATAGTAAATCAAACCCCACTTTATCACCCCCTTAGTTAGGTAAAAATAATACAATTTAAAAAATGTGTTTTTTCAATTCTTTGCAGTTATGGTTAGGATTGGGACTAGGGTTAGGGTTGGGTTTAGAGCTAGGGTTAAGTTTGGGGCTATGGTTAGGGATGCGCTAGGGTTGGGGTTAGAGCTTTGGTTAGGGTTGGGGCTGAGGTTAAAGCAAGGGTTAGGTTTGGGGCTAGGGTTAGGTTTGGTGCTAGGGTTAGGGGTGTGTTAAGGTTAGAGTTGTGTTGGGGTTATGGTTGGGGTTACGGTTGTGGTCTTGGGGTATGGGTGTTGGGTTGGGATTAGGTATTTGGGGATACGGTTGGGGATACGGTTGTGTTAAGGTTACGGTTGTGTTGGGGTTATGGTTGGGGTGTTGGGGTTAGGGTGGTGTTAGAATTGGGGATAGGGTTATGGTTAGGGTTAGGGTTGGGATTAGGGTTGGGATTAGTATCGGGGTAGGGCTGTGTTAGGGTTGGAGTTAGAATTGAGGGGTTTCCACTGTTTAGGCTCATCAGGGGGTCTCCAAACATGACATGGCATCTGCCATTGATTCCAGTCAATTTTGCATTCAAAAAGTCAAACGGTTCTCTATCCCTTCTGAACCCTGCCATGTGCCCAAACAGTGATGTTCCCCTACATACAGGGTATCGGCGTACTCAGGAGAAATTGCACAACAAATTTTGTGGTCCATGTTCTCCTGTTACCCTTGTGAAAATAAAAAAGTTTGGGCCTAAAGTAAAATTTGTTGTGAAAAAAGTCAAATATTCTTTTTCTCCTTCTACATTGCCTTAGTCCTCGTGAAACACCTGAAGAGTTAATAAACTTCTTGAATGTGGTTTTGAGCACTTTGAGGACTGCAGTTTTTAGAATGGTGTCACTTTGGGGTATTTTCTGTCATATTAACCCCCCAACTGACTTGAAATGTGAGGTGGTCCCTAAAAAAATTTTGTTGGAAAAATGAGAAATCTTTGGACAACTTTTAAGCCTTATAACTTCCTAACAAAAAAAGTTTCCAAAATTGTGCTGATGTAAAGTAAACATGTGCAAAATGTTATTTATTAACTGTTTTGTGTGATATGGCTGCCTGATTTAAGGGCACAAAAAATTTTGCCAAATGTCTATTTTTTTTATAAATAAAAGCAAGTCAAATCGAAGAAATGTTAACACTAACATGAAGTACAATATGTCACAAAAAAACTCTCATAATCAGTAGGATCCGTTGAAGCATTCCAGAGCTATACCCCCATAAAATGACAGTGGTCAGAATTGTAAAAATTGGCCTGGTCATGAAGGACAAAATTGGCTCTGTCACGAAGTGGTTAATCATTAGAACATATTTGGAATTTTTTTATGCGCTAATGTAAAAAGGGAGTCTCATCCAATAAAGATGCCGGTAAATTGTTCACATTTTTTAAGTGGAATCCAACCTATTACTTTCTTGGATTCTGCAGATCCGACTATACTATGCTTTGCGAGTTTAGCTCAGGTTTCTTTACCATCACAAGTGGGCAATCATAATAAATATTTACACAAAAAAGAAACACAATGGATATTTCACACTGAGGCGCTGGGTAATTTAGGTCTGAACGACAGGAATGTTTTACGTTTTTTTTCAATCAAATACATACAGTAGTATTGTGTCTTTGCTTTTTATATTTTTTTAAGGTATACAGTGAAGGAAATAATCATTTGATCCCTTGCCGATTTTGTAAGTTTGCCCAATGACAGGAAAAGTCTATAATTTTATGGGTAGGTTAATTTTAACACTGAAAGCTAGAATATCAAAAATAAAATCCAGAAATTCACTTGGTATAAATTATATAAATTTATTTGCATTTTGCAGTGAGAAATAAGTATTTGATCCCTCTGACAAACAAGACTTAATACTTGGTGGCAAAACATTTTTTGTAGTTGATGAGGTTTGTGCACATGTCAGGAGGAATTTCAGTCCACTCCTCTTTGCAGATCATCTCTATATCATTAAGATTTTGAGGCTGTCGCTTTGCAACATGGAGCTTCAACTCCCTCCATAATTTTTCTATAGGATTATGGTCTGGATACTGGCTAGGCCACTCCATGACCTCAATGTGCTTCTTTTTGAGCCACTCCTTTGTTGCCTTGACTGTATGTTTTGGGTCATTGTCTTGCTGGAAGACCTAGCCACAACCCATTTTTAATGTCCTGGTGGAGGGAAGGAGGTTGTCACTCAGGATTTTACGGTACATGGCTCCATCCATTCTCTCATTGATGCGGTGAAAAAGTCCTTTGCCCAGAGTTTAACTGTATGGGTGTGATATGCGGCTCTGAGCATGCCCCACCATCTGTATGAGCCTTAGATGACGACTTAATCTATCTTCGCAGATGCTATACCATTGAATCTGTGTATTATATTCTAAGTGGGAACTATACTCTGAGTGGTCTCGATCTAAGTGATTCTTATATTTAATCTATTCATACATATAAAGTTGGATAAACAGTGTTGCAAAATATTACAGTCAAAGTAATATTCAGCACAACATGGGTTGGTTGAGCCAGCGTTATCAATATGCTACATTTTTCATCCAAAATATTCTATATATTTCATCATTTAACATAAGCTACTTTTTTAGGATAAAACTGGACAAAGCCTCTTTAAATGTCAGACTGCAATATTATATACATGCAGTAAAACACTAAACAGAAGAGTCTCCTGATTAGCTGAAATAACTTATTCTATTGAGATCCTGCTATTGAGCCACACTGGTATTATTACATTGTCGAGTATCAAGTCCAAGAGCAACTATTCTTCCAAGAAATTGAAAAGAGATGACTCAACATTAAGAGTCATTTGAGAGTCAAATTTATTAATAAACAACATGTATATTAAATTGCTTTTTACCTTGTTTTCTGCCTTTTTAGTGTACATTTTGCAATGCACAGGATCTGATTACGCTTATCTAAGCATTGCAATTACAATAAAATTTGGTTTATTGCTCTAAGTTTTGACCTCTCTGGCCATATTTGTACCTTTCCTACATGTGAATTGTATGTGAATTGATGAAACTGAGAAGCTGCCTTTTATATATATATTTCAAAATTCACTTCTGACTAAGAAAAAAAAGTAATTTGTGACTT